>NC_063171.1:1046250-1395000 GCF_023159225.1 Perognathus longimembris pacificus
TGGAAGAAAGATACCCCCCCCCCATTTTTTTCTTTTATTTTTTTGCCAGTCCTGGGCCTTTGACTCAGGGCCTGAGCACTGCCCAAGGCTTCTTTTTGCTCAAAGCTAGCATCTTCCACTTGAGCCACAGCACCACTTCTGGCCATTTTCTGTATATGCAGTGCTGGGGAATTGTACCCAGGGCTTCATGTATTCAAGGCAAGCACTCTTGCCACTAGGCCATATCCCAGCCAAGAAAGATAGCCTCTTTAAGAAATGGTGCTGGCAAAACTGGTTCAACACATGCAACAATCTATAACTAGATCCTTATGTATCACCCTGCACCAAAATCAATTCCAAATGGATCAATGACCCCGAAATTAAAACAGACACCCTGAAAACACTAAAAGAAGGAGTAGGAGAAACACTTGGGCTCCTTGGCACAGGATGGAACTTCCTTAACAAAGACCCAGAAAGGCTACAAATCAAAGAAAGGTTGGACAAATGGGACTGCATCAAACTGTAGAGCTTCTACAGGACAAAGGACATAGCTAGCAAGATAAACAGAAAGCCCACAGATTGGGAAAAGATCTTTACCGTACAATGGACAAATGCCTCATATCTAAAATATATGCAGAACTAAAAAAATTACATTCCTCCAAAACAAAACCACAAAGAACCAATAGGCCCCTCATCAAGTGGGCTAAAGACTTAAAAAGAGACTTCTCTGATGAGGAAATAAGAATGGCCAAGAGACATATGAAAAAGTACTTTACATAACTGGCCATAAAAGAAATGCAAATCAAAACAACATTGAGATTCCATCTCACCCCAGTAAGAATGTCCTATATCAAGAAAACTAACAATGACAATTGTTGGAGGGGATGTGGCCAAAAGGGAACCCTACTTCATTGTTGGTGGGAATGTAAACTTGTTCAGCCACTCTGGCAAGCAGTATGGAGATTCCTCAGAAAGCTAAACATAGAGCTCCCTTATGACCCAGCAGCCCCTCTTTTGAGTATTTTTCCAAAAGACTACAAACAAAATCACACTAAAGCCACCAGCACAACAATGTTCATAGCAGCACAGTTTGTCATAGCTAGAATCTGGAACCAACCCAGATGCCCCTCAGTAGAGGAATGGATCAGGAAAATGTGGTACATATACACAATGGGATTTTATGCCTCTATCAGAAAGAATGACATTGCCCCATTTGTAAGGAAATGGAAGGACTTGGAAAAAATTATACTAAGTGAAGTGAGCCAGACCCAAAGAAACATGGACTCTATGGTCTCCCTTATTGGGAATAATTAGTACAGGTGTAGGCAAGTCATAGCAGAGCATCACAAGGCCCAATAGCTATACCCTTATGAACACGTAAGATGATGCTAAGTGAAATGAACTCCATGTTATGGAAACGATTGTTATATCACTGTTGTAACTACTTTCAACGTGCTATGTATAACTGTAGCTTCTATTATTGATGATATTCTTGTATCCCCTTCCTGTGGTTGTACTTACCCTATCTCTGTATCTTATCTGCGTATATTGGAAACCATGTAAATGGGTATTAGAACTAGGAAATTGAAAGGGAATACTAAAATCAAGAGACACAGTGTAAAAAAAGACAAACAACTACAAAAGCAATACTTGCAAAACTGTTTGGTGTAAATGAAGTGAACAATTCATGGGGGGGAAAGGGAAAAGGGGGGAGGGGTGAATGAGCAACGAGGTAACAAACAGTACAAGAAATGTTTCCAATGCCTGACGTATGAAACTGTAACCTCTCTGTACATCAGTTTGATAATAATTTTTTTTTAAAGTGACCCATCTTACAGCAAAGGACAAAAACAGGCTCTGAATGAAAGGATGGAACAAAATCTTCCAAGCAATAGCACCTACCAAAATGGCAGTGGTAGCCATCCTGAGTTTAGATAAGCTAGACTTCTCACTAAATTCAGTTCAAAAAGATAAAGAAGGACAGTACATACGAATACATGGGAAAATCCAGAAACAATACATCACCGTGATAAATTTATACTCACCGAACAAAAGAGGCCCTAAATATGTTAAACAAATTCTTTCAGAACTACAGAAGAAGATAGACCCAAATACAATCATAGTGGGAAATTTTAATACTCCACTCTCCCCAAGAGACAGATCCAACACACAGAGGATTAGCAAGAGAGCCAAAAACCTAAGTAACACCATATCCCACATGGATCTGACAGATATGTACAGAGTTTTTCACCCTACAGAGAGACTCAATACACATTCTTCTCAGCAGCCCATGGAACATACTCCAAAATAGATCATATCATAGTCCCTACAAAGAACCTCAACAAATACAGGAGTATTGACATTATACCATGATCACAGTGGAATCAAGTTAGCCCTCAATAACAAAGGATACCACAGAAACTATACAAATACTTGGGGGCTAAACTCCTCACTGTTATCTAACATTTGCGCCACAGAGCAAATTAACGACAAAATTAATGAGTTCAAAAGGAAAAATGACAATGAAAATACATCAAAAGAAACCTATGGGACACAGCAAAGGCAGCGCTGAGGGGAAAGATCATTGCCCTCAGTGAACACATTAAAAGAATGTAATCAGAACAGATAAATAAAACCTCATGATGCAGTTAAAAGGACTGGAGAAAGAAGAAAAAAATGAATCTAAAATGACTGAGAGAGAACACAAAGATTAAAGAAGAAATAAACCTGATTTAAAATAGAAAGACCATTCAACAAATAAAAAACCTAAAAGCTGGTTCTTTGAGAAAATAAATAAAATTGACAGACCCCATGCAAGACTTACAAGAAAAAGAAGAGAAGAGACTCAGATCCATAAGATAAATTACAACAAATACACAAGATATTCAAACAATTATAAGAAACTATTTCCACAACCTTTACTCACTAAAGAACAAAACTTTTACAGAAATGGATCAATTCTTAGAGAAGTATAAACTGTCCAAACTGAATGAGGAAGAAATAAATCAACTAAATAAACCAATATCCTACAGCAAGATACTGGATGTAATCAAGAGCCTTCCAACAAAGAAAAGCCCAGGCCCGGATGGATTCACCAGTGAATTCTATAAAACCTTCAGTGTGGAGCTAATACCAATACTCCTCAAACTCTTTCGTGAAATAGAAACAGAGGGAGAAATCCCAAACTCATTCTATGAAGCTAATATCATACTCATCGCCAGACCAGGCAAAGACCCAGCAAAAAAAGAGAATTACAGACAAATATCACTAATGAATACAGATGAAGAGCTCCTCAACAAAATATTATCTAACAGGATCTAGAAACTGATCAAGAAAATTATACATCATGATCAAGTAGGCTTCATCCCACAGACGCAAGGATGGTTCAACATCCACAAATCAATAAATGTAATTCACCACACCAACAGAGCTAAGACCAAGAACCACATCATCATCTCAGCCGATGCCCAAAAAGCCTTTGACAAAATACAACACCCATACATATTAAAAGCCCTGGAGAGAACAAGAATAGAGGGAACATTCTTTAAAACAATAAAAGCCACATACAACAGGCCAATTGCTAATATCAGATTCAATGGGGAGAAACTAAAACCATTTCCCCTAAACTCAGGAACAAGACAAGGATCCCCACTCTTCCCGCTTCTATTCAACATAGTGCTAGAATCCCTAGCCAAAGCAAAAAGGCAAGAGGAGGATAACAAAGGGATCCTCACTGGTAAAGAAGAAATCGAACTATCCCTATTCGTAGATGACATGTTCTTATATCTGAAGAACCCAAAAAATTCAGTCCCCAAACTCCTAGAACTAATAAAACATTTTGGCAAAATAGCAGGATACAAAATCAACTCACAAAAATCAGCAGCTTTTCTGTACACCAGCAATGTACAAGCAGAAAAGGAAATGATGGAAAATAATACCATTTGCAATAGCTAAAAAAAGAATAAATTACCTAGGGATTAACCTAACTAAAGACATGAATGACCTATTTAATGAGAACTATATAAATCTAAAAAGGGCAATCACAGAGGACACCAGGAGATGGAAAGACTGCCCATGCTCATGAGGAGGCAGAATCAATATAGTGAAAATGGCCATATTGCCCAAAATGTTACACAAATTCAATGCAATCCCCATCAAGATCCCAACTACATTCTTCACTGAAATAGAGAAAACAACCCATAAATTCATATGGAACAGCAAAAGACCTATAATAGCCAAAGCAATTCTAGGCAAAAGAAGCAGTGCAGGAGTAATCACAATACTAGACTTCAAGCTCTATTATAGAGCCGTCATAACAAAATCAGCCTGGTACTGGCATAAAAACAGACCTGAAGACCAATGGAATAGGATAGAAGACCCAGAAATAAAGCTACATACTTACAGTCAACTGATAATCAACAAAGGATCTAAAGACATACAATGGAAGAAATATAGCCTCTTCAACTACTGGTGCTGGGAAAACTAGGCAGGCACATGTAGAAAACTTAAAGTGGACCCTAGCCTATCACCATGCACAAAGATCAACTCAAAATGGATTAAGGACCTCAACATCAGACCTGAAAACTTGAAACTACTGAAGGACAGAGTAGGAGAGACACTAGAACTTATAGGCACAGCTAGGAATTTCCTGAAAATAGTCCCAGGGGTACAACAGATAGGGGGGAGACTTGATAAATAGGACTACCACAAAATAAAAAGTTTCTGCACGGAAAAGACATAGCCACCAAACTAGAAAGACAGCCAACCACATGGGAAAGGATCTTCACCAACACAGCAACAAAGGCCTAATATCCATCATCTACAGAGAACTCAAAAAATTAACCACCTCCAAACCCAGTGAATCAATTATTAAATGGGCAAAGGAGCTAAAGAAAGACTTCACAGGAGAAGAGATAAAAATTACAAAGAATCATATAAGGAAATGTTCAACATCCCTGGCAGTAAAGGAAATGCAAATAAAAACAACCCTGAGATACCACCTCACTCCAGTTAGAATGACCTATATTTTGAACTCAGGCTACAACAAATGCTGGAGGGGATGCAGGGAAAGAGGAACCCTTATCTACTGTTGGTGGGAGTGCAAATTAGTACAACCACTTTGGAGAACAGTATGAAGGTTCCTCAAAAATCTCAGCATAGACATACCCTGTGACCCAGCCTTACCACTCCTAGGCATCTATCCTGAACAACAGGATATCATAAAGACATCTGCAGTCCATGTTTATCGCTACACAATTCACAATAGCCAAAATATGGAAACAACCCAGATGCCCCTTTACAGATGAATGGATTCAAAAAATGTGGTACCTATACACAATAGAATATTACATAGACATTAGAAATGATAAAATATTGGTATTCGCAGGGAAATGGTCAGAACATGAACAAATAATGTTGAGCGAGACAAACCTAGAACACAGAGAACAAAGAGGCATGGTCTCTTTGATATATGACTGTTAGAGAGGGCATGGGGACAGTAGAGACCAGGTCTGCAAAACAACAAACTTCTTTTCAAATGGTATTTCCACATGTTTGGGTCAGCGACTTTACATTATGTATCTAAAACCACACAACCACTAAACATAAAAAGCTCTAGAATAGACCTATCAGAGGATCACAATAGCTCAACAGCTATGTACACATGATCATATAAGACGACGATAAGCAAAAACTACTCCAAGAGAAGGACACAGGAGGATTCTATTGTTGACGTTACCTTTAAAGTTCTAGGTGAATTTCCCTTGGCATACCCTACATGGCTACTGTATATGATTATGGTACACTGGATATTGTATATATGCCTACTTGATCTAGGGAAGGAAAAGAAAAATGAGGGTATAAGATTTTACAAGAAATGTTCTCACTGCCTTATTATGTAACTGTACCCCCTTTGCACAACACCTTGTCAATAAGATTTAATTTTTTTAAAAAAGAAGTTAAATAGGTGAATAGCAGTCACCCCCCGAACCAAGAATTGAACAAAGAGAATATTTTGCTTGCCTAAATGACTTACTGCTTTGATTGCTTTATCAGAATTTAAGGAATTGTAATTGCGGTTTGTAATCACCAACCGCAGGTGCCGGTTCTGCTTCTGTATGTCTGCTCGCTTGCTTTGCCTAACTTTCCTGACCATCTGTGTGCAGTATGCGGCCACCTGCATGTGGTACACATGATTTTTGCCTTTAAAAACCCAGCCCTACTGAGGCCCAGTGCTGATCCTGACCATCCCAGTGGTGGCAAACAGACACTGTGCACAGTTAAATAAAAGACTCTAGCCTGGAAAAAAAAAAAGAAAAGAAAAGAAAAGAAGCATTCAAATCTGAAAAGCTAATGCTATCCATCACTCCCCATAGATAACCCATTTTCAATCTATTGAAAGTGTATTTGTAATAGATACTTAAATTGCTTTGGTAGCCATGAATTTACTAAAAGCAGGAAAAATGATTGGCATTTCTGCTTCCATTTTGCATTTGCTTTTCTCTAAGCCATTCTCTCTAGTCTCTTTGCATTCACCTTGAGTGCCAGGAAAGTCAGGATTGATCAATAACATCTTTATGACATTGAACTGAAACTTTCCCTCAGGCACAGAAAAACCATGCAGGACAGACCATCCTCAAATAATGACAATTGCCTATAATGATCAGGCTGCACCCTGGAGCAGGGAGAATCATCGTGGGAACCACATTGCTTCCCTCCAATGATACCAGAGATAACAACTTCTCAGAAAAGAGAGAACCAAAACCCAGAGCATGACCAACCAGGTAACAACTAAAACCGACACTTTAGCTATACATATCTCTATTTCCTCCCTGTCAGTCCTCCTCTATTTAAATCTAGTATTCATGTCTGCCCAAATATGGCCAAAGATGAAATGTCATCTTCCCATGGTATCATGCCACATAATAAAATCCCTTTATATTCCCCTGATCATGTTTGTTTACCTGGGTCAGGTGGTTGCCATCGTATTCTTTCCTAAAAGACTTTACTCTAATTTTCACTGTGTTCCTGGTCTGATTCCTGAGTAAAAGTCTAGAAATTTCCCCTATAGGCCAAATAAGAAAAGAATATGGCAAAGGGCAGAGAAGATTTGTTATGTAGTACAGGCAGCCATGGAAAAATAGCATTGGAGCTCATCAGCAAGCATCTTTCCAGGGTACAGATAAGCTATGAGAATTGAGAGTCAAAGGGAAAGCTATGAATAATTATTGAACAGTCCCAATGACTGTGTGGCCTGCATGACCTTTATGTAAGTCCTTGTTTTGGGTGGAAGTACAGAGAGGTTGCTGTAGCTGGGCCTGGGGATGTTCTGCTATCTCCTTCCTTTGGGGCATTTTCCTCCATCCTTTGTTGTGAACATGCTTTTGGGAAGTACTTCAAAGGTGACTAGAAAGTGAGTGGCTTAGACAGAGCGACAAAATGGCAACAGAAACATCAAGCTTTTTCCTGCTTATAGTTAATTCCTGGGCCCAAGTAAGAAGACTGTCCTTCTCTGGAAAAGTAGCTTTGAAGCACCTGTTTATAGAAATGTAAACAATGTCAAGTCATAGTTTTACAGAAGTCTATAGAGAAGAGTAGAAATTAAAATGTCCTTTCCACAAATAACCTCCTGCATGCCTAGGAAGTACTTCTAAATTAATTTGTTTAGTGCCAAGCCCAAGATCTTTCACAGTAAAATGAGAAATCTGTATAAGATCTATTGTGATTTCCAGGAGACACCCTGAGGAAGAGAGATGGGGGCAGTGGGGGGAAGGGAGAGAGCTGCCACCTCCTCTTCATTAAACAAAGACAGCTTGATCATCTTACCTTACAATCTGAAAGCTTACTTTACAATACAAAGGGGAAGATCTGGATCCTGTGTAAAAACCTCATATGATTCACTATTTGGAGCCACTCTTGTCAAATGCAATTTCAGGGCTTTGTCTGTAACATAAAACAAAGTCTTGCCTTTGGGGTTGTTAATAATTGTATTCTTTCTTTCACTAGAATTAGCTGCACTGACAAAGAAAAGGAATTTGTCAAGATAGTGTGGGTTACCAGCTTTCAAGGCCAAACTCTTGGCTGGAGTGAGATCCAGAATGTTTCATTTCTCTACTTTGGAAGTGGTGAAAGTGAGGAGGTGGGCAGCTCTGGGACTTTACCCTTGTCTGGTTGTCCTTTGACCACTACCACCACATCTTCCTTCCCCCTGCCTTCCTCACCCTATCCCATCTTTCTCACTTCCCTGTCCACCACCAGCAAGCTTCTTTCACTCCTATCAAACTTTCATTTCCCCACCTTGTTTATTATCCTACCCAAGCTCTTGAGAGGGGGAAAGGAGAACTGTTGGGTATAGGGATAAAATGTGGCTGACATCACACACATGTGGTAGAATATATGGCCCATTATGGTACTTATTACCATTGTGCCTCTAGCTCCTGTTCAAATGCTTTCTCTTCCCATAATACCCTAAGTGTCCACTCAATGAAAAGAGTGGGGTGGCACATGCATGAGCCATAAGGCAATCAGTGCAAAGCCTAGGGGAGGAGATATGGGAAGGGATCCATACTATAAAAACCACCATTCTAGAGGACTCCACGGGACTCCTTTTTGGGGCTTGAAAGACTCACCCTATCCTCATAACCCCAAGTGCATACAGAAATATATACTCCCCACACATACACACCAGGTGAAGTATTCCATTTAGGGCTTAGCCATGAGCCCCCACTTCCCTGGGTATCAACACCTCCAGGTGATACATTCCAAGCCTAACCATAAGTCCTCACCCTCCCCAGTTTCGAAGCTACCTGTTCCCCTGTGTCATGACTTGAGTCACTTGCTCCTTTGCCTGACCCAGTATAAGCTTATCCCCTGCCTCATTCCTTCACACAACCTCCATTCCTACAGGAAAGTTGTTGCCCCTCGCCATGCTTCAATAAACAATCCTAGCCTATTGAGATGGAGTCCTGCCTGTTCTGTCTCCTCCATTTTTCTAACATGGTGATAAATCCTGGAAAAGGTTAGTGCCCAGAGTTAATGGGCAACCCCTGACCCTCATCAAGGGCCAGTCTGCCTCCTGACCACCTCTTCCCAATTATCAGTCTCCGTGTCTTCTTTGGGGCCTCTCTCCCCTGGGAGTGCCAAGCCTGCTGTCCTTACTATTTTGTGCTACATAGATATTAGTCGTGACCTGGAGCTCCGTTAGTTCTCATGGCCTTTGACTACATAAGTAGCACATACATGTGGACTGCCACTGAACATGACGAGGTATTATTGGTCATCTGTGTAAACCGTGGAGTCAGCCCTCTCTCCTCCTAATCTCTTACCTTCTCTTCTGTCCCTAGACTCTTCATCTCCAGGCAGGAGGCCCTGGCTGTTTGACTGACTGCACATGAACCTTCAGGACAAGGTAATGTTCAGGATTTATGGTAGAGGCAGCTCGCCATGGATCCAGGGACTTTGGGAGTCTCCCACTTTCTCTTGGTCTTTGGACCAGAGGCACATTTGACTGATACCCAGACACTCTCTCCTAATTATTGGGTTCATTCTCTGCCTTCCTTAAACCTTGGGAATGCCCCTGGTAGCAGGGTAGGTCACTTCACAGTCTTTTCAATTTTTCCAACATGAATTCTAAAGAAAAAACCAAAACCATTGGTTTGCCTCCAGGTATTTCTTAAGAGTCTCGGGCTAACTGATTTACAGACACCCAAGTTAATTTGTTTATATACTCAGATCTGGATTCAACAACCAACACTTCCTCCAACAAAATGACAAATGGTCCAAGGTTCCCTATGCTCAAGCTTTCTTCTACCTCCCCTCTAGACCCTCCTTCTGTTCATCCTGCTCTGCTGACCAGGTCCTTCTATGGCATAAAGTATCCTCAAAATCTAAGTCCCCAAACAAGTCCCAGCTATCTCCTCTAGAAAGGTAACTTTCCTGTCTTGTAGCAATTCAACCTCTCCCTTTTTCTCTCTCTCCTCCTGTCTGTCTGTCTCTGATTTCCTTCAGACCAGAGATCATTTGCCATTGGATCACTTCCATTCTAGCCAACAGCCTTTGGCTTGTTCTCTTGGGAGTAAGACTCAGGATGAGTTCCAGGGATCCCCTCTAGGTTCTCTCTTGAAGGCTAGCCATCTCTTCCTTTCTGTTAGTCAGCTTGCCTGCTTGCTTACTTAATAAAGCTCTGCCAGGTTTTCTTAACATCGTGACTGGTCCAGAAATTTGTCATCTTGGCCATGTGGTTTTCATGTGACCCCCCACCCTTCTAGCAAGTGTTCAAAGGTTAATTTTTATCCTAATGGGAGGTTTTCTGGTAACCAAAATTCAACTGGATCCACAGGCCAAAAGAAGAAAAAAAGGCACTTTTAAATTCAAACCATGTGCAGTTCTAAGGTAACCAAGACTTAACTGGCTCCACAAGCCAAAAGAAAGTGTGGGAAAACTGAAATTGCAAACAAGCTCATCAGATTTGGGTTCAAACAAGTGTGCCTTAGAGTTAAAACTAGAGTTCACTTAAGTGTTTACGTCAAGGTCTTTCAGAAAAACAAACCTTTAACTCAAATGCTATTTTTTTTTTTTGCTATTTAATGTCTATTTCCCGAGTATGTAAGACACCTTGGATACAGAGCTAAAAGGATGTCAATTCCTATGTTCTTCATTGTCATTGCCAAGGCATAGTAACATCTATAATGTTTTTAATCTCAATTTGTGTCCTAAAGTGCTACATTCAGTTAAAAATTAGTTGCTGTTCCAAAACTCTTATCAGGGACACTATTGAGTTTTGTTATTATGGATTTTATCCTCTGCAAACTTTGCAGTCAGACCTACAATGGGATAAATAACTCTTACAAGTATTTATTGGTCAAATTTAACTTATGTTCTTAACAAGTTCCAGGTAAGCCCTGCCTAACAGCTATTTCTATTGATCTCCATGTTGCCTCAATTAGAAATAGAAAGGGTCTCTTGGCATTGACTTTCACTGGATTTGTCAATCACTTGCCCCTCTAACATGGAACATGCTGAGAAATGCCATATCAGTAGTGAGAAAAAACTGCACCTGGGACATTTATCAAAATAAGAACATGATCCAGAGACAGCTGGAAAAACTGCACAGATAAGAAGGAGGTGGTGTCAGATCCTAAATGGAGTCACTTTGTGCTTTCCTTTTAAAAAATTAACCAGAGCCAGGAAGTCAAAAGAAAATAGTGAATAAGCATGCATATACAATGCCCACCCCTATCTTTCTACTAGCTGGGCAGGAACTTATATCTGTTACTTGCTATTTCTAATTATAATAGGTCTCCCATCCATACTCTGTAATCTAGACATCTATAGTCCAGTTATAGGAAATGGTCAAGGCTTCCCACTGGGCCTTTAACCAATCCAACCCAGCCCTAGCTTCTGACTTGTTATTCTTAAACAGTTTACCATGCTCTTCCCTACCAGAAACCCAGGACACCCCCTTCCTGGAAATTCCTCCTTCCTTGTAATGGGCTACAACAGGGTTTGTACTCCAAATGGAACTTTTCTGGCTTGTGACCAGGATGAATTCTCCTGTGTCATTCCTATCAATTGGTCCTTCCACCTTGTTGGCCTTTTGCCTACAATTGCAGTAACATCTCAGTAGAAGATGGAGCAATGTATGTAAGCCTCTGTCTCATTAAATAGCTATCTGAGTTCCTCCAGCAGCACAGAGGGGCTTTCCACTGGGTGACCAAGTTCTTCATGTCCATAGAATTTCAGCCCCTTGGACAAGGAGGAGACCCTTGACAAGGAGGAGACCTGACCAGCATAGGACCCTACCAAAACCAAACTAAATGTCCTCCCCCATCAGCAGGAAGTAGCTTAAGATAGAAAACTGTCAATTCCATTCCCAGCTATTCTCCCTGGACAAATGTTTTATCTATCCAAAAGCTCAGTATGAAGGAGTCATCCTCTCCTCATAACTCCAGGTGTGTGTGGAAATATCTGCACCCGGGTGAAACATTCTTTTCCTGATTTAAATATGAGCCATCACTTCCCTGGGTTTCGACATCCCCAGGTGAAACATTCCAGCCCTAACCACAAGTCCCTACCTCCTGGTTTCAAAGCCACCTGCTCCCCTGTGTCATGTCCTGAGCCACTTGCTCCCTTGCCTGACCCTATATAAGCTTATCCCTGGCCTCACTCCATCATACAACCTCAATTCCCTTGGAAAAGTTGCTGCCCTTCACTATACACTATACACTATACACTATATGCTTCTATATTGACTGTATATTAGTCCTTGCCTGATGAGATCAAATCCAGCCTGTTCTTTACCCTCCTTTTTCCTAACAGGGAAGAAATCTTGCTATTTTCTTTCAAGTCATTCACTTTCAAATAAACTTAGTCTACCTTAACTTCCTAGACAACATCACTTGGAACTTTGAACAATCCCAAATAAACTGATTCCTACAGAAAGCACTAGTGTTACAGTCAATTTAACTTTGACATTCATAAACATTTTTCCCTTTCAAATATTCATGTAGGCAGCAAAGCTTTGTTTTAGGCTCTGAGACCACCAGTTTCCATTGCAATTTATAATGATGATTCACAGCCATAGCCTTCTGATTTGTCCACTACAAAAAAATCCAACTGCCAACAAATAAAATGTCCCTTTGCCTTATTCTATTAACAGGTACATTTTACAATTCTGATTGTTTTTCTTTCCAATCCAGACAGCATTGTCCTTTCAGATTTAGAGCAGACCCCTGATGGACGATTGGACTTGTGACAAGCAGATTACAAGGCTGGTTTATCCAGCAACTGTGTTTCCCTGGCCCTTTCTGAAGCCAAAGCCTTCTTGGCAGCAGGGAGCTGTAATTGCTTCTATGCAGCAGTGACCTTTTCAACTGGACAGAGCCTCAGATCTGGCTTCACACTGATGTCTCTTTTCTTTAATTACATTGTGCTGGCAGGTAAAGGAGCACCCGGTGTCACTGAAGACACAAGTATCTTGTTTCAGCACCTATCTTACTATGCTTCTCAAAGAAAAAGCTGAGAAACAGAGGAATCTAATTCATTTTCTTTTTACATTTGGTTTTCTACAGGAATTGAAGCCACTATGATCAAGAGAGCATTCATTTTCAAAAAGTAAATGGAAGCTGGGGGCTGGGAGTTCACACTTAGAATTCTAGCTTCAGGAGGCTAAGACCTGTAGATCATGATTTGAAGCCAGCCCTGGCAGAAAAGCCATCAACCTCTTATCTCTCATTAGTGGGCAAAAACCTGGAAGTAAAGATATGGCTCAAGTAGTACAGCATTGAGCAAAGAAGCAAAGCAAAAATGTGAGCCCCTGAGTTTAAGTACCAATACTGCCATGTGCACATAAGCACGAACACACACACACACACACACACACACACACACGTAAATCACACAGATCAGTTAGCAGGAAAAATAGAAAGTCAGAAAAATCTTTCTCTTTTTGTAAGGAGCAACTTATAAAAATGCTTTTACTCAGTCCTGTAAATTAAGAAAAATTCTCTCAAGTTTGTGTCTATGCCATTGGATCTAAACTATTTTCTGTTGCAGTCAACTTTTTAAATTTTTTTTCTTATTTATTGTCAAAGTGTTGTACAGAGAGGTTACAGTTTCGTACATTAGTCCTTGGGTACATTTCTTGTTCTGTTTGTTACCTCCTCTCTCATTCCCCCCCTCCCAACTTTGCAATCACCTCTGGCTCTAAGAAAGTCCAGATTCAATGATAAGCACCTTGTGCAGAAGGCAAGCTGTCCTTTAAAGAAATAATGCCATCTTATTGTCTTAAAGAAGACAGAAAAAAACTCAGGATGATAGCTTGTCCCTGTTATATTCTAATAGTAGAGTGGTAACTTCTCTGGAATTCCTCTAAGGCCAAAGACTGAGATAAAGATCAATCGGCCATTCTTGTGACTTGGGACTATTTTAACTGTGCATACTTTTCTTACTCTCTCACCCCCTCCAATTCTCTCTATTTAACCTGAGGCCAATATCTGTACCTCAAAAGACAGCTGAAGATACAATGAAGTTCTGTCTTCCTGTGGCTGCCATGTCAACTTTCTCTACTCTCACTGTGTCTATTTGACAGATGGGGTTAAATGGCCACACCTAACACAGGACTCCTGGACTTTGAACCTAGCACCATCTTAATACTGAATCCTCAAACCTTAGAGTTTCCATTGAGGTTGGTATTTATCACTGCCTCCTATTTGATAGTACCTTAGCTAACAATCTATATCCATTAGCTGGCTACGTATTGTGTATGCAAATCCACTACAATATTCATCTGATACAGATAAGACAGTACCCAGAGTGCTAACAAAAGTGTCCAGGAAGATAAAAGCAGATTATTGGCATTTTACAAAGGACTTGGCAGGGGCAGATGAGCTTGGCATGAGTAAGAAGAGAATAATAAGTGAAATATTACTTGAACTGACCCCAGAGTCCTATGATAATGTCTGAGAATTAGAGTAAGTGAATAGTCATCAGCTGTGGAAGACAGAATAGGGTCAGCAAAATGAAGACCATCACATGTAATGTCTGTCTTTGTCCAGGTATTCCAGTTCATCTATCCATTGCCAAGAGCTGGTGTCCAAAAGTAAATGGTTCAAGAGAGTAGTGGAGAGAAGAAACTAAATGTCCATCATCCGACAAAATGCTGATGGGAAATAAATGAAAATTTATTAATAGAAGAGAAGAAAATATGCAAAAAGGAGAAATCAAACCTAAGAAAATGCTGGGGGTGGGGGCAATACTAGTGATGATAAAAGTTCTAGAACAGACCAGGTGATCTAGGTTACAGTTCTCAGTGCTTTCCTATATCCGTATTGTTGTGCGTGTGTGTGTGTGTGTGTGTGTTTGTGTGTGTGTGTGTGTGTGTGTGTGTGTATTTGCCAGTACTGGGGCTTGAATTTACGACCTTGTATGCTTGACTAGCTTCTTCACTTAAGGTTCTATTCTACCGCTGTTACTGGAGAGTGGTCTCAGAGGTGAAGATAGAAGATTCTTGGTGTCTTTAGCAAAGAATTGAATAAAGACACACACACACACACACACACACACACACACACACACACACAAACACACAGTGGCAAAAAGGAGTTTCATAGAAAGAGAGATACAGGGAGACTGAGAATAAACTGTCCAACTAGATGGCTTAAAAGCAAACGTGATGATTAATATTTCCAGTTTTCTACAATTTGGGGACTGTGGGAGAAGTTCATGGTAATGCTAGTGAGCTAGTCTTAGGGAAATGAAGAATCATGACTTGGCAGTTAAATGTATGGATCAAATGCAACCCATATGCATGAAGCCTTAACTAGGCATTTACTGGGCAAGGTAAGGCTTTCTTAAGAAGTTCCATTGTACATGGGCCCAGAGCTTTAGTATCATTCAGGAGAAGTCCTAAAGGCAGATTACCCCCAAAGAGGCTTGACCATGTGAGGTACTAGGGAGGAGATCAGACTCATGGTATCTCCTCGGGTGTGACTAAGAAAGAGGGTTCAATTTCGGCATTTTCTCTGTAGCTAACCTTCACCTTCATTTTTGACTTTTTGGCTTGTTAATTGGAGATAAGAGCCTCTGATTTTCCTGCCCAGGCTGGCTTTGAGCTAAAGTCGCCAACCTCAGCCTCCTGAGTAGCTAAGATTACATCTGCGAGTCACTGGTGCTTGGCTAGTTTTGTTTTTGATATTGTTTTTGGTGCTGGTCTGGGGTCTTGAATTCAGGGCTTGAGTGCTGTCCTTGAGCTTTACTGCTGAAAACCAGTTCCCTACCACTTGAGCCACAGCTCCATTTCTGCATTTTTATTTGGAGATATGAGTCTCACAGATTTTTCTACCTAGCTGTCTTTGAACTGTGATCTTCAGATCTGAGCCTCCTGAGCAGCTAAGGTTACAGGCATGAGCCACTAGTTTCCAGCTCTTTCTACTAAACCTGAAACATCAAATACAGAGTCCTCACCCTTCCCACATAACTCATTCATCCTGCCCATCCTTTGTGGGTCACTCTATCAATGTGCTGAATATTGTCTGGGTACAATCAATCCTTTGCTCAAAACTACTAAAAGAAAATAACAGAAAATTTTAAAATAAATGTTGCTCCAAAAATAGTAACTGTATTTTGAGAATTAATAAACATAAATGTCACTTAAGATTATGGTTCTGTTTATATAGTCCTAGCTACATAGCATGAAGGAAAGTGTTACATAGGTGTGGCAGAGGAAAGAAGAAAAAGCCCTCCATGTTTAGATCACAAATAGAGAATCCAGATCTGGCTAGCACTCTTTCCAATAACTCTTCCTAGGGACTGTCAAATTTTCTTTTTCTTCCGTGGGAACAATATTCCAACTACCACTGTCATTGCAATATGAAGTCATTGCTGGTATATATACTTAAGCAAAAATCCTCTGAGATTTAAGAGTATTATTTCCTAATCCCTGTAGGGCAGTCACGCTGACATCAACTAGCCACAACTTAAAGACAGCATGAGGTTCTTAATAGACTTTTCACTAGGAGAAGAAAAGAAAGGCTATTTTCCTTGTGAAATTCTAGGAATAATCCAGTAAAATCAATCCTCAGAAACAAATTGGTGACTACCATAGTACTTTGTAATGTGATGATGTTGTTTTAAGGGAAATAATAAAATTTCCATAATTTTTCACTTGTGTCACTGAAATGGGTACTTGAACTAATAAGCTAAGCATTAATTCTGTTTTCTTCATACAAAAAGTAATATAGTATGGCCCATTCTCAGTCTAAACCTCCTCACTGACTTCAGAGGGAGATTTTCCTGAGTAAAAATGACAGGATACAAGCCCAAGTTGACTGAGTGACTGCCTATCACTTTTATTGCTTAGGGCCGAATATGTTTTCCACCCATTCAAACCCCAAGGGACCACATGGTGCCTAATATTTCCATCTGCGATACAGTTCAGATCTTTTTCCTCTGACTTCACAAGGGACTAAGGTTACTTATCTGCTTTCAATTACATCAGCATCATTTCTGAGCCTTTCATTACTGACCAATGTAAACATTTTCCAGCTGTAAAAAATATGAACATATTTCCTTTTTGAAAAAGAAGAAACACAGAAGTTAAAGTAAAACTAAAAAATAATTTAAAAACTAATACAACATTTTTAAAAACCTAAAAAAATAATAAAACTTTACCAAGACAAGGTATTTATCTGTACATTCGAAACCAAAATCGAAATACATTTCACTGTATGTTTTTGGTGTGAATTTCAATTTTTTGTTGAGATGGTGAGTCCGTTTAAGACAAGATTTAGGTAGGTGTACTGGCTCCCAACTAGCTATGCATGAGGTTGAGATCTAATAATCACTGGTCAAAAGAAGCCAAGGCAGTAAAATCCAAGACAGGTTTATTTCCAATTGGCCACAAAAAAAGCTACAGCTGGAGATGTGACTCAAGAGGTCGAGCACCAATCTTGAGTGAAGAAAGCCAAGCCAAAAGTTGAGGCCCTGAGTTCAAGCTCCTATGATGGAATTAAAAGAAAAGGAAGGAAAATCAAGGTGGAATGATTCAAAAATAGAAATAGTGCTATGAATTTTAGCAATTTTGTTAAGATTCTGGCCCTTTCAAAATAAAATATTTCACACTTACATTTTTATGACACCACATAGTCAGACTCTTGAATAGTCCATACACAATCAGTAGTTTATTTGCATATATGAAAATAGAACAATAAGATTTGCTGTTGGGGCTGGGGATATGGCCTAGTGGCAAGAGAGCTTCCCTCGTATACATGAGGCCCTGGGTTCAATTCCCCAGCACCACATATACAGAAAACAGCCAGAAGTGGTGCTGTGGCTCAAGTGGCAGAGTGCTAGCCTTGAGCAAAAGGAAGCCAAGGACAGTGCTCAGGCCCTGAGTCCAAGGCCCAGGACTGGCAAAAAAAAAAAAAAAAAAAAAAAAGATTTGCTGAAATTGTTTTAAGAAAGGGAGAATGGGATAAAGGAAGAGTGTTAGAGGGGGTGTAATTGATAGGAATAAGTGAATGTATGTATGTATGCAGATGCCACAATGACTCTCTCCTCATAAAATTAATGTATGCTGATAAAATAATGAAAAAGATAAGGTAAACTTCAGTAACTAGAATTTGAACTTTGTTCTCTTGAACTCACTAGGACATTTTTAAAATGTTGAAATAGGCAAGCTATAAAGCCTGCTTTGCTATCAGTTTTGAGACAGTGGCTATGAAAAATCACCAGGAAAAAACCCAGCATATTATTTTTTCCTGACATTGGTTTGTTTCTTCATCTTTATGACAGAGAAACAAATGTCCTTCTCTTGTTTACCTTGAGGTTTACAGAGAGAGCAGCCAGCAGATTTTCTGTAAGATCCCTTTACCTGTCACTGTGTTTTATTGGATATGGCCCCAGCTGAATCACAGGAGGAGGGGAAGGGATGGAGAGGTGAGGAGTGAGACAAAGATGGTTATAAAAAGAGAAAAAAGGAGTGGAAATCTCTGGAGCATATGACTGGGCAAAATACAGCTGTGAGCAATATTTCCTGTTTTTATAAAGTATAAGCAGGCACTCTTGCCACATCAGAAACAAATTAAGCAAGTTTTATGTTTCAGTATTGGATTCAGATGGAATTCACAATGGTGTTTATCAAGCCCATTCTGCATGGTGCACCATTGGGGGCATGCTACATAGCAATTAGGGAAACCCAACCACGGCCAACTTCATATACACACAATCTTGCAACAATCAGCTTGCTTCAGTCACAGATAAAAGCCCAAACCACCCACTTGCCTTTAAATAATTCTTTTTTGGGGCAATCTAAGTTCCCTTGCTTTCTCTCTGTGGTAATAATATGGATTGATTTATGTGTGCTCTTCTGTGGTGCTCCTTTACTTTGATATATTCCAGCAATCTAGCTCTTCTATTAAAAAATATTTCTTACCATTTACACAATACTGTCTTTATGACAATAATTATATCTTAGACTTAGATACTAAAGCAGAAAACTGATATGGAAGCCCAAAATGTTTTCGAGGGATTAATAAAATATCTGTGGTTGATTACTTAGTGGCTTCTTTCATGGTTTCTGTGGGTCCTGAATTAGACTGGGTAGTTCTAATGCAAAGTCTGTCTGTGATGGACTTGGAACAGTAGCGGGTTCTACAGTTCAGGGCCTTGCCACCTTCCCTCCTCCTCTTCTTTTTCCTCTTCTCCTCCTCTTTCTCATCCTCCATCCTTCTTTTCTCTTCCCTCCCCCCTCCTCCTTTGTCTCCTTTCTTTCTCTACCTCTTTCTTCTCTCTCTCTTTTTACAAATTTAGGCTTTTGCACAGAATCAATATTTCTTACACTCAGGGAGTATAGAGTGAATATTTTAACTAGTAATGAAGAATTCAAATTGTATTTTATAACACGGCTTTTTTTTTTTTTTTTTTTGGCCAGTCCTGGGCCTTGGACTCAGGGCCTGAGCACTGTCCTTGGCTTCTTCCCGCTCAAGGCTAGCACTCTGCCACTTGAGCCACAGCGCCACTTCTGGCCGTTTTCTGTATATGTGGTGCTGGGGAATCGAACCTAGGGCCTAGTGTATCCGAGGCAGGCACTCTTGCCACTAGGCTATATCCCCAGCCCTATAACACGGCTTTTGAATTTACATAGGCTCATATTTCACATATCTATATATACACATACATACACACACATATATATAAATATACAGCAAGAGAAAGAAAGGAAAAATATCTAGATCTTGCCATTTTTAATTATTCAATGAGTGTATTTCACAAAGATTTTTAAGACACTATTAAAAAGTCATTTTTAATGGCATATTTTTTATGTTGTAAACTATTTTTCAAAAGCTACTAAAGCAAACTAAGTGATTAACAGAGCAGGGTAAATCCACTCATATTTTTTTTACTGTTGTAAAGGAGGGATGTGTCCCAGTGATGTTGGGATAAAGTAACACAAAAAGCAAATGATTTGCACAGAGTGCAGCCTTTGTCAGGCCCAAAGGTGCTGTGGCCCAGGGGAGGACAGTTCTGTACCACTATGGATTCACCACTGGCTGCCGGTCCACAACAATCATAACCTGAAACATCACCTTCATTGTGCAAATATTCCATAGGACTTCAATGGTGACATCATCTCTAGTCTAGCAACAAGGTTCCAAAGTTCATAATTCTATTGACTCTATCTATGACTGATGGTCAGATTAGTACCTGGAGCTGCCAACAAAAAACATGGCTGCAGAATCAAATCACACTTCCAAAATAACTATTGTTATAACTCTCTAGCACTGTGAAGAGGTTATTGAGTTCATGCCTGGATTTCTAAATGGTTCTTCTTCCCTCTTTTTTGTTTACTTTATTTCTACTCAACAATATCTCTGGAGCCCTCTCCTCCAAACTTAGAAAAATCTCCCAGCTCGAATCTGTCTTATCTGTATAACACACCCTGTTCCCTCCAAATATGGTACTGAAATATTGTGGTAATGTCACACCTCTTCCTCCTAGGCCATGGTGACCAAAGGAATGACATTAGCATGTTTTTCCATGTGAGCATCCAAAGTTAGTATTTTTCCCACAAAGAACTCCCCAGTCCTCTTTGTACCTTCCATTATGCAGAGTCCATAATCCAAACCCTGAATGGAGAGGATGAAGGCACATTTTTCAGATTGTAAATCAAGCCTTCACTAGAGTTGCATTGCATGCTGATCTGATGATACCGGCTGGGGTCAGGGTGCAACTCCCTCACAGCAGCAACCATTAATAATGTGGGAACCACACTTGTAGCCAGGGCCTGTTTTTAAATTACTGTTTCAATTGTTGAGATTCTAAAATACCTATTTTACTAATTTACTTGTTTGGAACTCTTTCTAGTTCTCAGAAGATTTCATAATGCATGAGGTAAACAAGAAGGAAATCCAGTGACCTCACTCAATAAAAGCAACATTGAAGAGCTGGAGGCTTGACTTAAGTGGTGGAGTGGTAGCAGGTCAGCTTAGCAAGCACAAAGCCCTGAGTTCAAACCCCAGTAATGGAAAAAAGAAATACAGGCATCAGTGGCACATACATAATCCTAGCTACTCAGGAGACAGCTGGAGGATCCTGCCTGGGCAGAGAAGTCCTCTAGACTTCACCTCTAAAACAAGTAGTAAAATCCAGTCTGCAGATGTGGCTCAGGTGGTAGATCACCACTCAAGTAAGATTGGCAGAATGCAAGCCTGAGGCCCTGACTTCAAACACCAGAAATACAAAAACAAAAAAGTGCCTCCAGCAGTAACAGGAGTGAAAAGTTGGTAGACACGGCCAGGCTGGTGACTTACAGGTGAATTTGAGAGGACAAGGGAGGGAAGGACATTCCCTGATGTTGCAGATCACTGCCAAACTACCTGTTCTATTGCTTTCTCCCCTTGTGTCCCATCCTGAACTTCACATGAACTTCACACCTTGGGTGAGTCCTCTGCTTGCCAATATCTGTTAAAAGGTGAGCTAGGGGTTAATGACTGAGCAGAGTGAGAAAACATGACTGGCACTGAAGTTACGGATTGGAGGAACTGTGGATAGCTCTACTTGGAAAGCAGGGAGCCAGGACACAGACAGGATTACCCAGAGAGTAAAAACTATACTAAAACCTGAAAACCACCTGACTCGCACATTGCTGATTTGTCTCAGGGTGGGCTGGTACATTTACTCCTTTTAAAATGAACTCTCCTTGATGAACACAAGATGTGTATTTAAAGCTCTATGGTCTATTAAGGTATGTTTATTTAGGTTTTATTTAATCCCAGATTAGGTCATTTCCCTTTTAAAATCATACTCTGTCAGAGAGAGAAAGCCTTTATCTGATGGCTATTAAGAGCACATATGCAAAGAGAACTTTGTTTAAAAAATAACCTACAAAGCTTATTGAATTTTCAAATTAAACAATGAAAACTTTCTAAGGTGACTAAGGAGAAACTCAAAGATTCAAAATCAAGATCTAAAGTTGTTGAGATTTCTGTTTCTTTGTACATTCTCAGAAAGAAAGAAAAAATAACTGAAAAAAGTATCGTTTCTAAGCCACTGGAGTGGTAAACAAAACAGAGTTGTTGGGCACATTTCTCTGTCCCACACCACAGGTTTGTGACTGCCTCCACTTGTCCTTGCTTAGAGGAGATTAATGGATTTCAGCAGAATGCTTTGTGAGCCTTGCGAGGTGGCAGCTCCCTCCTCTATTTGCCTTTTATGTGTGGTTATACGATGTTCTGAAAACATGACCCAGCCTTGCCAGGAAAAGAGACCCACCCCACTCCACAAGGATTCTGTTGCGCATAGCTCTGTCTCTCTACATTTTTCTTGAGAGTCACAAAAGGAAAGTACTCTCTAAAGAAAGCCTGATTGAGTAACTTGTGGCTCAGTGCCCACAATACAATTATGGTAGCAGTCTACACACATTAAAACATTAATCCTTTCCAAATCGAGCCTGACGAGAACAAGCCTAATTACAGTAATGACCTGAACTGCAAATACTGCCCTGCATTTGTCTCTCACCCTGGCGGGAACCAGTGCATAAGCTCTGCTATTGTGTGTGCACCTACCTAACTCTCTGTGATAACAAGCCTCAACTTCTGCATTCCTGCTACCTTAGATGACTGATTTTTGCTAAAGGCCTAAAAAGCAAAATAATTATTTTGAAGTATTTCTCAAGGACAAAACATTTCAGAAACATAACGGCTGCCATTCTTTCATTCTTTTGTGTGTATGTGTGTGTGTGTGTGTGTGTGTGCCTGTGTATGTGCCTGTGTGTACCTGTGTCTGTGTGTGTGCCTGTGTGTACCTGAGCATGTATGTCCATGAGCATGTGTGCACCTGTCGGTGTATACCTCGGTGTGTGTGTGTATACCTGGGCGTGTGTGTACCTGTGCATGTATGTGTGTGTCCCTGTGCATGTGTGTGTACCTGTGTGTACCTGTGCATGTGTGTATACCTGTGCATGTGTGTGTACCTTTGCATGTGTGTATGTCCCTGTGCATGTGTGTGTCATTCTGCGTGTGTGTCCCTGTGTGTGTACCTGTGCATGTGTGTGTGTCCCTGTGCCTGTGTGTACCTATGTGTGTACCTGTGCATGTATGTGTATACCTGTGCATGTGTGTACAAGTGCATGTGTGTGTACCTGCACATATGTGTTTACCTGTGCATGTGTGTACCTGTGCATGTGCATGTGTGTACCTGTGCATGTTTGTGTATAGCTGTGCATGTGTGTATCTGTACACATGTGTGTACCTGTGCACATGTGTACCTGTGCGTTTGCATGTGTGTACCTATGCATGTATATGTGTGTACCTGTGCATGTGTGTATATCTGTATATATGTGTGTACCTGTGCATGTGTGTGTGTTTTTGTGTGTACTAGTAGTGTCTTCAATTCAGGGCCTGATACTCTTAGCTTTTTTGTTGCTCAAGGCTGGTGCACTACCATTTGAACAATACCTCTATTTCCAGCTTTTTTTCTGGTTGGTTGGAAATAAAAAATTCTCGGTTTTGTCTGCTCTAGCTAGTTTTGAACAGGAATCCTTGGATCTCAGCCTTATATATTTTCAATTTTTAGCAAGAGAAAATGCTCTGATTAGAGTCCATATTTAAATTTGTATTAACCAGGAAGTGTGTATTTACATAGGTACTGTAGTCACTTGTGTTTTAATATTTAATTTTGATACCCTGAAAATGTATTTTCAAAAAAAATTAGCAGAAATGAAAGTTACTATGGCTTGGCAATTCACCTTGTACCTTTCTCTTTCTTTGTTACTGATCTCTAGTCTTTAAAGGGATTACATTTCTGCATCCCAATTCAGTGCTTATACCCATGGGAAAACCAACAAATGAGTGGAAAAAATGGAAAGAAAATAAAAAGTACTCATTTCTTTTTTCTTGGTGGCACTGATTTCTATGCCCAGTTCTAAGACTGAAACTCCTGTTTTCTTTATCTGAACTAAGTAGGTGCCACTGGTTCACAGCTATAATCCTAGCTATTCATGAGGCTGAGACTGGTGGGTGGATATTCAAAAAAGTCTGAGAAATTCCATCTCTAAAATAACTAGCTAAAGCCTAAGCTGAAGGAATGGCCCAAGTCATAAAGTGAAGTGGAGCAAGTTTGATGCCTTACATCCAAATCCTAGTAGTGCTAAAAAGACACACCCACTCTAACACATAGTGATACACTATTCTCTTACCTCAGTAGTTATATTTTATTTTATTATTACAACGTTATTCTATTCACAATAATGACTGCTACTATTGTGTTTATTTACAAGAAATACTATTCCCTGGAAATCAAGCACTTTGGTATCTTTTTCACTCTTGTACCTCAGCACTTATATCTAGCTCAATGTTAATCAGCAACTTTGCTACTCAGTAGTTTCTATCTGGTCAGATCAGTTTTGATTCTGTCACCTCCCTTCCCTCAGCTTCTTTGGGCCTGCATAGTATTCCCAGCTGCTGCTGTCTCTGAACACCCAGAATGTGTGAGAAAATTTGACAAGAAGAAGTTGAATTTAATGATGCAATATCTGATAATAGAACTTATTATATAGGTAATATATCCACTTATGAAGCATTATATCAGCTTAATTAAAAATGTAAAAAGGAATTACATGAAATTATTAAGTTGTATTGTGAATGAGTGGCTTATACCAGTGATCTTAGCTACTCAGAGGCTGAGATCTGAGGACCAGGGTTCAAAACCAGTTCTGACAGTAAAGTCTGTAAATCTCTCAACTCTAAAAGCCAGAAGTGAAGCTGTTGCTCAAGTGTTATCAGCCTTGACTAAAAGATCTTCAGGGAAAATACCCTGGCCCCAAGTTCAAGTCCCAGGAAAGGCAGGTGCTCTTGTGCGCATTTGAAAGTGAAATTCAAGGCTTTATATTTGAAACCTTTTATGCTTACAATATATCTAAATTTAAGTATTATTTTTCAATATCATTATTATCTTGACCATGATGAGTGTTGTCTATCATACTTAAAAGAAATTGAGAATAAGTCAATGAGAAATAACGTATATGCAAGTAATATTTAACACATATTAATGCCTTTCCAAATTTTTAATATAAAAAACAAATAGGGGGGCTGGGGATATGGCTTAGTGGCAAGAGTGCTTGCCTCGTATACATGAGGCCCTGGGTTCAATTCCCCAGCACCACATATACAGAAAATGGCCAGAAGTGGCGCTGTGGCTCAGGTGGCAGAGTGCTAGCCTTGAGCAAAAAGAAGCCTGGGACAGTGCTCAGGCCCTGAGTCCAAGCCCCAGGACTGGCCAAAAAAAAAAAAAAAAATAGGACATGTTCATCATTGGAATCAATAAAAGGTTTTTTGGCCACTAAAATCGGTATTTTCAATAGTACGGCAACACAAAACTGGAAAGATTTTTACTGAGTGTTTTTAAATGTTACTGACTCGAATCAATACACTTTCCTTGGAAATAAAATAAATTTATGAGAGATAGAGGAAGATAGCCAAGGTTCAACAAGGGACCAACAGAGCTCTAAGAACCAGAGCTTTTAGGGTCCCACTGAATATTGTGTGTCTAGAGGGTCCACACCAAGTGGCCTGTAACCTTACAGGCAGCCTGCTCAAGAAGACAGATTAGAGTACATGCTGGTGGGGGCCATGACAATGGCAGCAGCTAGAGAGAGCTGGGACAAAGGCACCAGAGTCAGAGTGAATGTGGTTTTCCACTCACTTCCAGCACACATTTAGGACTAGGAATGGAAATCCACAGCCAAGCTAGCCAAGACAGATGCAGAGACAAGACATCACATTGCAGATGGTCTGAAACACCAAAGGAAAGCTTGAGTACCCAACAAAAGACACCTTCCTTCCTCCCAGAGAACAGTTTCTGGAAGGAAGCCACCCCCCCCTCACTCCCTCCAAAGAACACCATCTTTGATACTGGCTTAGAGCCTGACAGAGCAGCTAACAGAAAACGCTGGCTGGAGAACCAGTGAATTCAGCACATTTTTCAACAGGGCAAAGAAATCTGACCAAAGAGAGTCAGCTCCACCCATGGATAAGTAGCCTTGCCCATGGGAAGGTTGACTTTACCAGGGTGGGCACCCCAAGAGGCGGCCCTGCCCCTCCCCACTGAACAAAGTATAAAACAAAAAGTCAGTAAACTCTCACTACACAAAACATCTGGATAAGCCATAAAAGCTGAGAGTGGCTCCAGGCTGAGCTAAAGGAAGGTCTCAGGAGCTAGGAAAAGCCACTGATTCCACACATGCCACGGTAGCAATGTGAAGGCATTCCATCTTTTCATCCAGCTATTTCCCAGTAGTGTTTTAGAGCATTTGAGACCTATCCTCTATGTTTTTCATTGACTGTTCTGTTGCTTGTTTATTTTGATTGGAAGTTGAGGTTCCTTGACTTGCCTTTTACTAGTGTTTCTATGGTTTGTTCTTCCTATTTGGAGATGAAAGCAAATGAAATACCACAACAGAACACACTATAAGAGACCACTATAAAATTATCAAAGAAGCAATCAGCTCATTAATAAATGAGCTAAAGAAATAAAAAGAGACTTCTCTGGAGAGAAAATAAGAATGACCAATAGATATATGAAGAAATGCTCAACATCTTTGGCCATAAAAGAAATGCAAATCAAAACTACATTGAGATTCCACCTCACCCCACTTAGAATGGCCATTATCAAGAAAACTAAGAGTAACAGATTCTGGTGGGGATGTGGCCAAAAGAGAACTCTATGACACTGTTGGTGGGAATGTAAACTTGTTCAACTACTCTGAAAGGCAGTATAGCGGTTCCTCAAAAGAGTAAACATAGAGGTCTCCTATGACCTAGCAATTCTACTCCTGCGCATTTACCTAAATGATCACCAACAAGGCCATACTAAATCTACCAGCACAATTACGTTCATTGCAGCATTGTCTACCATAGCTAAGATATGGAATCAAGCCAGATGCCTCAGTATATGAGTGGATCGAGAAAATGCAGAATATATACTCAATGGAATTCTATGCTTCTATCAGAAAGAATGACATCACCCCATTTGTAAGGAAATGGAAGGACTTGGAAAAATCTTATTAAGTGAAGTAAGACAGACCAAAAGAAACATAGGCTCCATGGTTTCCCTCATTTGTACTAATTAGTATATGTCTAGGATTGTCCAAGCAGAGGATCATAATAGCTCAGTAGCTATGTACATAGGACCATATAAAATGATGCTAATTAAAATAACTCCAAGATTTGTGTTTATTTTTGTTTGTGTACTGTTTTCAGTTGTTTCTTTTGTTTATGTTTTTTTTTAAATTTAGTTTATTCTCATTGTCACTGATGTTTATTTTGGTACCCCTTTTCATCTATATAAGTTTATTGATTTACAGAAGGGAAGGGGAATCACAGAAATGGTGGGAGACACTGAACTTATTCTAATGTCTTAACCATTTTTTGTTGTACAGTTTCAGTGGCATGGGGACCTTTATAATGTGGATTGAATAACCATCCCTGTTCATCTACATAAATCTTATCATCTTAAAAACTGAAAGTCTGTGCCCATTATATTAGTAACTTTCATAGATGGATGAGTCTCACTCTCAGAATTTCTGATTTAGAAGGATTGAGGATTTTCATTTCTAACATTTTTCCTGAAGTTACTAATGTAGTTGTTCTATCTAAACAGGCCTCTTTGAGTTCATTGTCTTGGAACCAAGAATCCCAGAATTTTAGTCCTCTCCATTTCTAGGCATTAGAGTTTACTTGCTTTTGTAATTTCCTTCCCTCAGTAAAAATCTGCTTGAAATGCCAACCTTGTTTTGGAAGAACAAAGGTAATTGTCCTAACTGTCCAGGAGAGCTAGGGTAATCAGAGGAGCACTGGAAACTAGAGCTGGAAGCCAAGATAGTTCCAACTGGAAGTCAGAGGAAAGCTTTTAAACTAGAACAAAAAGAAAATAGTAGTAATAATAGTAACTTTCCTACCCCCACATTTCTAGCTAGCAACCACCTTCCTACTTAACACATTTATGGTTTTGTTTTTTTTAATGATAATGAAATTTGAACTGAGAGCTTTCTAATTTCTAGACAGGAACTCTACCTCTGAATCACTCTTCCTCACACTTCTGTGGTGGGTACCAAGTCCACAGGGAGATGAAAGTTCTTGGATTACAAAATAATTGAAAAGGTCAGCTTGCATAAAAAAAAATACCAGACATCTGTGACATACTAAACATCTTCTGATACTGTAAGAAGAGTTTTTCAACTGCACAATTTCCACATGTTGAGTTTGGCCACTTTCCCTTATATGCCAAATAAAGAGACATGGTAAAAGGCAGAAAAAGGAGACTTATTACATGGCAGCTGTGGAAACACAGCTCTTCATTTTATCATTAGCTGTCTTTGAGGTAAAGACCAGAGCCATACATTTAAATAAAAATGGACCTGGGTCTTGGATTGAGAAGCATAACCATGCATAGTTACAACAGTCCCATGTCTCAGGCCTTTTCAAAGGTGGTCATGGAAGGGAGTGTCAGCAGCCATCTGACAAGTCTGCATTCATGGATTGGTCAGATGGGACCTTGCTTCAGGCAGAGTCATTGGTGCCAGGCAGCAGGGCAAGTATCCTGTCTGCTTCTTGCTGGCTTCCCAGATGGATGACAAATGATTGCAGGAAAGAATGGCTCAGGGAAAAGGACATAGATGAAAAAAAAATGGAATTAGCTAGGATGCCTAGCTTGCATCCTGTTCCTAGTTAATTTATCAGCCCAGCATGAACAGCTTTTAAACACCTCTTACAATATCAAGGGAAGTCAAACTGGGAGTGTGACAGGGAGAGGATGGCTGATGTGTTGAGAAATAGGGACCCTAAAATCACAAGGTGTCACAGTTTCATTGCAGACCTGACTGCAGTCTGTTTCTGTTTCACACTTCACTCTGCTTAATATTCCCTTGGTCATCTTAATTACCAGTGACAAGGCCTTGCTTTTCCCCATGGCATCACTAAATCTGTGATGGGAGAGGGAGGAGCTGACACCTTCCCACATGACCTTCACACCAGAAGGTCTGAAGGGCCAGAAGCCCAGTGGAGCAGAGGGTTTACTTATTAAGGAGTTTGGAGAGGCAGAATAAGGCAGGATAAAGATTAGGCCATGATGACCTACTTTTAATGCCAGCCAATAAGGTGCCTGAGTAGATGTGAGCCCTACACAGTATAATGCTTTAGAACAAAGACAGCACAGCGTGAACCATGCACACAGAGAAGCAGTTGAAGCTTCAGAAAATATCCAAATATACAATGGCCTCTTGTTTAATTATAGTAATTATTCATCAGACTCCAGATGTTAGGAAAGAAAAAGAAAACTTTATCTTTTTATGATTCGAAGCATGAATCCTTTCAAATGAGTGTGTCACCGAAATGGAATGTACCTAATCATCAATTTGCAGCTGAGAGAGCCCAGGAAATAACTGAAGCCAATCCAGATCCTTATTAAAAGAATTTGTTTCCAAAGGGAGAGAGAAATACCTTCCATTTGGAAAAAATCAACCCTACAGAAAACATCAACTGCACTTGGGCCATTGTGTCAGCATAGAGACTTCTTTGACAATATCTAATCATACTTAATTCAACTTAATTTATAACTAATCTTTGAGTCATTGCCATTTGAGGTAATGTGTCATATAGAGGAGATTCTCAAAGAGCTAGAGTGCTTACTGACCCCAGCCTCAAAGTGCTCATACTAGGAGGAAAAGCAGCTCTGCAGGCATCTGTAAAATAAAAATTCCATAAACACATAATTCATATGCTAAGAAGTAACCACAGAAAAGAAAAAATACTCTAAAATGTGGGTAAGTAATAGTTTTCCAAAAGGTAAATGAGGAAATGAGAAAGACTGATTAGAAGGAGGAAAGTGTACCAGCCTCAGTAGCCTCAACAGATGAAGAAGCAAACTCGGGCGCAATCCAGGCCCAGACAGACATTGAATATTAGGACCTGGGACACTGAGGCTAGCCAGGTGCCTGTGGCTCATGCCTGCAGTCCTACTCATGAGACTTACTTCCAAATAACCAGCAAAGTGCTGGAAGCTGACTTGTGGCTCAAGTGGTGAAAAGCTAAGGAATAAAGTTCAGGTCCTGAGTTCAAGCTCCAGTACTAACATTTGCACATGCACACAACACACAGAAGAGTGTGGGGTAGTGAGAGAAAAAAGAAAAAGAGAGAGACAGACAAACTGAGGAGAATTAAATAAAGAGAACAGATTCCAGGAGGCTTGTGGTCCTAATCTACAGAATTAATAGTAGGAAGAATTAAGAAAGAGCTATGAGGATAGAAATAGTAGACTTACAAAAGATGAGGAAATTTTAGAGATCCTGCCATTAATGGGACACAGTTGAAGCAGGGAAAGGTGGGAGTGATTAGAGAAGACAAAGTTGACATGAGTATTTCATTTGGGGATATGAATAGGTTTTTAAGTGAATTAAGGGAGAGAGAGGCTGCTGGGAGATGTAAGCAGGAAGGTAATTCAAATATAAATATACTTTGGAGCCATGGCTTCCTACCTTGAAGTCCTCAGATGGGTACATTGCAGCTGGGTGCCTCTTGCAAGTACAAACATTTGACTCCCATTAGGAAGTGTCAGCTTGACATGCAAAAACACTAGGAAATCATTCTGTCTACAGATGCAAGTAAATACTCTTTGCCTCAGTAGGTAGAAATGCTGGAAAGCTCCAAGTTTAGACACTAAAACTTTTCTTAGTTGTTGTTTTTGAAAACAACTTCAATCTGACCCACCCTGATCTTGTAGTTTACTTTAAAAAACTATTTGCTTTGCCATTTTATGAAATAGCTAAAGTATTTCTAGTCCAGTTTTCAACTCTACTTTCCTTGTAGTCTGACAGGAGGGGAGGTGGGGAGGTAGGGGGGTGTAAATCCTGCCTGTTCCTTGATACTCAGCTAATGCTACCAAATACCAAAGTGCAAACTTCCACTTGATTTAAACATCTCTCCCAGGCAATCATAGAGTGCTCTTGCTGCTTAGCTTAAATTCCTCTCTCTAAGATAGAGCTGACACACATGTGCCAGTGCCTTTGGAGTGAGATGGTACTGTAGTGTGAACTCAGTGTCCCGTGCTTGCTCAGCTTGCACTCTCCCATTTGAGCCATGCCTCCAGAGTGACTTCTTTGCTGGTTAGTTGGAGATGGAGTCTCTTGGACTTCTTGCCCAGGCTAGCTTTGAACCATGATCTTCCTGTGGTGTCAGCTTCCTGAGTAACTAGGATTATATGCATGAGACACTTGTACCCAGTGATACGCCCATGTTTTTATGTAAAAGTTGGAGTTTTAACCTAAACCTTCAAATAAAGCTACTGGTTTTAGTTTTATTTTTTGTATGCACGTGACTCAGATATTTACTATTTGTAAGCACACCCATAAATTATAACTGAGCCTGGCTCACAGTAAAGTTGCATAAAAACAGTACTTTCAAGCCCCTCCTGAAGTAGCACCATTTTAAGCACTTTTGACATATTAACTCATTTAATTCTTATAATAACACTACCAGAGTTTAATTGGCTTAATTAATGGTTATTTCATTTTTTTAAATGAAAGGCTACATTATTTTTGTGGTTATTGTTGCAGGAGGAGGGGTTGGTTAGCATGCCATGGTGTGTAGCCTGGATTTGACTGGAACCATGTTCCTCTCATTCTCAGCCTTTCAAATAGCTAGGACTACAGATGTCCCTGGTGCCTGGCTTTAACTATCTTTCTGTATTCATGTCTCCCTCTCTGATCTCTTCTGCCTCATCTATCCTCATTCCTCTCATGATTACATGATTACATGTAAAAGTCAGCTGATCACCAGCCTTAACACTCTCTGCAATGTAGACATATACTCACTGTTTCCAAGGACTCTGATGTATGTAAATACGAAGGAGCATTAAGTACCACATTCATTCATGCTTCAGATACTAAAATCTCAAGTAACTTAAAGTAGTGGGAATCAAAGTGATAATGAGAGAAAAAGGACATGTAAGTGGGTGATATACCATGTGTAGATGTACCAAGGGAACATCTGAGGTCCACATCAATTCTAAGTGCCAGCCTTTGCCTCTATAATTTTCTCATTCACTGAGTTGATATCATTCATTTCTAATTTTATCACCTTTCTTCTAACCTAACTAGTCAAATGTATACATACCTTCCTCTTACCACCTCATAGAGCTCTATGATCATTAATTTACATATATATATATGCTTTATTTTTTACAAATAGGCCTATGTACATTCTACCTCCACCTTGGGCACTGGGGTTTTATTTACAGCCTTGAGTTTGCTTGCCTGGCTTTCTGTCATTTGAGCCACATTCCTAGCTCTGCTATTTGCTGGTTATTTCACAGATGGAGCCCAAGGCCTTTTTGCTAAGGCTGGCTTTGAACCTCCAGCCTCAGGACCTCAGCTTCCTAAGCAGCTAGGATTACAGTCTTGAGCCACCAGCACACATCTATAAATAAGTCCTTTTGTCATTGCTAAAAGTCCAAATTTTGGTAGATTTTTGGTGTTTTATACTCATTTGACTTTAGCATAGTATAGTCCCCAGTTACTTTTCCAGAACTACTAGTGTACTGTGAAACTTTAATAGTCTTCCCAGTTCAAACCTGGCATCATCACCAAGATGATAAATTAACTAATAAGCCTTTTGGAAGTGTTTCCCAGCTGTTGAAAATCAGTATGTTGATCACTTCTTTCAAGTCATTTGTTTGCACCCCTCAAATTGTAATTCCCATTGTCTTCTTCCAGATTTGGAGTGTTTCTTGGGGCTGAGAACATGAGTTATTGTGTTTGTTGTTTTAGTAAAACCAGCCCAGAACAGACGAACAAATTGACAGTGTGCTGCCTCCACATGAGCTCAAATCATGGCTCACATCTTTAGCTGTGGAACAAATTTTGTGATAGGTAAGCCCCACTCCATTGAAGTTAGGCACGTAGGATCTGTCCCGAACACTCTCTGCAACAGGGTAATATTTTCTAACCACAGCTTCCTCATTCTGTGTATCAATAAGGCTCACTTCCCACACATGACCTTTGAGGTCATCAGATGCTATTTTGGTTCTTGAGTTCTTGGGACAAGTGTTTTACAAATATTTCTCTTATTGAACAAAGCAGTATTTTCACATGAAACAGAAAATGGATCAACCATTTTTCTTGCCTTCCTTTCTGCCACTTTCTGTAAAATGCTTGGTTTTGTCCAACATGGTAGTTAGTGCTCAGACACTGCTATTTTGTGACTTACATACAGTTTACATTTTGCCTATCAGAAAGAACATATTCTTTATGCTCATCCCAACCAGGGACGACTTCCTGGACTCTCAGTACAGGACTGTAACAGCTAAGTCTAAGGTGTGCACCCATCAATGAGTGACAGAGAAGCAGCAAGTGGCAGGGAGAGCTACAGTGACCGCATCTGGGGAACAGAACAGTGGAGGCCATTCAGGCCAGGAGGAAGGGCACAGGTAAACCAAAGGGGGAGCCAGAGGAGGAAATGAGCATGAGCTGGATTCTCTGCTCACTAGGGTTTAATAGGCCCCAACTAGGAGGGCGGGGATGTGTGTGAATAAGTCAGAGAAGTGGCAGGATCACATCCTATGGGGTCTTGGGGGCCATCTAAGAAGCCTTAGACTTGAAGTGGAAGTAACAAGGAGCCCATGGGACATGTTAAACAAGAGCTGGAATCAATCTATTGCCAACCACCTGTAAATTTGCATGTTGAGTCTTTCTACTACAAAGTGGAGAGAACAGGCTACACTTTGTGGTGAACACCTGTGGTCCCAGGCTCCTGGGGGAGCTACCCTAGGCTAAACAATGAGACACTGTCACAAAGAGTGGTGATAACAGCATCCTCCATCCCCCACCTCACACACACACCTAAGGAGACCAAAATATGCAGCATGTTTCAGAACACGTGGTCAGTGTTCTGCAAATGTAGAGATGCTGATGTAATCAAATGGCACCTGAGGCTTCCTTTAGGAGAACCATGTTGCAGCAACCACTGTGCTCCACAGCAGAGCACCATCATCAGAGTCCTACTTGAGAGTCTCCCAACAGTATGTTGGGTTGATGTCCAGGCCTCTGCTGCCTCCCGAGCATCTGCCATTGGGGCTGTTGATGCTCTCCCCTACCATGCAGCTGAGTGGTACAATCTCCAATCCCCAAACAATCGCACACTTCTAAAAGACACCTAGAAATGAGATGAGTCTCTACAACCAGAATGACTCCAAGGGATCCCATAGCAACAGGCATTCCCTGTGCCATTAAGCCACCAGTGCCAGATTATCCACAGACACTGACCTCTCTAACTAAGGGTCCCTCTCCCTCTTTCTTTCTCCTCTTTGCTCATCAGCCCTCCCCTTTGAAACTGTGAAAATAATTATTCCTCCTGTATTATGCAGACCCTCTCTCCTCAGGTCACATTCTAATGCAGACTGGTCAAGGTGTTTCGAATGATGTGAAGAGAAATTCTAGTGGCAACTAGAAAAGTGGCTGCAGGTTTTACCATGCAGGTACTGAAAGGAAAGCTATGTTTGGCTGGACTTGTGAGATGAGGCTCACATAGACTCCAGGGCTTCCTATTTGTCCCCAACAACTTGTTGGAAGGATAGAGCTTAGAGTCCTTGAAAGAAGTTGAAGATCTGTCCAGTCCCTGGAGGAACTACAAAGCTGCAGAGGTGTCCATCTGGAATGAAACAGATGTCATCAGGAGTCAGAGAGCATAGTCTCCTCCCAGAACAAGCCACAATCAGGATACCAACTGCTCCATCACAGGAGTCCCAATCATCCATCTCCATAAATCACTAGAAGGACACTGAGTCTGAACATTGCTGTTGTTCTCATGGACTTAGTTCCTTACAGGGATAGTACATGGGTCACCATACCAGCTAAAGGGAGATAGAGCAGAGTCTGGGATGGTTCCAACCATGAAATATCTGCCCTGTGAAATGATGATATCAAAGTATATCAATGAGCATGAAGCTCTGCCAACCAGGAAAACCATGAGAACTCATTCAGAAAACCCAGGACTCTTGTGTGTTTGGGGGGTGGAAACCCAGTCCACAGTCTGGATGGATTAATGGGTCAGTTCATGGACTGCTTATGTGGTTGATCTCTGTGTACAGATAGTCCAATGTCCTTCATCATGCTGTAGGTCTTCCTAGCTTGGCCACTTTGTTCCTATGCCCAGTAAGAACTAGCATGGCCAGCCGAGCCACAGTCAGACAATCTTTGATGTGTGACCAGTTGTCTCCCAGAAACCAAAAATAGAGAATACTTTTGATAAGCTACAAATGTTTATTTTATTTTGTTTTGTTCTGGTGTAGGGGCTTGAACTCAGGGTCCTGCTCTCTCACTTTATTTTTTTGCTCAAAACGAGCTCTCTACCAATTGGGCCACACCTCTACTTCTGGCTTTTGGTTAGTTAATTGCAGAGAGGAGTCTGTGGAGATTTCCTGCCTGAGCTGTCTTTGGAAAACATGATTCTTAGACCTCTGCCTCCTGAGTAAGCTAAGATTACAGGTGTGAGACACCAGCATTTAGCTAAGGGTCAATTCGTTATGATGCACACTTCATGAGACTAACAGAAGCCAAACATTTCTGAAAGTGAACAAGCTGTTTCTTCTCACTCCAAAAAATCTAGGATGGGTGGCATGTTGAGATCCATTTGGGACAATGTCTGAGTTTTCCAAGGGTTTCTTACCCCCATCCCATATTTCTGAGCAGTTCTTGGCCCCACTACCTTCCAACATGGATGCAAGGGCCTGGCTTGTCCAGAGAGATGAAATGAATCTAAGACAAAATCCAGAGAAAAAAGTCAGGTGTCAGTGGATGAAGAGAAGATGCAGTGCACAAAGAGAAGGGAAGGGGGTGGTTATCTAATCTGGGAAAGGTTATGGTGCACAAATACTAGAGAGGAAAAGCATAGAAAATACATCAAAGAAGTTGCATGGTTAAGAAGGGGACTGTGACCCCGAATGTTGGAGAAAGTGGCACTCCTGAGTGAATGGATGTACTATTACTATTTTCAACCACACTGGACAACATGTGCAAATAAGATTATCTCAGATGATGCAGCAAACTTGTGCTAACATTTTTAGCACTAACTCAGGATTACAGTTATCAGGAGCTGCTGATCCATGTTCCAAATGTAGTATGCTTCCTTCTAACTCCAGAGCCGGTCCGAACCAGGGAAGCCAGCCTGGTTTAGAGTTTTTCTTTGCATCTCCTGGGGGATGGTGCTGCCTCTGAGAACTAGGTCTGTGAATGCAAAAGCATGGTTTGAGGACCGGTGCAGAAGTGTGGCACTGCTCCACTGAACATGGCCCTGTGCTAAAGACAGTCCACAGCATCTTCCTGTACATAATCTTTATGATCTCAAAGGTTCAGGTTACCTTCAGGTAGAGTGTACCCTGAGCGAGCTCCATTGGCCTAAGGCATCTGTAGAATGTGGAAGTGTAAGCTTGTGCAGATGTGAGGATGGTAGAAAAGAAAGGTTGATGTGGAGCTGGGGAATATAGCATGTCCAGTTTCTCATTTGGGTCTGTGAGTCATGGACTTAGGAAACAGGTTTCTTCTGAGCTCTCAAAAGTCACTTTTCTTATCATTTGGTTCAGGGGAAGGTCAGAAAGTTTCCCCTCTGTTTTATGACCTGTTTCAATGCGGAAGGGTAGAGGAAGGAGGCAGCATTCTTCTTGTATCTACTGTTCTCTTTGTCATGCCAAGGGGCCATATTTGTTAGTAACTTTTCTTTGACTCTTTCCTTACTTCTCTTTCCAATCTAATCTTTCATCTTGCAGGTCACAGTTAGTGGGGTTGCACCAACCTTTGATCTCCAGCAACATCCCAGTGAGTAAAATGCAAAGCTCAGTTCTGGGTAGAAAGGAATTTCATCCCTCCAGGTGATCATGGAGAGATGCTCCAGGTTAGAAAATAAAGAGGCCATCTGCATCCCTGAGGAGAAGTGATGAATTAGAGAAAGCACTGAGGATGAGGCAATCCCTAAACTGAGCACTAATGGATTACCAGGATCAAAGTAAGATATATGTGAAAGGGCATTCTGGGAAGTAGGAACAATATAATGTTAGTTCTGATACAGAGGGGTGTGTGTGTATGTGTGTGTGTGTGTGTGTGTGTGTGTGTGTGTTGCTTGAACTCACTCCACTTGAGCCACAGCTCCACTTTTTCTTTTGTTGGTTGTGTGGCTAATTGTAGGCTAAGAGTCTCAAGGACTTTCCTCCTCAGGGGGCACCAAACTGAATTCCTCATGTCTCAGCCTCCTGAATAGCTAAGTTTACAGGCCTGAGCCTCTAGCATCTGGAAAACGACTTAAAGTTGACATTGTCCATTTTTTTAACTCTAAAAGAATGCAAAAACCAAAGCAAAAATAAGCAGCAATCAACAGAAATAGAAAGAAAAAACCTTTGTCAATTATAACTCCAACAAGGAATAATGCATATATACATATATGTGTATATATATACATATACATATATATACACATATATGTAAGTAACTCACCCAATAAGGAGTAACACCTCAAAGTACATAGGTAACTTACCCAACAAGGAGTAACACCCCAAAATATACCAGTAACTCATATAACTCAAGACAAAATACAATAACTTCAAATTTAAAAAAGAGCAAATGACCAAAATAGACATTTCTAAAAAACAAAACATACAAATGGCCAAGGTATTGGAAACATACAAATATCCAGGTATATAAAAATTACTGTACATCAAAGGACTATACATCAAAACCACAAAAAGAGTCAGGCACTCTTTAGTTTCTCAGTTTCCAGTAAGTAATCACAGGATCTCAGCCTTTTACTACAAGGTGCATTGTTCTATAAGGATCCATCTCAGGAAAGCAGGATAAAGTAGAGAGAAAGAGGAAAGAGAGAGAAAATATTCTTGTACTTCACATTCAGGAGAAGGAAACTAAGGAAGGGTCAAATGGTGGTTTATGTCTCAGGTACTTGTCTGGAGGATTCACGGTGAATGGCTATCTATACAATGAACAAATCATCCGGCAATCTCTAAGCATTGGAGACTCCTGGTTCTTGATGGTCCTATTACCCAAAGCATGACTAAGGTGGGTGCTATTTATTATTCAAAATCATGGAGATGTGGTCTAGGCTACTACTGCAAAGCACAGAGACAACAGGTATGTTTTAGGACTTTACTTTCCTGGGCATGACCTTCAATTTTCAGTTTCTCTTCCCATTGAAATGATTTTCTGTTTCTTAATGTCTCAGGGAAGAAGGAAGACGAACATAGCCGCTGGAAGTCTTCCTATTCTGTGACATAACAGCTAATAGGAGGGGGAACGGGAAATGAACTTGCTACTCTAGTTTTCATCTCTTGGTTCTCTTTTAATTTCTCACTTTGGTCCCATCAATATTTATCATTTTAATTTTCCTATTGCCTCATTGATATATCCTGTCTCCGTTCCAGTTAGGATTTTACCAAACCTCGAAAGATAAGTGTTAACAAACTTGTTCAAAGCTCATGGTGTATGTGTATATTGGATTATCCAATGAGACTCCTTTGAAATATTAATTAATAAATGTTAATTTAAAAATAGTTTTTAAAAAGTGTTGGTGAAGATGTGAGCCAAAGGAAACCCTTGTAGAAGGTTTTTGGGAGTACAATTTGGTACAGACATTGTGGGAACCAGTACAAAATTTAAAAATAAAAATATAACTTCTACATGATCTAGTGATGTACTTGTTTCCCCTGTCTATATTATAATTAAAAGTAGGAAAGTGTTTAAAGAACACAGAGTAAGTTTATTTGAGAGTGAACAGAAAACCATAGAAGTACAGAGGCTCTCTCTGTTCAGAGAGGGGCCCCCAAGAGGAATCTAATAGAGTCCTCTTCTAGAGTGGTTTTTATAGGGTTTAGGAGGTTGTCCCATACCTCATCCCTGGGCTTTGTGCTGATTGCTTGTGTCTTGTGGATGCACTTACTCAAATCTTCTCATTGGCTGAGCGGGCATACTGAGCATTAAGGGAAGGATTTGTAACTCAAAGCATTATGAAAGGAAGAAGTGTTTGAGTAGGAGTCTGAAGTACTATGGGAAAAGTCATGGCAAGACACATGTTATGAAAAAAAAAGACACATGTTATGTTCCACCTATTCTGTTTGCATATATATATATATATATATATATATATTTATTTATTTATTTATTTATCACTATCTTTATTCAACCAAAGATGTCACTGAAATAATACACAGGAAAATGTTAGTACCTTTTAAACTGTTTTTCAATCAGAAACAAGGGAAATGAGGAAAAGAGGTACAAGGGGTGAATATTATAGAAATATGTTATTTATACATATACCCATAGATATATGTATACAAACAGCACAACTAATTATCAAGAAGTTAAAAAAGAGGAAGGAAGAGTAGAATGGTTAGGAACATTTACAAACTCACTTATACTATAGGTGCCCAGACAATTTCTGTGGTCCCTAGGAGTGCCTTTAGTTCCTGTGTTGTCACATAGGTATACATACATGTATATCTAAAATGTCTTATTAGCATACATTGTACAAAGACATTTCACTATGGGATTTTTGCATAGGTACTTTGAACAGATTCCTCCATCTATGATTGCGACTTTGATTCCCATGTACCTAATAGTTGCCCTTTCTTTTCCTCAGTGGGTCTACATCCAAAGGAAATCCATGGCCGTCCACAAAGATGATGCATTTCCCTTTTCCTTGAAGCATTAGTCACAATAGCCAAGCTATGGATACTACCTACAGATGAGCAGATAAAAGGAAATATGTGTATTACACACACACACACAGACACACATACCATGATGGAATTTTATTCAGTGTTAAGGAAAGAGAAAATCCTGCCATTTTCAGTATGGTTGAAACTGGAGGATTACCAAAGTGATACTAAGGTAAGTAGAGTCATAGAAAGATTGCATGATCTTGAAAGAGAAATCAGTAAGACCCCTAGAACTGTATCTTGGCCTAGTAGCCCCAAAACAGATGCAAATGAGACACTGTTTGGGGGACAAAGGGTGAACAAATGCAGCAATAGTATTCATGAGATACTATGTTGAAAATGAACTATACAACTTGTGAGTAGAGATGGGAGGAAAAAATTGGAAGCGAGAGCAAAGGATAGGGTGACATGATTAAAAAAGAAATGTACTCTTCACTTGACTTAATTTAATTGTAACCCCTCTGTACATCACCTTTATAATAACAAAAAAAAAATCAAGAGATAGATAGAGACAGAGAGGGAGGGAGAGAGGGAGGGAGAGAGGAAGGGAGAGAGAGAAAGAGAGAGAGATTGTTTGGAACACTTTGCCCAGATCCTTCTACTTTTCATATCTTTTTCATGACCCTGGGAGAGAGACATTATTAATACAAAATTAGGTATTAATAACCAATCAGAATGTTTCTGGACTTGACCAATAAATTGTCCTCCAAAGTACCTAATTCTAATAGGGGCAAGCAATTAGAACATAGCCCTGAGTATGAGAGTGCCCAGACTCAGAGCCACCAGCCATCTGCACTGTTAAACTCGCTGCAATAAGCATTTTTATTCCTACTCAATCCCATGTTTCAGAGGACATTTAAAAGAAAAGATGAAATTTACCATCATGAAGATATTACATATTTTTTAACTTTATTCATTTTTAGTGCCATTACTGGGCCTGGACTCAGGGCCTGGGTTCTGTTTCTTAACTTTTTCACTCAAGTGTGGAGCTCTATCACTTGAGCCACTTATCTCCACTTAATTGGAAATAAGAGATTTTTCCTGCCAGGGCTGGCTTTGAATCACAATCCTCAAATCCCAGTCTCCTGAGTAGCTAGAGTGAAATAGTACTTTTCTTTTTTGAAGCAGATCCTGAGGCTTAAATTCAGGGTCTGGAAGCTGCCCCTGAGCTGCTTTTGTTCAAGAGGAGCACTGTATCATTGGAACAACAATTCCTCTTCTCATTTTCTTTGGTAGTTAGACTTTACTGTTTGGGCTGGCTCGGAACTGTGATCAACAGACCTCAACCTCTTGAGTAGCTAAGATTATAAGTATGAGCCACTGGTGCCTGGCTAAAATACTTCTTTTTTACTGAAAACAATTTTCAGTAAGAGAAGTTAGACCTGATTCTTTAGTGTCAGCTGATTATGTACCCCTGATTATATTTCGAGCTCAGCAACACAAGTGTATTTGTTCTTGTGTTTAAAATATGGACATACAAGCACACCACTTAAGAAATAAATGTTCACAATGTAGGTTGTAGTTAAGATTGAATTTATTTGAGAACACCAGCAACGATGAAAAAAATTAAATAAGCTATGCATTAGGATGTGACATTGAACCTGATCAAATAACCCCTCGTTTGTAAAAACAATTACCCAAATACCAACAGAAATGTCACCTTCTGCTTCCATCATTTGTTATTTACTCATCTCCTATAAACAGTGGCCACAGTCTTAAAGTACAGGGAAAGAAGCAGAGATTTCTACGTGCTATAAGAGTAGATGGCTCCAAAGAGTGTAGTATGTGCAGTCCAAGTCCAAACTGGGTGAAAGAGGAGCTAATTTCAGGATCACAAATCCCTTTGCCCCTGCCAAAGAAGAGTGTGTCATCAAATGGCTAGTTGTTGTACCTGGATAAAAGAAAATGCATCTCTACTCTGTGCCCAGGCACCTCTGACCTCAAAGCTTTCCTTTGGAACTCAGAATGGAATGAATGAAGGATAGTGTGATTAGGAAAGAAACACACACACACACACACACACACACACACACAGCCTTTTGCCATAGACTGCAGACCCAATGATAGGAACGTATGACAAAGCAGATCTCCTGGTGATGTCACTGGCGTGAAGTCTAGCGGTGAGAGAAACTGACTGAGCTACAATGGGTCTGAGCCATCCTGGGCACAGGACATGGATATAAAAACTGCTCTGAGAACCCAGAGAACACTGAGCCCAATGTCTCATATGCATAATCTAGCTGCTCACTTTGTAATCTTAGTTACTCAGAAAGCTGAGATCTGAAAATTGAGATTTGAAACCAGCTCAGGGCAGAAAGCTGAATGACATTCTTTTTTTCCAATTAACCTCCAAAAAGCTGAGAGTTGAGGTGTGTGGCTCGAGTGGTACAGTGCCAACCTTGAGCAAAATAGCCAGGTAATAGTAAAAGATACCATTCAAGCCCTTGTATGGGCATGTGTGTCTCAGTGTGTGCATGTGCATACACACACAATAACCTAGTGGATGGGAGAGAATTTTATCTACCTTGAATATTGAATTTTCCTCAAAGCTAACCATCTGGATTATCACAATACCCCAAAGCAGGAGTCTGATTTTCTCTGTCATTGTTCACAATGAAGCTATTTTGCTCTTCCTAGGTACCTTGAAAGTTGCTTCTCTGTTCACCAATCCCTTTTATCTAAAGGGCTTGTGTATTTCAAAACATAGTCAGCCTAGTTGCTCTCTTCTATTTGCAGGAAGGAAAGAGAAAGGCCGGTTTCCATTGTTTTCCTGGTTGCCTGCATCAAAATTCACTGATTTTTTTGAATGCTGTTTAATTTTTGAGGCTTTATATGAATTTAAAGAGTACCACTGATACACAACCTACTGTGTTTTATGATATCTGACTGCCCCACTGTACCCCAGAAGCCTACAGCTGCCTAAAGCCTAATTATGCATATATGCATGCAAAGCCAGATGCTAGGCCAACAGGCCTCTACCACCACAGTTTCTCACTTGTTTTTCTTTGAGTTATAATTGGGCAGATCTATATTTCTCAGCCCATTTTGTAGCTTGAGCATGATCCCTTTTTGCCTCCCTTGCTACTTCTGCTTGACTGGCCTTCTTCACAAAGGAGACCTCTGTCAATCCCAAGAACCTCTGAGATCTGAGAAGTGTTACTCATCCACTTAAACCCTTTAACCTACACAGCAGTTTCTAAAGGTACAAAACCGACCCTAGCCCCAATCAGTTTTTTTTTTCCCTCCAGACAGTTGGTAGCTTTAAAAAAAATAGCAAAGCAAGAACAAATAGTTAACTAGATGCTAGAATCTGGGTAGAAACAAAGAAGGCTTAGAGCCAGGCAGCCACAGTAGAAGACTCTCAGGGATAAAGCTCCCTACCTGCTGAAAGAAGGGAATGGACAGGAGCAGAGCAGGTTTGTAAGAAGTGTGGTTTCCATGCAGAGGCTGTGTGAACTATTACCCAGCCACCTGGAAGAAGGCCTCTAGCTGGGAGCTGGTGGCTCACATAATCCCAGCTACACAGAGAATCATGGTTTGAAGCCAGCCAAAACAGGAAAGTCTGTGAGACTCCATTTCCAATTAACTGGTAAAATGCTGAGCTGAAGACATGACTCAAATGGTAGCAAACCAGCTGAGAGCAAGAAAGTCAGGTAATGTGAGATCCTGAGTTCATATACCAGACCTCCCTCCTACTATTCCCCCTTCCAATAAAAGTGAAAAAGACTCATCTGATAGTGTAAAACATGGCATGGCATGGCACTGAATACACTCAAGCTAGTGCTCCTCTTAAGTGCCTGATCCACAGATTCAGTGACCATCTTACCTCAAGTATTTCCCGGGAACTGTAAGAGATAATGCATGCTTCTTAAGTTTCAGCCTCAAGCTAAACATGCTATAGAATATTTTACTATTTGAAGCTCAAATGAAGTTCAGAAGCACACCCAAGTTTCAAGAATAAGAAGGAATCTATGACAGGATAGGTATTCAGAACAATCTAAAGACTTACATAAAAACCATTCTGTGATTTTATACAAGTCTGCAAGCCCAGCACTTAAACTGAAGCACAAAGATCCCAAGATGAAGGCCAGACATACAGTAAGATTCTGTCTCAAAAAAACAAAAACAAAAAAAAGACCTCTCCTTCATAAGATAATTGTTCAGACCATATAATTGTATTTAGTACCTATCATGTACTAGATGAGTATCAGTATTACTTAAAATGGAGAAACAGAATTTACATGCTAGGTAGAATATTTTCTTATGTAGGAAAATAGAATAGCGGACATATGCATGGAGTTGAGATTCAGCAACTTTCTACCTCCCAGCTATGTCACCTAGAAGTACTTGCTAGGAATAAAGTGCTTCTAGGCCTCAGGGTCCTTATTATAAAATGGGAACAACCATGGCTTCTCCCTCAAGTAATGGTGGAAGCACTTTCTTGTGCTCATGGGTGCTCACATAGATCCTCTCCATGACCAAACTTCAGCCCTTTGCCCCTGAGCCCTCTGGTCCACTAGGTTCCCATGTGCATCCAGTAGAGTTGAATGTTAGCAAGAACTGAGAGAACACCACAGTGAATACTAGATGAGACTCAGCATCAGATCAGTATCAGACCCCTATGTTATTGGAGAAAGAAAAGACGCTGATAAGAGAAAACAGGGAGAATTCTACCTCAGTTTCTCAGTTTCCATGAAAAAGTCTTTCAATGGGTTTCACAGAAGAGAAAACTCATGAGTGGAAGTTTAGTAAGGTTTTATTTAGCAAATGAGATAGTAGGAAAAAAGGCAATAGAAAAGGGAAGGAAAACCACATCTTGCTTAGTACAAGAACCAAAGAAGCTCAAGATAAGATTTGGCCACAAATGACTTCCGAGGCCTTGACTTTGAACTTCCATTCATCATGTGTCCATGTCCTTTTGCAATCCCAGTCATTTTTCTGACTTTCCCATCATTGTGACAATAGGTTCGGGGTTGGTATATTGCTAAGATGGATTCATCTTAGTTATCAAACATGGACCTAAACCTACCCCCAAACCAGGGACAAAAGGCATGATATTTAGGGCATGTCTTAGTAGTTAGAAGTCCATTTACAAAAGTTCATTTACTTCTTGGTCTCTCTACCTATTAAAATAGTGTATTTAATATCAAAAAGAGAAGGTGATAGAATGAAAGCTCACTGTTTTAGCTTTTCCTTCCAGGTTCTGTTTGAATTCTTGAATCTGGCTTTTTTTTTTTTTTTTTTTTTTTTTGGCCAGTCCTGGGCCTTGGACTCAGGGCCTGAGCACTGTCCCTGGCTTCTTCCCGCTCAAGGCTAGCACTCTGCCACTTGAGCCACAGCGCCGCTTCTGGCCATTTTCTGTATATGTGGTGCTGGGGAATTGAACCTAGGGCCTCATGTATCCGAGGCAGGCACTCTTGCCTCTAGGCTATATCCCCAGCCCTTGAATCTGGCTTTTTAAGTGTTGTTATTATTTCTGATTTCCATGTCATCTCACCTATCTGGATTTACCACCTTATTCAGGTCATTTTGATACAGGCTTAGGAGAAAAGCAGGCAAGCTAATAAGCCAAAACCCACTTCACAATAAATGGGGGCAAGGAGCTACAGAAGAATGAGGAAGATGAAAAATAGTACAGTCAATCTTTGCTGTTACAACCTTACAGGAAACAGAGAGGAGAGCTACCAATCAGAAAGCCACCCTGTTCTCACTATTTAACCCAAGGCCAACCTCTGTGATGCCAGAGATTGCTGAAGATGGCCAAGACAGCTGACATAGGTTGAAATAAATACTGCCTTGCCTGTGGTTGGTCAATGCAATGTTGCTCTCTTTATCATATTTCTCTTCTAATAAACTTTTCTATCATCGTTATTTATGTTTACATCTTGCCTTAAGTCTTTTCTTTCCAGACACAAAAACCAAGGTTGTTTAGTTACCCAAAGCTTCATGGTAACAAATGTGTTCATTGGCTGCAGAGTTAGGAATTAAATATATCTTTTTCTAGTTCCCGAGGAAGACGGCGGAGGAGCAGCTGAGCCCTTGCAGAGCTCCCTCCGATATCGTAGTTTTCTCACCCCATAGAAACTGTTTCTCCGAGAAAGACAGCCAAAGTAAGTTCTAACAGTACAGGGATTCTGAACAGGAAGGAAAAATCGACTTTGCTGGTCTGAAAACACAGATTTGAGCTCCAGGCGGTGTCCCGCCGCAGCACCAGCGCCGGCTCCGGCACAGTGCCGGGCACAGACCCCCCCCACCCCCCCGCACTCCGCACAGCTAAAGCGTTAAATACTCTAGACGGCAGCTGAGCACGGAAGACCTGACATCGCAGAAACAGCGTGAGTACCCCACAAAAAATTATTCTCACTTGTGCCCACAGTCCAGCTTCTGGAAGGCATCCCTGTCCCCACCGCCAGAGCAAAGCGCCATCTTTGCCACTGGCATAGGGTCAGACCATACTGGAACTGAAGAGGGCCAGGGGAAAGCGAGGTCAAAAAAGCCATCTTTGAAAAGGGCAGGAGGGGCGGAATCAGTGAGAACCAGCTCTGCCCAGAAGAACGCCTGCCCTGGCAGGAGGCGAGTCCAGGGTTTAGCCAGAGGTGCCCCGCCCTGCCCGCCGGAATTTCTAAACTTAAAGCAAAAGCTGCGAGCAGTACCAGGGGCACGGAAACAACAGACGGAGGAACAAACAGTTCTGGGGACAGCTAAACGGTCCTGTCACAGAGGAAGCTAATTCCCAGCCCAAAACGGAGCTGCATTCCATAGCCACCTATGCCAAGGAGGCCGCCTCCCTCAGGCAAGCAACTCTCAGCGGAGCAAAACAGGCCAGAGGTGCCCCGCCCTGCTGAGTTCACAGCCTAGTCAAGACCAGGCATCAAAGGCAGCGGCCCCACAGCAGACAGAGGAGCCACAGTTCCTGAGACTGCTCACGTCCCCATCGACAGAGGATGCCCAAGGCCTGCCTGCAAGCTGTGAGAACCTCAGAGACCGACGATTGCACCAAAAGGGGAGAAGGTCAGAACAGAACCACCCCTTGCCAACTGAAATCAAGTCAAACCAGCCAATCAGGAAAATAGACTGCAGTCCATTGCAGGGAAACCAGAGACTGGTTTCTTTTTCTTTTCAAACATTTTTTTAAACTTTTTTTTAAATTTTTCTTTTTAATTTTTTCACACCTGAAACATCATTGGTTGTTTTTTTTTTTTTGTTTTTTGTTTGTTTGTTTGTTTGTTTTCCATTTTTACTGGTTTGTTTTATCAAGTTTTTTTTGGGTTTGTTTATTTGTTTGGGTTGTCCCTTTTCTGTTATTTTCCTTTTTATTTACTTATGCTTCCTTTTTAAATAAATTTTCTCTGTTTTGTGTATCTGTCTTCCAGTATTTTTACTTCATTTCTCTCGTTGCGTCCTCTTCCTTTAAAAATTACTTTCCAATAAATAACACCTCCACCCATTTCTGCTAACTCTCCAGTGTCTGTCATTTTAACATTGTTCTTTCTACTGATTCTACTCTTCTCCACATTTCCACGTCACTGAAATTAAACCAAAATCACCACCCCCCCCCCCAATACATTTTACTCTATTCTCTTTACTACCTCCAACTTACCCTCCTGACTTACTGCCTGGACCTCCAGGTTCCATTGACTCCTGGTTATTGGATAGAGGGTATCCCAGCTTAATACGAGTTAATCAAAGGGGTTCATAGAGAAAGCCAGTCCTAAAAGAACTTAATATAAAAACAAGAATTGCATATAGGGTTGTAACAGTAAATAAGTAACTACTGAATACAGGGCCCAGGATCGGTTGTTATATTGAAATTGTATTCTTTAGGAACACCAAATCTAACTTTATAGACAGGTATACAAGTTATCAGTATATAATTGTGAAATTGTAAGATTTACTCAACAGTGCTTGGTAAGGGCTGCTTTGGGTCTTAAACGGTGCTCACAGGTGCTGGTAGACTGGCACTCCCAATTCAAATGGGCAGAAGAAACACAAGAAAGATGGCAAACAATGAAGTCTTATCCCCCACTCAAAACAAGCAGGAAGCAGAGCAGTCAATCAAAAACATAGAAGAAAACCCCCAAAAATGCTCTACAAAGTCTACTGATAAACATGATAAATGAAAAGTTTGAATCTCTTCAGTCAATTATGTTAGAGTGTGAGGAGGCAAAGCAAAAATTAATGGAGAATTTCATGGCATCCACAAATAGAAAGATAAATGAGCTTCAAGAATCAAATGAAAAGATAGCTACCCAGCTTAAAGATTTGAGAGACAACACTCAAAACCAAAGTAATGAAGTTAATGAAGTAAAGAAGTCCATACAGGACCTAAGAAATGACATGGAAATCATCAGGAAAGACCAGTCAGAAGGAAAAGAGATTTGAAATCAAGTAGCTAGCCTACAGTCCCAACTAACTGAAGCAGAGGATCGAATCTCAGGAGCTGAAGATTCCTTAGATTCTATGGAGAAAGATAAAAAGTCAATACAAATCCAGTCCAAGCAATAAAACAGATCGCTACAGGAGATTCAAGACATGATCAGGAAGCCCAATTTAAGGATAATAGGTATTGAGGAAAACTTGGAGAAAGAGGTTAATGGGATAGGCAACCTATTTAACAGAATATTAGCTGATAACTTCCCAAACATCCAGAAGGAAAGGCCTATACACATACAAGAAGCATTTAGAACCCCAAATCGACCAGACCAGAATAGGACTTCCCAGCGACACATTGTGATCAAAACAGCTTCAGCAGATTGCAAGGAAAAAATACTCAAAGCTGTTAAGGCAAAGAAAACAATCACATATAAAGGAAAAGCAATCAGAATTACCCCAGACTTCTTAGCAGAGACCATGAAAGCAAGGAGAGCCTGGAATGAAGTATACCAAACTCTAAATAAAAATAACTACCAACCAAGAATTCTGTACCCAGCCAAACTCTCCGTCATGGCCGAAGGTCAAATAAAAGTCTTCCACAATAAGGAAAAACTGAAACAATATATCTCCACCAAACCAGCTTTACACAAAATCCTTAAAGATGTACTATACAGGGATAATAATCAAGATCCCAACACAGACAGAGAAATGAACCCTAATTAATAAACACTAGATCAAGAAATGGGAAGACACAGCTTTAAACAAGATAGTGATAATGAAAGGAACAAACGATCACCTCTCAATCCTAACTGTCAACATTAATGGAATTAATTCTCCAATCAAACGACATAGGCTCATAAGTTGGATCAAAAATCAAGATCCATCTTTCTGCTGCCTCCAAGAGACACATCTATCCAGCAAAAGTAAACATCTTCTAAAAGTGAAAGGCTGGAAACAAATCTATCAAGCAAATGGCCCCCATAAGCAGGCTGGAGTTGCAATCCTAGTATCAGACAAAATTAACTTCAAATTAAAAAAGGTAAGAAGAGACAAAGAAGGTTACTACATACTAGTAAAAGGATCTCTCCAACAGGAAGAAATAACCATCCTAAATATCTACACACCAAATGCAGGAGCACTCAACTTCATCAAACAAACACTACTGGCTCTAAAAACATTCATAGACCCAAACACAATGATAGTGGGGGACTTTAACACTCCACTATCACCTCTGGACAGATCAACACGCCAAAAACTAAACAAAGAAACCACAGAACTAATCAATTGCATAGACCAACTAGACTTAATCGACATCTACAGAATATTCCACCCAGCAAGGACAGAATACACATTCTTTTCGGCAGCACATGGAACATTCTCCAAAATAGATCACATCTTAGGGCACAAAGAAAATCTGTACAAATTCAGAAGTATCAAAATCATTCCCTGCATTCTTTCAGACCACAATGGAATAAAATTAGAGCTCAACTCATTCAGCCGCCACAGAAAATCCCACAATTCATGGAGACTAAAGAACACACTGCTGAACCATCAGTGGATCATTGAAGAAATTAAAACAGAAATTCAAATGTTTATGGACTTCAACCAAGTTGAGGACACAAAATACCAGCTCCTTTGGGACACAGCAAAGGCAGTACTCAGAGGAAAATTTATATCTCTGAGTACATACATCAACAAACTGGAGAAACAGCAACTCAGTAATTTAAGGAAGCACCTTAATTTTCTGGAGAGAGAACAGCAAGCCAAACCCCAAGTCAATAGACAGAAGCAAATAATTAAAATCAAATCAGAATTAAATCAATTAGAGACAAAAAAAAAACCATCGAAAGAATCAACAAAACAAAGAGTTGGTTCTTTGAAAAAATCAACAAGATAGACCCCTGGCAAACCTGACCAAAAAACGAAGGCAGCACACTCAAATAAACAAGATAAGAGATGAAACAGGTAGCATCACCACAGAAATAACCGAAATTCAGAAAATAATAAGGGACTATTTTGCAAACCTTTATGCCAACAAATTGAGAACTTGGAAGAAATGGATGATTTCCTAGAAAAAATTGATACCCCCAAACTCAACTATGAAGACTTAAACCTTCTAAACAGACCCATATCCAGTATTGAAATAGAAACAGCAATAAATAATCTCCCATCCAAGAAAAGACCAGGTCCAGACGGATTCACCGCAGAATTCTACAAGGCCTTCAAAACAGAACTCACTCCAATATTTCTCAAACTCTTCAATGAAATTGAAAGAGAACGTTCACTACCAGACTCATTTTATGAAGCCAGTATAACCCTTATCCCAAAACCAGGCAGAGACTCATCACGGAAAGAGGACTACAGACCAATCTCCCTGATGAACATAGATGCAAAAATTCTCAACAAAATTCTGGCCAATCGACTTCAACAGGTCATCAAAAAAATCATACACCACGATCAAACTGAATTCATCCCAGGGATGCAAAGCTGGTTTAATATACGCAAGTCAATTAATGTGATCCACCACATCAACCGGAGCAAGGTAAAGAACCACATGGTTTTATCACTGGATGCGGAAAAAGCGTTCGATAAAACCCAGCACCCATTTATGCTAAAAGCCCTAGAAAAACTGGGATTCCAGGGAACATTCCTGAATATAATCAAGGCAGTTTATGACAAACCAACAGCAAGCATAATTCTAAATGGTGAAAAACTAAAGCCATTCCCTTTAAAATCAGGAACAAGGCAGGGATGTCCACTCTCTCCCCTGCTCTTCAACATAATACTAGAATTCCTAGCCAGAGCAATTAGGCAAGAAGAGAATATAAAGGGGATCCAAATAGGAAAAGATGAAGTTAAACTTTCTCCCTTCGCAGATGACATGATCCTATACCTAAAGAATCCCATAGACTCTACCCCCAAGCTACTAGAGCTGATACAAAACTTTGTCAAAGTTGCAGGATATAAAATAAACCTTCAAAAATCAACGGCCTTTCTCTATGCTAACAACCCGAAGACCGAGGCTGAAATCAGGAAAGCAACTCCTTTTGCAATAGCCCCCCAAAACATAAAATACCTAGGAATAACCTTAACCAAAGAAGTGAAAGACCTCTTTGAAGAGAACTTTAAAAGCTTGAAAAATGAAATTAAGTCAGAACTAAGAAAATGGAAAAACCTCCCATGCTCCTGGATTGGGAGGATTAATATAATCAAAATGGCAATATTGCCAAAGGCTATCTACAAATTCAATGCAATACCCATTAATATCCCAACACCATTCTTTAATGAAATAGAGGAAGCAATCCTGAAATTCATATGGAACAATAAAAGACCTAGAATAGCAAAAACACTCCTAAGCAGAAAGAGCAGTGCTGGAGGAATTACAATACCCAACTTCAAGCTGTATTATAAAGCTATAGTAATAAAAACAGCTTGGTATTGGCACCGGAACAGGCCTGAAGACCAATGGAACAGAATTGAAGACCCAGAATTGAACCCACAGAACTACGCCTACTTAATCTTTGATAAAGGAGCTAAAACAATAGTATGGAAGAAAGATAGCCTCTTTAACAAGTGGTGCTGGCAAAACTGGCTCAACACATGCAACAAACTAAAACTAGATCCTTATATATCACCCTGCACCAAAATCAATTCCAAATGGATTAAAGACCTTGAAATCAAAACAGGCACCCTGAAAACACTAAAGGAAGGAGTAGGAGAAACACTTGGGCTCCTTGGCACAGGACAGAACTTCCTTAACAAAGACCCTGAAAGGCTACAAATCAAAGAAAGGTTGGACAAATGGGACTGCATCAAACTGCAGAGCTTCTGCACGGCAAAGGACATAGCTCTCAAGATAAACAGAAAGCCCACAGACTGGGAGAAGATCTTTACTGGACATTCAACAGACAAAGGCCTCATCTCTAAAATATATGCAGAACTAAAAAAATTGCCTTCTTCCAAAACAAAACCGCAAAGAACCAATAGCCCCCTCATCAAGTGGGCTAAAGACTTACAAAGAAACTTCTCTGATGAGGAAATGAAAATGGCCAATAGACATATGAAAAAATGCTCTACATCACTAGCCATAAAGGAAATGCAAATCAAAACAACATTGAGATTCCATCTCACCCCAGCAAGAATGTCATATATCAAGAAAACTAATAATAACAATTGTTGGAGGGGATGTGGCCAAAAGGGAACCCTACTTCATTGTTGGTGGGAATGTAAACTGGTTCAGCCACTCTGGCAAGCAGTATGGAGATTCCTCAGAAGGCTCAATATAGAACTCCCCTATGACCCAGCAGCCCCACTGTTGGGTATCTATCCAAAAGCCCACAAACAAAATCATAGTAATGCCACCAGCACAACAATGTTCATCGCAGCACAATTTGTCATAGTGAGAATCTGGAACAAACCCAGATGCCCCTCCATAGATGAATGGATCAGGAAAATGTGGTACATATACACAATGGAATTCTATGCCTCTATCAGAAAGAATGACATTGTTCCATTTGTACGGAAATGGAAGGACTTGGAAAAAGTTATACTAAGTGAAGTGAGCCAGACCCAAAGAAACATGGACTCTATGGCCTCCCTTATTGGGAATAATTAGTACAGGTTTAGGCAAGCCATAGCAGAGCATCACAAGGCCCAATAGCTATACCCTTATGAACACATAAGATGATGCTAAGTGAAATGAACTCCATATTATGGAAACAATTGATATATCACAGTTGTAACTACTTTCAACGTCCTATGTGTATGTGTAGTTTCTATTATTGATGATGTTCTTGTATCACCTTCCTATGGTTGTACCTACACTATCTCTGTAATCTTATCTGAGTATATTGGAAACCGTGTTTACTGGTATTGGAAGTAGGAAATTCAAAGGGAATACCAAATTTGAGAGACACAGGGTAAAAAAAGAGAAATAACTACAAAAGCAATACTTGCAAAACTGTTTGGTGTAAGTGAACTGAACACCTGGGGGGGAAGGGAAAGGGGGGAGGGCGGGGGGCATGAGGGACAAGGTAACAAACAGTACAAGAAATGTATCCAATGCCTAACGTATGAAACTGTAACCTCTCTGTACATCAGTTTGATAATAAAAATTTGAGAAAAAAACAATAAATAAATAAATAAATAAATAAATAAATATATCTTTTTCTGACTTAGGCTTGTCAAATGGTTGGTTCCAATATCTGAACACAGGGCTCTACGTTTGAGTCCTGTCAAGTTCCTGCACACAGAATCTCCTCTTCCCCTGGAGTTTCCTTTTTGAGATTTCCACCCCTCTTTCCTGCTGCAAAGCCTCACTTTTTCTCATTGGGTCAAGAATTGATCCCAATCTTTCCCCACTTCTGGGAAATTTCATCTGAACAGTCAAATGTTCCTGAGTATCCCCTTTGAAAGTAGACTATTGGGGTCTATTCCCATTTTGCTGACTTGGTACATGTTGATTTAGGATGTAGATCAGCTTATTTTTAACAGGCAATGCTGCTGGCTTGGGGTCCCATGTATAAAAGGCACAAAGAAACTTCTTTTTCTAAAATCACTGACTCCTTTCTTGGGCCTATTAGTTAGTAAAGCACAAAAAAAGTTCGACATCTCTGTCTCCAGTTTGTATGCCTTTCCTCTGAGCCATTCATCTTGGATTCCAGAAAGGTCAGAACAGATGATGCCATCTTTATGAGGAGGAATGAAGGGAGGTTAAGGACAGAGCAGTGGGCAAACTGGAGGCACCACTCACCTCCTTATCCTGACCAGACTGCCTTCAGAAAGTGAGAATGGAACTTTTCCCCAAACCACAATTCAAAGCATGATCAAGCAATCCACACCTTGCCTGCTGCTGTTAAATCATTCGTGCCTCTCATCTCCTACTCTACAGTTCATATTTGTACCCCAAAGATGAGCTTACATTTATTTTTCCTTTGACAATACTGGAGTTAGAATTCAGTGCCTTCCACATGTTATTCAAGCCCTCCAAAGCCTGAGCCACTGCCCAAGCCTGTACCCCAAACATGGGCTGAAGGGCTGCCTTTGCCTCTGCCTATAATATACCCATTCTGTAAAACAAAGTTCCTTTATAAACCCCTCATGGTCACTGCCTTGCTATTTGGTGCATTAGGACAAGGTGTCAAGGACCTGACATGCAGAACCCTTGCAGTTCACTCCTCTCCCCTAACACTTTTGTTTCAACAAGGCAAAGCAAATTACATTCCCAAAACTAACATAACTTGTGCAGGACTATACTGAAGTTAATCTGTAGTGTGGAAGCAAAGGGAAAGTTTACTGACTCTCAAAGCACAAGCTCATTCTATCAGCCTATTGGCCTTTTCCAAAGACAACTGGTCCTCCAAACTGATCAGTCATTCCCAAGATGTGCTTTAGACTACATGTCAATGCAGTGATAATGCACATTCTTAACTCATATGATCTCTAAAATATGTGGATGGTTCCATTGGCTTAACATACTAATGATTCTCTGTGTTACAAGCATACAAAACAAGGTATATCATAAAAAGAGAACATCATGGAAAGAATTTCCCTCACAAAAGATGCTTGTCAGCATTAGAAAACAATTTTAAAACAAGGCATTAGAAATATCTTTTATTCCACTGATGAGTCATGGTGTGAAGAAGAGAGAGACTCATAGCAAACAAAGGTTTAGACTTTTAAGTGATTTTCTAAATTAGATAGGTCAAACATCTACTAAAGTGCTTTTTCATCTCTCAGCTCCAAGTTAGCAAGAATTTCAAAAATATGACTATAACTCCCCACACCCAATATGAGCCTATGCATGAACCTGAGAGCCCTCTAGAGAGCACCGTGCAGGGCTCCCATCTGTGTTCTGCATAGAAGAAAAGCCACGTTAGGCACTTGAAAGAGACTTTTGCCTTCCACATTGGCTAACATGCTTCCTTTCTCTCCCACTGGAGATTACACGCCTGTGAGACACTTTCACCCTTGTGCATGTTCCGCCCTGTCCCGAGGGTGGAACAGCTGGAGTGTGGCCTCACGTGCAAGCCTTGGACTGTGTGTAGATGCGAAGACGCCCTTCCCCCACCTAACGCTTAAATGAGGAAGCAGGACAAGCGGGCGTTCTTGGGGAAAGCTTCTTGGAATTACGCCGATTTAATCAGGGGAGGGGTTTATATGACAGTAATGGCAGCAGGAAGGGGAGGGATTTGGAGTGGCTAACTAGGCACAGTGATAGGCTGATTATGAGCTGTCCATCACAGTGACGTCATGGAACTTCCCCCAGAGGCAGAGATCACTGCCCACAGGACCACCCCCTGGGTTCCACCCGGTGCCATTTTGACATACATGTGCTCCGAGATGGGAGGCATGGCTAGTTAGAGCCGCCTTTCCGGTTCCAGACCCGGGGTGAAGGTAGGAGTGAACAACAGCCACACAGCCCCAGGGCAGGAGAAGGGGCGGCCTCTCGGGACCGCCCCCTCAATGCCAAGCCAATGCCCAACATCTTCCCCTTCTGTTTTTTTAAATAGCAGGACGCGCTGTAAACATAAGGTACATGTAGGCATGAGGCAAATGTTGACATAAGATATATGTGGGGCCTCTTCCACAAAGGGCGGGGGGGGGGGGGTAAGTGAAGGGGCCACCCATTTGGCTCAGTCTGGAGAAATTGGAGGTCTTAGCCCATTTCTGCACCACTCAAGATAATGCAGACAGCATTCCCCTCTTCTGGCAGTGAGGTAGAAGCAGGTTCAAGCTTTGGCGGCTCTGTTGGTCCACAGCAGCCAAGGCGCTGGTAATTTAACACATGTGGTTAGTAAAACATTTTATCATAAACATTGAAGTAAGGTGCTAAACCCTTACGCCTATCTCATAAACATTTTATCATAAACATTGAGGCAAGGTGTCAAAAACCTCAACTCCTATTTCCCTCCAACTAGAACCCCTAAGTTTAGCAGCAGGGGAGAGACAAAAGGGAAACAACAATGTAATAATCCTTTCCAGTTCTTTTGCAAAGCTGCAGGCAATAGTGCCACAGCAAAACATTGCGCCACAGAGACTCCAAGATGGAGTCCAGGAAGCAAGCAGGGCCGGTGCTGGTCCACCACTGATGTACTCAGGCAGGCTTCCCATATTTCCATGGAAGAGCACGAAGAAATCCACCACGGTCTTTGTTTTCCTAGAGAGAACAAGGAGAAGACATTTCTTCAGAGCGAATGCTCCGGGCTTAGTTCCCCAACCGGGAAGGCATATGTAAAGTCCCTTCCCGCACTTATTTGGGGAGATTTAAAAATTTTAGTGTAAATTTAAGATATTTAATGTAAGCATTGCTGTCTTTAACTGGTCATGGGGGCTGTTCGCCCCCCCCCTTTTTGTTTTAATTAATGACAGAGGAGGGCACCAGGCTGGGAGTATGGGCGGAGGTCATCTCTTCTGGAACTACTTCCTGCTGAAAGGGGGCAAAGTAGTCAGGGGCCCCTGGTTTGTCATATGGCCTGGTACCGTCCAGTTTGGTTGGTAAGAGTCCTCATCATTACTACACGAATGGTTATTAGGGCCAGAGGGTGTTATGGTCTCCTCTGGACAACTCCTGTAGCTTGGGCCCATGAGGAAGTCCCTAGGGCTGGGGCCTCCAGGGTCCAGATCTGCGCTGGGCACAGCAGTGTAGAAAGATGATGACCTTCAACTAAACCTAACAATGCCTAAATTACCTTTGTAGGCCTAGATATTAATAAAGGCATTTTTAGATCCACAAGCTTTCTTTCCTGAACAATTATGCTAGCTCAAAATTCACTACCAGTTAGAGCTTTGAGTAGATGCAGAGGTTGGGATTTTTAAACTATCCCCCACTTAACAAACTTAGCTTTATTACCTACTATCACAGATGACTGGCAAGTTCCTGTCCAGTTACAAAGTAGATAGACATGGGCAATAAAAGGCATGCTTACGAATTATTTTCCTAGGACCTCCCGGCTCTGATTAACTTTTGAAAGGCCAAAAGGAGTGACTCTAGGATCTGACACCATCTCTGCCATCCAAGCAGTGGCTTGCTGCCTCTGGATGCTCCATCCTTTTTGTCCCAGGAGTGACTTTTCCATGCTGGTGTAAATGCACCTTTGGCATTTCTCTTGGTCCATCACTGGACTTGGACTCAGGGCCTGAGTGCTGTCCCTCACCTCTCCAGCTCAAGACTAGCACCCTACCACTTTGAGCCTCAGAGTGACTCACGACTCTATTCCCAGCACTTCTGCTGGCTAACTGGACATGAAGACTCTCCCAGGGACATTTCTCTGCCTGCGTTGGCTTTGAGCTGCAGATTTTAGATCAATGAGTCTTACAAGAGGCCACTTTACTCCAATTAAAAGCAACAAGGTGGTCCACACAGAAGTAGTTTTTAAGCATGCTCTTACCTGGAACTTGTTAAGGGCCAATGTTACATCTTGACAAACTTGTAGGGGTCAACTGTCCTTTTCTGTGGGCCTGCTGGAAATTGTTACCAAAAAAACCTACAAACAAACTGGGATGGCAATTAAATACTCATTTTGGTTGCCATAATTTTCCTTTTCTCACTTTACAAATATCATTTAGGATAATTTTTATTTTCAAATCTCACATCTAGAAATCCAATTTGTTTTAATTTAAAGTCTTTAATATTTACTCTTTAGCTCTCTGGCTGCTCAAATTCTTTATGTAGAAATGCATTCTTGATTTTCAAAGCCTTTTTACTAACCTCTGTTTTAACACTAACACTTTAGCTCTTATCTGCATTGGAAAAACTCTGAAGCTTACGGGCATTCTGAAACCAGGTACTGCCCTTTGCCTCCGGGCTGCCTGTTTTAAAAGAGCCTTTTTTTTTTCTTCAGTCCCAGTTACTGCACGACCTTTGAACTCAAATGAAAATTTTTCCTTAATGCAAGAATTACAATTACAAAATTAGAAATACTTATCCATTCAGCTTTCCAATAAATTAGTGAGAAATGTTAGCCCATTTTGCCATTTCTTCCTACGTACAGAGAGTTAATGAGAGTTTACTGTTATCTCCATTAGTTTAATATATATACTTTACAATACTTGCCTGATTATATGTAACTTAAGATAGTTATGAGTCTTACTTATTACATCACAGTATACACATAGAATTCAGTACCTGAATCATTAAACTGATATCCAAAACAATTGTATCAAAAGTACTTTTAACAGTGTTCACCTGAATTACAAACACAAGAAATCCAGTCTCAGCATCTTTGCTTTTTCAATACATCCAAATTGCAAAAATAGCACAGGAATCAAATCACATCAGATAAATAAACTTTTTAACCATTTAAAAAAACTTTTTTAATTCTTAGTATCTCTCAAGGGGCAGTTTTAGAAATTTCACTCAAATCATTTATTTTTACCACCAGGTTTTCAAAGTTCACCTGAAAACAAGAGACAGAAGAAAGGCCTCCATTAGCCTGTCTTACCTAACAGCCTATCTCCATCCAACACCTCAGAGCCTGATGAACTGTCTTGGTGCCATCTTGTCCTCTTTTACCATGAATGGACACCCCCTTTTGGCTGTCCTACCACATGGATTCCCTCCAGGGCCTGTGCCACTGCATGGGCTGGCTAAGCTGCACCTTTGCCGTATCACCCCTCATTTCTGAGGATAGGCACACAGGCCTGTCGTAGATTTTTTCCTGTCCTTTCCTATTGGTCTTTGACTGAGAAACCCAAGCAGTTTGGGAACAGACTGTGGAGGCTTCCTGCCACAGTCCATGCAGCTAGCACACATGTTGACCTGTATCCTATGAAGCAAAATGTTAATCTTGGGTCATGAAATTCTGGGATAATAGTTACATTTGTATAAAATGACTCTGATCCCTTGATCTTAAGGAGTTTATGAGAGCACAGGAGAGAAAAATGGAAAAGCAAAATCTTAGTCTATACCAAAGAATTGTCATGAACAGATGTACACTTGACTTTTAACATAAGAAATAACACACTGGTTTAACTTTTAACATAAGGAATAACACTGGTTTTACATTATTGCACTTATACCACATGCTGTATATTAGAACTTTTGGAGTTTTACTTAGACACATTTGCTAGCCCCCCAAACAATTCGTTTCGGTTTAAAACCTAGGGTTCTTTTTTGCTGTAACCCCACCCGCAGGCTGTAAGGGAAAGTTTAACACAGAACTTAAGCGAGTTAACGTAGTGGTTAAAGAGGGAAGAACTTTTAAACCATGATGCTAGATTTTACATATTTTACCCACAAACAGATAAGACAGACAGACACATACATGCAGACAAACGGCTGTGCACAAGCTTTGGGTGCGCTTAGAAAAATCTCTGAAATGGCCATGTAAGTTTTCTGGAATTCCAGTGGCAAAATGGTATTATTTTGCCCATATACTAGAACCATGTGGTCAGTTAAAAAACAAAACCTTTTATAGGAAACAAAGATTTTCACAGATTCAGGCTCATGTTGCAGACTGCAGACAGGCTGCTGGAATCTCACAGCCCCACCCAGGAATGCAGCACCTGGGGTGCCACCTGGGGTGAGGGTGGGAGGAGCCCACCAGCCAAAACCTTTCCTTTGTCCACCAAAAGCTCCGAGTTTAAGTGAATCCCCAAACTTATGAAACATCAATAGCAAAAACCTAAAGCCTTCGTGTGTCTTTCAAAGCAGATTAGCCAACAACAGATGTCAGGTATCCCAGGCTTCAGAAGCGGGGGGAGGGAGCAGGGGCAGGCCAGCCTCCAAAAAATGGTGTGCGCTGCCAGGCCTGCCATCAGGTGGGGGAGACATTCGGGATCCAGCTCGGCGCCGCTGCTGCCTTGCCAGGCCTCAGAAGCAGGAAGGGGGAAGGACAAGTAGTACAGGCAGCCAGGCCAAACGAGGCACATGCTGCTGCCGCCACCACCCCACGCGTCCCGGAACCACCACTGGCAAATCGGAACCCAGTCCCATCCCAGACCTGCAGGCGAGCTCATCTCCCCGGGCAGCAGAAAATCTGTGCCTCTCCCTAGCAGCCAGTTTAAAAAGGCCAGCAGCATGTTCTGAAGTTTTCCAGGCTCTCTTGGCCTGAGTGGCCGAAAAATTCAATCCGGTATTTTGGAGAGTGAACCTCAGAATTTTAAAAGGCGAGTCTCTCCATCTACTTTGGCTCTGCCCCATCTTCCCTACAGATGGATGGGGGGACTACACACCCAGAAAATACGATCCACGATCCAAGGGATTATGGGTAGCTCAAAAATCTACGTTTCCATGGGCTGGGGATATAGCCTAGTGGCAAGAGTGCCTGCCTCGGATACACGAGGCCCTAGGTTCGATTCCCCAGCACCACATATACAGAAAACGGCCAGAAGCGGCGCTGTGGCTCAAGTGGCAGAGTGCTAGCCTTGAGCGGGAAGAAGCCAGGGACAGTGCTCAGGCCCTGAGTTCAAGGCCCAGGACTGGCAAAAAAAAAAAAAAAATCTACGTTTCCCGTGGGCTCTTTGCCCCACATTGGGCGCCATATGTGAGACCCTTTCACCCTTGCGCGTGTTCTGCCCCATCCATGGGTGAAACAGCTGGAGTGTGGCCTCACGTGCAAGCCTTGGACTGTGTGTAGATGCGAAGAAGCCCCTCCCCCACCTAACGCTTAAATGAGGAAGCAGGACAAGCGGGCGTTCTCGGGGAAAGCTTCTTGGAATTACGCCGATTTAATCAGGGGAGGGGTTTATATGACAGTAATGGCAGCAGGAAGGGGAGGGATTTGGAGTGGCTAACTAGGCACGGTGATAGGCTGATTATGAGCTGTCCATCACAGTGACGTCATGGAACTTCCCCCAGAGGCAGAGATCACAGCCCACAGGACTGCCCCTGGGTTCCAACCGGTGCCATTTTGACATACATGTGCTCCGAGACGGGAGGCGGGGCTAGTTAGAGCCACCTTTTCGGTTCCGGACCCTTGGAAAAGGTAGGAGTGGCTAACAGCCACACAGCCCCAGGGCGGGAGAAGGGGCGGCCTCACATGACCACCCCTCAATGCCAAGCCAATGCCCAACACACACCCTCAAGCAAGACTTTTTATTTGCTCAAGTGTATCAGTATAGCATGAATGTTAACTCATGATTGGCTAATACTTGAGGTGATTATATCAAATGACATGTTTTAAAATTGCAATTTAAATGTAACTTTACAGAAAAGAGTCATCAAATCCACATATATTCTCTCTTGCAATGGAGAGACTTGGGCTTTGACAGGCAGAAGAACCTATGTTGGAATTCCCACGGTGTCTTTCAATGATCAGGGTTTCCTTGGATGAGCTGCTTGACTACCGCGAAAGGCAATGTCACCATAGGAAAGTGGGGGCACTAATTCCTTCCATGTGCACTTGCCAAATCCTGGGAAGTGATTAGTGACTTTGCCCACTTCCTAACAATTTACTTCTGCCATGTCTCTCTGTTTCTTTCTTTCTCTCTCTTTCTTTCTTCCTTCCTTCCTTTCTTTCTTTTTTTCTTTCTTTCTTCCTTCCTTCCTTCCTTCCTTCCTTCCTTCCTTTCTTCCTTCCTTTCCTTCCTTTCCTTTCCTTCCTTTCCTTCCTTCCTTCCTTCCTTCCTTCCTTCCTTCCTCCCTTCCTCCCTTCCTTCCTCCCTTCCTTCCTCTTTCCCTTCTTCCTTTCTTCCTCCCTCCCTCCCTTGCTCCCTCCCTTCCCCTCTCACTCTCTCTCTTTCTCTCTCTCTCTTTCTTTCTTTCTCTTCTCTCCTGTGTGTGCTGGTCCTGGGGCTTGGACTCAGGACCTGCATACAGGTCAAGGCTAATATTCTACCACTTGAGCCATAGCTCCACTTTGCCTTCTTAGTAGTTAATTAGAGGTAAGAGTCTCAGGGACCTTCTTGCTCAGGCTGGCTTCAAACCTCAATCCACATATCTCAGCCTACTGAGTAGCTAGGCTTCCTCCTCATTTTTATCCTCCTCTTCTTCTCCTCCTAACATACAGTTATACCTTACATTTTCATATTAAATTATATTTTCATCTTCTGCTTGGCAATTTTCACACACACACATTTCCTTCTATTTTGTATTATCTACTACATGCTTGCATTACTAGATCACAATTTATTTTTGAATGTCTGAGTATTCTAACAGTTTTTCTTTGTAATGAAGATTGTATTTTTTTTTTTTTTTGGCCAGTTCTGGGGCTTGGACTCAGGGCCTGAGCAATGTCCCTGGTTTCTTTTTGCTCAAGGCTAGCACTCTGTGACTTGAGCCACAGCACCACTTCTGGCCATTTTCTGTATATGTGGTGCTGGGGAATTGAACCCAGGGCCTCATGTATATGAGGCAAGCACTCTTGCCACTAGGCCATATCCCCAGCCAGAAGATTGTATTTTGACTCTTTCTTGCTTAGTTTAGTTTTGGTTTGGGGAAGTAATGGAAGTTTGAACTGAGGGCCTTGCATCTGATTGGAAGTGCACCCTAGTTCTTAGAGCTTTCTGTCCCCTTTGGCCTTACTTATTATTTTTTTCAGATAGAGTCTTGCATTTTCTGTCTGGGCCTACACAAACCATGATCCTCTTATCTACTCTTGCTGCCTAGCTGAGATTACAGTTTTGATTGAGATTGATCATGGAGACAAAGTTAGGTCGGTGGGGTCTCTCAAACTTTCTGTCTAGACTGGCCTTGAACCATGACACTCCTACTTTCCATCTCCCCAGAAGCTAGAAGTGTCTAATCCCAGTCCCCTTTGATTGGTCTCTACCGCTTATTTTTCTCCTGTCTTGACTTGGATGTAGTAATGAAACTTGGTATTATATTTCAGATCCAGAGGATTTATGGAAGTGTCAAAGGAAGAAGTTAAAAAAGACTAGAGCTCCGGCCAGTTGTGCCACTGAGGATGTTTTTTTGTATGAAGTCCGTTGCTGTGCACCTGCCTCTCTGTTCCTTCCAGGGAGACTCTTCCCAAATACACTGAGGCTTGACTCACATCCTCAGCTGTTCCTCCTGGGGACAGAGGGTGCTGCAGTTCACTGAGCAGGAAGTCAGTTACTAAGCTCAGAAACCACCCTTACTGCAAGGTCCTGTCATTGAAGTGCTATTTATCCCAGGCTGTCAGAGACGATCTATTAATAGAGGTGTGGAATGGAACAGAGACTAAATATAATATACTGAGCCCTCCCATGGTATTCAAGCTCTGGATGCCCTTGAAGTACTGAAGGTCTACCTTTGGCAAAGCCAAACTTGTTCCCCTCACAATGACTCTCTACTAGCTGGTGTGCACAGTTAACAAGGTGCCAAGAGGAAAGAAGCTGTGAGGCATTAGAGTGTCAGCACGCCATGGCGAGGCATGATAAGGAGAGATAGCCATGGCTTCTTGATTTGATAATAATACACCACAAAGAACTCTTTTCTAAAATGACAATAAAATAAAGCATTTATGTTTAGTTATTTGTCCACTCAATGAGCATTGTAAATATTTTTAACTTTGTGCCTGATGTGTTATACTATTCTAAAAGCTAGAAATACAAGTTAGAGACCAGCACACATGTTTTCATAAATCTTGGTGTATGTGTGGTGTGGTTAGGTACTGGGGCTTGTACGGGTCTCATGTACCTGCTTGTTTACAGCTGGTACACCTTCATTTCCATGAGCTCTTTATTCTGGGAAGGTTTTTGGTGATTTTGGAAGGAAACCATTTGAATTTGGAAAACCATTTTTCAGCTCACAGTGAAGTAAGGAGACTGGGTCTGTGCCTTCCATAGAGAACTGGCCCTTGATTTCCCCTGATGTTTCCCTCGATGGGTTGCTTTTCCATTAGGTTTAAGTGTCCTCACATGGTTTGCTTTGCTCATTTGTAACACTTCTGTTGGCTTTAATTCCACACACCTTGTGTGGTCTTGGCCTATGTAAGCTTTGTGTTAGTGACATTCGGGGCTGCTAGTCTTTGAGACAAGAGTCTGCCAGTGGTCCTCTGGCTCCACCAATAAAAACTCATGATTTGGTCTTTTAATTGGTGGCTTCTCTATTTCTTGTGACTGAGTTTCCTTAAAACAGTTTTATTTAGGAGGTTGAGATAAGGAGAATCAAAGTTTGAAGCCAGCCCAGGCAGAGAAGTCCATAAGACTCCATTTCAAAAATAAGCAGTAAAAAGACAGGCTAGAGATGTGTCACAGTGGTAATATACCAGCTAAGCAAGTGCAAGACACTGAGTTCAAACCAGGGTACTATCAGAAAAAGAAAAAAAATTTTAAAGGAGGAGGAGGAGAAGAAAGTGGAGAAGGAGAAGAAGAAGGAGGAGGAGGAAGAGGAGGAAGAGAAGGAGAAGATAGAGAAGGAGAAGAATGAGGAGGAGAAGGAGGAGGAGGAGAACTATTTTCAATGTCAAGAAGGAAGATACTAAAGTTTTAATCCACAATTAAACTAATTTCCTAATTGTTACCATCTGTGGGCTACACAAATGGTTTTGTCTCCCCTGGCCTGCCAGCCACCAGAAACAGATATTTCACAGAGCATTGGCCATTGTATACTTTTAGAGACCAAATTAATTAGAAAAGTCTTTTCCTCAAAAATGATTCTTTAAGTTCCCCTCAGCTAGGTGCTGGTGGCTCATATCTGTAATCCTAGCTATTCAGAGGGCTGGATTGTGAAGACCATGGTCCCAAGCTTTCCCATGAAGAAAATTCCATTGGAATCTTATCTCCAATTAACCAGAAAAAAACTGGAAGTAGAGCTATGGCTCAAGTGGTAGAGTGTTAACCTTGAAAGGAAAATCCTGTTGTGAGCATCTTGAGTTCAAACTGTAGTACTGGCATGCATGTACACACACACACACACACACACACACACACACACACACACATACACACACACACACTTCATCTTTAGACTCAAGTTCTCCTTCTATGGCCACATAGTACAAATACATGGGGAGCCACTGGATGTGCCCTGTGAGTGGCAAGCTCGGGAGAGGAGAGGAAGGTGAGCCACTGGACAGTCTCTTTTCAGACACAGAAGTGGCCATTACCAGAGCACCCACCCCTGTTCTTTTCATAATACTCTTTCTTCTGCATAAATTACATTTTTCTTTTTTAAAAAACTTTTACCACAAGAAATGACTCTCGGTATAATGTAGTTCCATGAGAATCCTACCAATAAAATAATCATTTATATTCTACCAGTTTCAGCTGCAGTATTACTAAAGGGCTTTTGCTGGATGATGCCCTAGGTGCAAACCCCAGCATGGAAATATATGTATATATTGTATATATGAATGAATGAACAAACCAATAGTAAAAAGTGGGAGAATTGTTACCCCTTTATATGTGCAGGGTTGGGTTTTTTTGTTGTTGTTGTTTTTGTTTGTGTGTGTGCTGGTTCTGGGGATTGAACTCATGGCCTGGGCACTGTCCCTGAGCTTCTTTTGATCAAGGGTAGCACGTTACCACTTTAACCACAGCTCCACTTCTAGCTTTTTCTGAGTAGTTTATTGGAGATAAGAGTCTTGTAGATTTTCCTGCCTGAGCTGGCTTGGAACAGTGGTCCTCAGATGTCAGCCTACTGAGTAGCTAGGATTACAGAGGTGAGCCACCAGCACCTGACTACAGGTGCAGTTTTTACTGTCTTAATTTTTTTTTCTGTGTGAGTACTGGGGTTTCAATTCAGAGTCAGGCATTTTTCCTTAGCTATTTTTCTCAAGGCTAGAGTTTTACCACTTGAACTACAGCTCTACTTCCAGCATGTTTTTGTGCAGTCCTCAGATCTGTCTCCTGGGTAGCTAGAATTACAGGTGTGAGCCAATGGGACCTGGCTCACTCTGTCTTCTTATAGCATCTAACAGAATCATATTTTATTGAATAATGAAGTTCATGATAATCCTGAAATGCAACCCTTAGGTACTTGTATCCTAGGACAGTATATTATAGCAATAAAGATCCATCCATACACACACACACACACACACACACACACACACACACACACACACACACACACAGAAGCACATGTAAGTATGCACATGTTGCTGAGTATATACATACCACAGTCAGTCAATCAAGACTGAATTCTCCCCACAGGGCAGAAGAGAGCCATGATATAATCCCTGAGCTTTAACAATTCCATATTTAGTTAACCAACTTTTATCTTTGCTGGTTTCAACAGCTGAAGTTCTGGGTAAAATCCTTGTCAGAGACCAATGACAAAAGCACCTGGGAGGCTAAGTGCTCTGCTTCTCCAACACAGATTTGTTTTCCAAAAGCAAAACTTTATGTGCTATAAATTCAACACATTTTTTCTGACCTTTCTTCTGAGTCTAGTTGAAGCATAGAAGGATGGAGAGATTATATGCACAACATATGTGTATTATCCACATGTGTATATACAATTAATATCAGCCACCAACCAGCAAGGTTAATTGTTGCTTCTCTGAACACTTATGTTCACAGTTGATAAATCCCACCATGAATAGAAATGGTTTGTATTTAGGTCACACAAAGTCATTGCCATTTTTTAATTTAAACTGTGAACTAGATGAAAACACAGGAGCCAGCGTTTCGGGAGGATGATTCTGAAGCAGCAGCAATAGGCTGTCATTTGGTGGAAAAAGTTTCCCCAGCACACCCCAGGGACATGTTAATCAAAGCTTTTTAATGGATTCAGTCTGATCTGTGACAGGCTTTGTTCCAGAGATGACATTTGCTGGATAGAGCTGCAAGTTATCAATAAGACACAGTAATTGTGGGGGGTGACTGGCCTGTGTTTCCAGAGAGGGCTTCCTCCCATCCAGCTCGATTTTATTATCAGTTGAGGCAGGGATGTTGTGCAGAAAGCACCAAAGGATGGCTCATTTTTTTCTTTCATCTCCCAACGTAGAATGATGAAAATTAAGCAATGAAAAAAAAAAAACATTAATTTACCCCAACATTCTTTTTTAAACATTCCTACACCATCTCCCCCGTTTCTTACCCTTGCTAAGTCTTTATCTTACACTTTTAAGCCAGATCTGGGTAGCAAATCTTTGATAAATCCATGTTAACCAGAGGCAGGCATCTGAAGCTGCTCTGTGGGCTCTGGGTGGTTCTGCAGTGTATTCTGCTCCAAGTTCTTTGTTATCTCTCAGGTATCCAAACAGCCAGAGGCTAAACTAATGGCTGAGGCTCACATCAATCACCGACAGGGATAGTTAGCTTTACAGCCACTTAAAAGGTTAAACTCCACATCAGATGGGAAAGGTCTTGGTGCCTGTTCACAACCAGACCAGTCATATCATTGTTTTCTTTAATAAGTCAAAATCCTCACTGTGGAAGACCACAATCATTTCCCCAGTAAGAGAGGTCAAGGTGAATGAGGGAAGGCAGCGGGAGATAGTGTTCACCAAAGAGCTAGTCCCATTTAAGGTGCCTTCTCCACAACTGTGTTGTTACCTTCAACTCCCAGGCCCCTGAGCCAATCTGTCATTGCTAGAATCTCCAAACCTACATGGCCAGCATCAACTCCTTGCAAAGCATGGAAAGAACAATCAGGTATCTTTGGCTTCATTCTCTGTGCATCTCAATGTTTCTCAGTGTGCTGGCATGTAGCTGCCACCTGCTCATTCCCCAAGAAAGGGATTGGGCAGATTTATCAACTGTATTCAACAGAGCTCTGAGTGTATCCAGGCACAAGTTAGATGTCCATCCATTTCTGTAGCTGGGAAATAGAATTACATAGAGATAATCCGTGATACTAACATGTGATCTAAGACTTCCAGCATAATGACTCATTTTCCATTACATGATCTCTCAAATAGAGCCCGAAATCCTTAGCAGCCTCTTCAGGACTGATTACAAGCTACTTTGCCAGTCTCATTCCTAGTGATCAGCTCACGTCATTCTACTTTTGTTGTGGCTTAACAGGTCTTGTAATTTCATCCTCTTGTATTTGTTTACAGCATTCCTACAGCCTAAAATATCCTTCCCTTCATTCTCCACTTACCGAATTCCTTCTTAACCCTGAAGCCCCTCTCCAATTCCATCCACCCATTGAGGTCAGAATTAACATGACAGGGGACAGAGCTACAGGGAGCTGGAGAACAAGGGTCTTGGCACTAGGGGTTTGGCTGTCAGAAAGCTTTAAGGGATAGACATAACTCGCAGCTAACAAGGTCACTTGTTCTCTGCTTCCCAGCATGAGGAAACCTCTAAAATCCATTGGGAAAAAGTCAAGAAAGAAAAGAAACTAGCTGATGAGGGTGGCTCACCCCTGCAATCCTAGCTACTTAGGAGGCTGAGATCTAAGCATCATGGTTCAAAGCCAGCATAGGCAAAAATGTCTATGCGACTTTTATCTCCAGTCAGCCACCAAAAAGCCCAAAGTAGAGCTGTGGCTCAAGTGGTAGAGTGCCGGTCCTAAATAGCAATGGTTAAAGTCCCTGTCATGAAAGGAAGGAAGGGAAGGGAAGGAAAGGGAAGGGAAAGAAAGGGAAGGGAAGGGAAGGGAAGGGAAGGGAAGGGAAGAGAAGGGAAGGGAATGAGGGAAGGAGGGAAGACGGGAAGAAGGGAAAGAAGGAAGGAGGGAAGGAGGGACAGAGAGAGGGAGAAAAAGAAAGGAAAGAAAATTGACCTCTCTTCTGCCCTTGGATAGCCAAGCACCAGAAATATTCACACATTCATGCAAGAACCATGCTTCTCTCTATCAGAAAGAATGACATTTCCCCATTCATAAAGAAATGGAAGGACTTGGAAAAAATTATACTAAGTGAAGTGAGCCAGACCCAAAGAAACATGGACTCTGGTTTTCCTCATAGGGAATAATTAGTACAGGTTTAGGCTAGTCATAGCAGAGGATCACAAAAGCCCAATAGCTATGCCCTTATGAACACATAAGATGATGCTATGTGAAATGAATTCCATGTTATGGAAATGAGTGTTACATCACTGTTGTAATTACACTGTTGTAATTACTTTCAACATACCATGTGAAACCGTAGCTTTTTTTTTTTTTTTTTTTTTTTTTTGTCAATGATCCTCTTGTATCCCCTGCCTGGAGTTGTCCCCGTGCTATCACTGTCTCTCATCTGAGTACCCTGGATACTGTATATACTGGTATTAGAACTAGGGAAAGGAAAGGGAATATCAAAATCAAGAGATGAAGGATTAAAAAAAATGACTTCAAAAGCAATAGTTACAAAACCATTTGTTGTAAACTAACTGAACAACTCAGGGTGGGGGGGAAGAGAAAGGGGGAAGGGGAAGGGTGAAATGAGTGTGGAGGTAACAAATTGTACAAGAAATGTACCCACTGCCTTACATATGGAACTGTAACCCCTTTGTACATCACTTTGACAATAAATAAGTATTCAGGGGAAAAAAAGAACCATGCATCTAGTTTACACAAGGAAAATTAACACAAGATCCCTGGGGAAGTTAGGGTAAAGAGCCCAGTAGGAGATAAGGTCCTGCCATCTAGCAGTTATTTCCCCAGTTAACTGTCTCTTACTTATCTTTCAGCTGTGTTTCTCAAAGCTGCTCTCAGGGGAGTCACCTAGCGGGGAGCCATGGAGCCATGGGTCCCACTCTACTTAAAGTAGGATTGGTGTTAGAGAATTGGTCTTGCTCTCAAGTTCAACAAGGAAGTTGACCTTCCTGATTGGGACCACTGCTCCATCTCTGCTCTGGGAAGTACAGCAGAGCCAAGGACAACATGAAGGACAACATTCAGGAAGTGGTTGGAAAAATGGAGAAAGCAAAGAGTAGTAGAAGTTTCTAATCAACTGGGTTTGAGAGTGGGAGAGAAAAAAAAAGTATCCCTAGGGTGCTCCTATACCTCAGGCCTATGGAACTAAGACACTCAGGCCAAGAGGTAGGAGGAGAAAGGGGAGGGCTATCTTATAGTGAAGGGTCATTTGGTGAGTGGAAGGAGAAAGGGAAGGTGAAAATGGATACTGGAACTGAGAAAAGCAAGAGGATGAAAAATAGGTGAGATCTGAAAAGGAATGTGAGTGCAAAGTTAGGTCCAGAATCACTAAACCTGATGGAGAACAACTCCAAGGGAAGAATGACAGAAGTCAATTCATAAAGATCACTTGTGGGTAGAGGAAGTTAAGCACTGAGAAGCTTATTCTTGATACTTTCTTATTGAAATAGAAGCTAGAAACTAGACATTTGGAAAGGTATTCTGCTAAAGGAAGCAGAGAAAATAGATTAGGAACAGGCTGACCAGGGACACTTAATTGAGTTAAGAAACACCAATTGACCAGCACCAGTGGTTCATGCCTATAAGCCTAGCTACTCAGGAGGGCGAGATCTGAGGATCAGATCTGAGATCAGATCACTGGTTGACACCAGTGCAGGCAGGAAAGCCCATGAGACTCTCTCATCTACACTTAATCACACACAAAAAAGCCAAAGTGGCACTGTGGCTCAAGTGACAGAGTGATAGTCTTGAGCAAAAGGAGCCCAGGGACAAGACCCAGGGTCCTAGCCCAGGAAAAAAAATAAAGCAAAGAAAGAAACACCAATCTATTCATATGGCATCGCACATCTTTACACACTGATCTCTTAGGCTCATTTGAGCATTATTTGACCTTTGTAACAGTCCAGTTGAATAGGACCTCAAAGTCTCACCTGAATATAGATTTGTGACTTTTCTCACTGGTCAAGTAGTTGCCTGCTTATGATGGAGCCTATCTGGGATCTGGTTACTAGAAACAATACTTACTGTTTGGGTAAGAAAGGAGATGATTTCAACCTCATTGGGTTCCTCCTCCTCCTCCTCCCCCTCCCCCTCCCCCTCCTCCTCCTTTCTTCTTCTTGCTAGAGGCACTCAGAGTATACTTAGTGTGCTAGCAATAACCTCAGAGTTACTGCTGTGATTAACAACCCACTACTAGACTGCCTATAGTCCTGTCAAGAGGTATCACTAAAGTCTCCAAACAAAGTGAATTTGCACACATATTTAAAGGTTTAGTCATGGAAACTTCTGAGGAGTTCCCACTCTTTGTACAAAATGGTATGTTTTCTTTGCTCACAAGTGCTAGTCAGTGCTCTAGTCCATCTTCCATTTATGTGGATCCCATTTCCACTTTGTATAATGGTTGTTGTATCAAATAAAGGCACCCAAAAGTACACACATTCTCAGCATCATGAAAGTGCCTGGTATAATGGAAAGAGAATATTAGAACTTATTTAGACTAGAGTTACAGAGCTCTGGTGTAAAAAAGCTTCCAGAAGAGGTAACCTGAGAAAAGAACACATTTAGAAACAGCCGCCTGTTCTCAGAACCACATGGCTCTGCTTTTGTGCATACACAGACGGAACTGATGCTGAGAATGGAGGCTTTAGTTTTGCCCAAGTGAAAAGCAGCCTCCTGCCACCCACACACTTTCACACTTCTGTGTTCTTACTTGTCCTCACCTCCACACACACATTCCCACAACACCGAGCCAAGAGTAGTTAGGAAACTCCAAGACAACACAGCACAGCACAGCACAGCCAGTCATCTGGCCATGGAAAGACGCAGCACTCTTTATTTGTGGAAGGAATGACATAGAAATAACTAACTGGGGTAATCCCCTTGATATCTTCAATATAGACAGCATTGACTTTGTGCCAGGCACGAACAGGTCATGCCTGGTAACCCCAGCTTCTCAGGAGATTGAGATCTGAGGGTCATGGTCCATTGCCAGCCCAGGCAAGAATAACTGTTGAGACTCCTGTCTCCAGTTAGTTACCAAAAAACTGGAAGTGAAGCCATGGCTTGAGTGGTAAAGCACCATAGCCTTGAGCAAGAAAGTGAATGGACAATACTAGGCTCTGAGTATAAGACCCCAGTACTGGTTCATGTGTTTTTCTGCACATATGTGCACAACCCCCCACCCCCAAGCCCCCTTGGCCTCTTTTGAAGTGTAGGCTGTTCAGTTACTATCTCTTGAAGTACAATGCATCTTCAATGTGGTCCCATATTGCACCAAGAACTGAGTGCCACCTTCTACTTGTTTAGAGTTTAACATGAGCAAACTTATCCATAGTTGTTGATCGTTACATTTAAAAAGTGGCTATTCCTGCAGTCAAAGAGGATGAAAAGGGACTCAATTATTCCCTAAAACTTTGGTGGATCACACCAATAATCCTAACTACTCAAGAAACTGAGACCTGAAGATCACAGTTCAAAGCCAGCTTGGGCAGGAAAGTCCTTGAGAATCTTATCTCCAATAATCCAGCAAAAATCTGGAAGTGGAAGTGTGAGTCAAGTGATAGAGCACCAGCCTTGAGCCAAAATGCTAAGGGACAGTGTGCAGGTTTGAATTCAAGCACCAGTACTGACAAAAAGAAAAGCAGAAAAAGAAAAAGCCTTTTCTCCTTTTCCTGTTGTCCTGGAAGATGTAGTTAAGGCAGTAAGCAATCCAGGTCTGCAGAAGAGCCTGGTGAAACATTCTTCTCTGTCCAACTTCCCACCTTTTCCTGCCACTCAGGGGCTCGAAAACAAATTAACCAGAGCCTCCAGGTAACACCCAGCTCCTAGGTCAATAGACATTCCACAACGACTTCTCTGTATCCAGAAATTCCAAGAGCAGGAACCCTGTAATCATTAGCTAAGCAAACAAAGCAAAACCAACTTTGACTGTTTGCTAGCAAATAAGATCAACATTGAAAAATTACCAAAGTGAGGCATGCCCGACCACACCATCAGAAGGAAGGGAAGGCTTTCCTCCTTCTCCTCCTCCTCCTCCTCCTCCTCCTCGTCTCCTTCTTCTTCTTCTTCTTCTTCTTCTTCTTCTTCTTCTTCTTCTTCTTCTTCTTCTTCTTCTTCTTCTTCTTCTTCTTCTCCTTCCTCTTCCTCCTCCTCCTTCTCCTCTTCATTATTATTATTATTATTATTATTATTATTATTATTATTATTTTACCTTAACAAAAAATTTTGTTTCTCAACAACAAAAGCAATACTTGCAAAACTGTTTGGTGTAAGTGAACTGAACACCTCAGGGGGGGAAAGGGGGAGGGGGAAGGGGGGTATGAGGGACAAGGTAACAAACAGTACAAGAAATGTATCCAATGCCTAATGTATGAAACTGTAACCTCTCTGTACATCACTTTTATAATAAAAACTTAAAAAAATTGTTTCTACAAATGTAAACCCTGTCTGGCAAGGAAGAAGATCCAAGAGCACCCTGTTTGAGACTGGAAAATTATTCCTTTGATTTCTGGGTTTGTGCCTCAAAATAGATTCAGTAAGGACCATGTTAACTTCAGACCTCAGTGTGCAGCACTGATGGAATACAGGTATTACAGAGGTTTCTTCTGCTCTGAAATAACACTGTGCTGTCCAGATAGGTGGAGCCCTGTCACAGACCAATGATTTGTGAAAAAATTAAGCTGAAGAAGGGAGAATAATTTACTTGGTCACTATTGTGTAATGATTGAGCCTGACTTAGTCTGTATCTAGATACAATTTCTATGTGAAAAAGAAGACTTTTCCAGTAAAACGGGCATTTTTGTCATCTTTTAAACAAGATGTTTATTTTATTTTCAGTAATACACAAAAGATAAAAAGAAGACAGGCAACCTTTAAACAAACTCTTTTCTACTCAGTAAGGCCAGAAAATAAGACTTAAAATTTTATCATTATGTATCAGTTCCCTGTGGCAAAATATATATGTAGATATTAGAGCAGTCTTGTTGTTTGTTTTGTTTTGATGCCAGTCGTGGGGTTTGACCTGAGGGCCAAGGCACTGTCCTTTAGCTTTTTCGCACAAGGCTGGAGTTCTACTACAGCTCCACTTCTAGCTTTTTGGTGGTTAAGGAGCACTAAGAGCCTCACAGACTTTTCTGCCAAGGCTAGCTTCAAATCTGAGATTCTTCTGCTCAGACACTTTGAACTGCTCTCCTTAGATCTCAGCCTCCTGACTAGTTCAGATTGTAGGCATGAACCTGCTAGCCTCCAGTTTGAATCCAAGAATTTTTAAACAGGAAAACACAGCAGCCCTCCTATGAATATCATATAAAAGAGAATTTTCTATTTGTTTCCCCTGAAATCCTATGCTATTTGGAAAATTATATGTGATGATTACTTTGCATACCAGCTTATTCTAATTAATTCTTTCAATTTTAAAAGCCACAGGATTATATCAGAAATGGCCAACTTATAAATGTTACTTACTTTTTTCTAAATGAAGCTAGACCTAAGGAGACTTTGCTAACTGTTAAGTATTGTAGCTCAGCACAAATCTATTTCTGTCTCCTTCAAGGAGCGGATTAGATAAAACATGAGTTCTGTGGAGGCAATTCCTCCTGAGGGTTTCTCATTTGCCTTCCTGCAGAAAATGTTGGCACATTTGGCCTCCTGGAATATTCTAACACCGGCCTAGTAACACATCTGCTGTATTTATTTTTTAATGTAAATGGCACTCAAAAGTATGCTTTGAAAATTAATTTTGGCTGAAAAAACAATAAACACTAATAAGTACAGATTTTGTTCCTGTTAACAATTATTTTGTGAAATTGTTAGATGTGGTGGAAGAGGCTAGTTTGCAAATACAGTGCACAGCAATTAAATCCCTTTTAAACCAGACTGAATGCCTCTCAGATGGGGTAAAGAACATCAGCATAGACTTGCATGATTTTATGACGTTGTGCACACATGAAGAGCAAAGGCATCTCCAAGGTCAACTCAGTCATTGCTGTGAAAACAAAGAAAATTAATTTCCAGCCATGAGATCAAGAAAAGACTCATCACACATTCTTGGATGTAATTGCATTGGCCTGTTAATATGCACAAGGCAAACGAAGACACCTTTTTCCTCTCTACTTTCTAAATACCTATTGAAAACTATAAACAAAGGCCAAAAAGGCTTGCTCTGCAAGTAGCTGAGTCTAAAATGTTCCAGAGAAATAGTGGCATTCTAGCCTACAGTCTGATTCAAAAAGGGTCTGCTCACCCTAATGGCTGTAACCAACAGATTGAAATGTTCAGTGAGTTCTCTGAACCTCAGCCATCTGTTTACATTGTGTGGTAAAATCACAATGCTGGGAATTGCTTGAGTCTCCTTAGTACCACAAGCAATCAGCCCTGGAATGCTCAGTCCTTGAGAAGAAGGAAAATCAACTAGCAGTAAGCAGGCAGCATTGTGCATTCAACTTCCCCATCTGCGAAGCAAGGGAACCAAGATGCACATCACTCTCCTTCATTCTAGAGTTTGAACTAATAGCCTTGACATTTGGCTTGGATTTTTTGGGCACAGCTTGCATTCTACCATTTGAACCACAGCTTTCCTTTTCATTTTTTGCTGGTTAACTGAACATAATAGTCTCTCAGATTTATCTTCCTGGACTTACTTTGAACCACCATCCTCAGATCTCAGCCTCCTAAGTAGCTAGGGTTATAGGCATGAGCCAATGGCTCATATGTCTCTTACTTTCTTGAAAGGTGATTATAAAACTTAAGTGGTATTACAAACAGAAAAATTTTACACAGACAAAACCAAAGATGGTTTTTCTGTAATTCAAACCTTACCAAACAACTTCATAGTAACAGAATATGGAAGTCTTATAAATAAGAGAGTGATCTAGAGAAAGATAGGAGACTATATTAATGAAACACCTACAGACTCCTGGATTGTATGCAACCTGAAAGATTAGGTTTAGCTGGCAGGTGTCTTCATGTTCTGCCCTAGGCACAGCAATGATAGGTAAGTAGTATACACATATGCAATCATTGGTGGGAAAAATTTTTAAGTTTATAAATTCAAGTTATAAGCTTTTGCACAGATTAAAGTATTTGTGAGCTTACAAAGTCTAGAAAGAAAGCTGGTACTGGTGTCTCACACCTGTTATCCTACCTAGGAAGCTAAAATCTGAGGATCATGATACAAAACCAGTCCAGGTAGGAAACTCTGTGAGACTCTTATCTCCAATGAACTACCAAAAAGCCAGAAATAGACTCAAGTGGTAGAATGCCAGCCTTTAAACTCCCCCCCCCCCAAAGTTAGGTCTTGAGTCCAAGTCCCAGTGCCAGCACACACACACACACACACACACACACACACACACACACACATGCTGAAGAGATGCAGGTTAAGCCAGTCTGTCTCTGCTGTCACCCAAGCTTGAGGACACTACAGGTGGACAGGAACCTGTGTTCAGTGGATCCTCTCTGGGGATTCATTGGAAGAGCTGGGGCCTAAAGAGATTAGCCACACTTCCCATTTTCACTCAAGTTTTCTACTTTTATATTTCTTTCAGATAAACCAAAGTATTAAAAAAAAGTGGTACGTTTTCTGATTTTAGCTTTTTGAGGAGATAGTAATGCTCAAGACAAATTAGATGTATACATTTATACATGTGTGGCTTTTCTAATGTCCTCCATATCACATATCCCAAAAAACTTAAAATAAGGCTCCTTCTTTCCTTGCTTGCTTGCATTCTTCTGTAGTGTTAGCTTGGTTCCAGATCTATTGCTGGGTTGAGACCAATACCAGAATGCCCTGCAGTGGTTCCAGTTTTTATTTCAGAAATTGGCTTTTTAATGACATCCTAATGTCTATCATCACAGAGCAGGAACTGCATTAATATTTTTTTCTCTCAGGTACTGTTATACAGATGTCAGTGCTAATCCCTATAGAAGGCTGCTACAAGTCAATCTTCAAGGAAATATATTAGTGATGCCTGTGGAGCTTCCAGAAATCTAAGAAGTGTGAAAAAATATAATTGGAAAGAAGAAACTTAAAAAAAAGGAAGTTTAGCTTGGAATACGTGAAATTATCCAGTTGGATGACAGTAACTAGCCTACATATTTTCCCTCAAACTATATTAGCCTAATGTAAACTAATAACATGTTGTATTAAAAATGTTTCCAATTGTTTCAATACAATCACTATTTTGAACAAATCAAGCCCCAGAAAGCTTTCTGTATGCTGAAAGAAATGTCTAACATTCATATTTCATAATTATGAACTAAATGAGTTAGAAATCTGTGTGTAAAATGTTATTGATGTTTCTCTTCCAACAGAACCTTTATGCTGCTTGGAGAGAGCAGGAATGCAGATGTTTCCCAGGCCACGGGGTGGGAACAAGCCTGCCTTTCAAGAGCATAACTGTAAACCCATGAAAGGTGTGCGAACAGATGACAGGGGCAATTACAATATGGGATTGATTAGGTGCTCAATTACTAAGAGCACATTGCCTGCATTGTTCTTTTTATGCTACTCTTTGATGACGAAAAAAAAACCAACATAACATGAATAGCTCATCAGAACTACAATATGTTTGCATTTTGGGTTTCTCTCCAAAAGAGAACATCTGCACCTGCAGTTGAGGCGAGAGGAAGACAAGGAAGGGACCGGCATGAATTCCTACAGGAAAAGGAATCAGCCATAATTCATTCATCAACAGGTACTAGCCACATTCTTATTTTCCATAATGTTCCTGAAAATTAAGTCGAGGCTAAGTACACCTGTTCTTCCAGCTTCACAAGCAGCTAAGAAAAGGAAGGTAACATTTTTACTGTTTTGGCATGCTGTTTTGCCATTGCAGCTACAGTGAGGAATGAAATTATGAAGATGGAGGCCCAGGAGCAGATCTGGGCAGGAAGCAAAACCCAACCAAAACAAATCAGTACCAAAAAGGTGTTGCTCAGTGGTAGAGCATCTGACTGAGAAGTATGAGACAATGAGTTCAAACCCCAGTACCACAAAAAGAGAGAGAGAGAGGGAGAGAGAGAGAGAGAGAGAGAGAGAGAGAGAGAGAGAGAGAGACAGAGACAGAGACAGAGAGACAGAGAGAAACTACCAACCCTAAAGGGAACAACTGAGTTGAGAGAAAGAGGAATAGTGGAGTTATAAATCCACTCAGTAATAGAAGTATTAACAGGGACAGAATTTATAAATGTGTAAATAAAATAATTATAATTACTGATCGCTCAAGGATATTCATTAATAACAAGGACTGGTTAATTGCATCCACACATGTTCCTAACACCCAAACATAAACATGATGCTATTTCCACTCTGGATTGGAACTCTTGGTTCATACGCCAAGGAACCTCCTAAAAGGAAAAGAGTTGAGATTGAGAATGATGGAAGGGGTGACACTGGTGAAGATGCATTGTACATAGTAATTGACACATTGTATTAAAACTGCTTTGTACAACTATTTAACGATAATAAACAGACAAGAAAAACAGTTGGGATTTACTGGTAAGTATCCTGTGGAGGTTTGATTTGATTCAGTGGTCTCTAAATCCTCAATTTGGCCTTAGGCTGACACAGAAATCTCAGGCACATGTGGAATGGCCAATTCTACAGAGTTCCAGCTCATGGCCACTATCCATGCCATTGTCAGTTCAAGGCCTGTGCGCATTGCCTTGGTTGGAGTCTTGGCTCTCAAATTGGGAAACAGCCTATATTTGAAGTTTCTGAGGAAAATGGTCCTTCAAAAGTTGGATAATCACCTTAAAGTATCTCTTACACCAGGTGCTAGTGGCTCATGCCTATAATCCTTACTACATAGGAGGCTGAGAGCTGAGAGGATTCAGTGTGAGCTAGTAGAGACAAGAAAGTGCCAGAAACTCTTATCTCCAATTAATAGGCCAAAAGATGGAAGTGGAGATGTGGCTAAAGTAGTAGGTGCCAGCCTGTGTGGAAAAATCAAAGGAAGAGTGCGAGGCCTTCAATTCTAGCCCCAGCACTGGAAGAAGAAAATTTAAAAGCAAACAAAAAGCCATCTTCCCAGCAGGTTTTTTTGGTTTTGTTTTTGGTTCTGGTTTTGTTTTGTTTTTATTTTCAAAGGCAACAAAATAGCAAGCTTGTGACCCACAGCAGAATTGTTAAAACAGAAGGATTAATTCTAGACTAAGTTCCAAGATGTTTGGCAGATGTTTGAGAATGAAGTGGGGTTTGTTGAGAACACTGCCGGGTACAGATGCGGTGAGACTGGAGTCACTTCACAGGAGTGAAGAAGATGATTAAAGGGATGAGGAATGACTTTGTAGAGAATGCTAAAGAGATGCTTTTCGCCTTCATCCCAAGAATGTGAAAATCATGAGTATGAACTTCAAAGCCATTTGGTTCATCATGACTGCAGCAAACCCAATGTGTGGAAATGAGCTTGAATTAAAAACAGGAGAGAATTTGATATGAGAAAAGGAAGAATTTCATATCCTTCAGAGAAGTTTAGCAATCTGAGGTCATGGAATTTACATTTATGTTTGTACAAACTCATTGATTACACATTATTTAAAAGCCAAAATTCACCAATTGTGTGTGTGTGTGTGTGTGTGTGTGTGTGTGTGTGTGTGTGTGTTGGTATTAGAGCTTGAACTCAGGGCCTGGGTGCTGTCCCTTAGCTTTTTCCACTCAAGGTTGGTGTTCTACCATTATAATTCTTTATTAATTAAGGGTTTCATGGACTTTCCTGCTTTGACTGGCTTGGGGCCTTGATCCTTAGATCTCAGCCTACTGAGTAGCAGAAGGTTACTCCGTATCAGCCACTAGCACCTGGCAGTTGCTTTTCTTTTTATTTGTTTGCCTTACTGTCCTTTTGGTATCCCCCTGTAGTCTAGACCTTGAGGAAATATGTAAATATTTCATTTTCCTGTTCCATGTTTATTCTCCAAGTCCTATTTTAAGAGGAAATTCATAGCTGATCTAAGTTACCAAGGGTCAATATTTTTCTTGATTTTTACTATTTCAGCACTCTGCATAGATATATCGGCCAAAGGAAGTAGAGGATTATAGCTAGTCAGGGAAGCTTAAAGCAAAGAGAAATGGGCACATATCTGAAAGACAGCATATGTCATTGATCCTGTCTACAAGCTAATTGAGAACATTCCCAGGCCTTGCAGGGCAATACTATTTGTAGACTCTCAGGATTTAACAAGTGCTCAATAGTTCGATGTAAGGCAGTGTGCCTACTGGACACGGAGTCTAGCTAAGTAATAACTCAGGTTGCCTTCTGAGCCCCATTGCAGAAAAACAGTCTTTGCTTCTGTTTAGAGATCTCCACATCCAACTATAAAAAGCAATAATAGCACTCAAAACAAAAAAAAAAAGTTGACAGGTTTTGTTTACACAAAGGACCAGCTGGCTCCTTTTTTCCTATATATTGCCCAAATATTCACTTTCTCAATATTCCTTTTTAAGCAACTGCTCATGGCCAATGGCCCCAGTGAGGTTATAACTTCCTATAAAATGAGCAAAAAGCTCTGTTAGTGACCTTCAAGCTGGATAAAGACCTAGCAAAACTGGTCACCATATGGAATTTCCATTTCTCTGTGAGGAGCCACAGGGATGCATTGATGGGCACCATGAATGGAAGTGTTCGGTTATAAAATGTTATTCACATGCAACAGAGCATTGTTATTGTTTCCGGTAATTATTCTGCCTAATAACAAAAGGGAAATAACTGATTTTGACACCCAAGTTTTGCTGTAAATAGGCAGAATGTTGTCATGAATATGCAAAATATTATGATTATTGCCATACCTAACTAATTGCATTTGAAGCATGCAGGCCATAAAACAATTAATTAGCAGTACAGAAAGGCATCATGATACTAGCTATAAATACTAAACATCTCTAATTATTTCTATCACAAAATGGTCCTGCCAAGCAGTTTATAACAAACCTGCACGGCAGGCAAGGCCCAGAATTCTCCAACTTGCCATACAAGGGACGTGTCACCCAAGGCTTTCTATTTTGTGATATTGTTGGGATGCGTGGATACCAATTTGAACATAAACTAAAATGAAACTACTCTGGGATTTGCAATGTTCTGTGAGCTGTTGGGTAATTGTAGTGGAAAATTCAGGCTGAGCCTTTTGTTGCGGACATCAAAAGTGGTAAGTCACTCTGGACCTGCACAGTACATTCTGAGTTCAAGCAAAAATTGATTTCCTTTTTTTAAAAAGCAGCTGGCATTACAATGAATAGCCCTCTTTCGATTTTTCTTCTCCAGTGAAGCGTTCAGTGAATTCAGCAGGCATAATAGGCTGCAGTAAACAGTGTCAGGTTCTGTTATATCAGGAGCTCTTTTAAACCAAGCAGACAAGCTATCATCAGTGCCCCAAACCCTGCAAATCATAGAACAGTCAGAAAATGAGTTTGTTTCCTGACTAGTGTGTTGATGACATTTTGAAGAATGGAAGGAGGGGCTTTGCTAATCCTGCTGGCTGCCACATGCTCCATTATGATACCATCTTGTTAATGAGCAAAAATAATGTGCTGGGATGAGGCAGTAATAGAATTAGAGTTCGGTGAGCTGGACTCTAGACTATTGTGAACAATTTCTGATCTTGCATGAACTGTGTGAGAGGACCTAGGAATTCATCTCTTAGTATCATTTGTCAGAATCCCCTGGCCTTGCCTCCCTATCCTCCGTGGCTTGAAAATAGGAAATTGGCCAACATCATAACAAAATGTCTTGTCCTAGAGTTTAGTCCTTAAGGTTAAGATCCTAAGACCAAGTCAAAGACAGCAAGTCTGGGTTGTCGTTTTCTTACCCTCTTCCTCCAACACACACGCACACTGCCCTGACATCAAACAACTGTAAGAAAAATGTTGTAAACAAAGATTTGAGTAATGGAAATGTTAAAATATATTCATTGGTGTCATAGCAGTGATTCAAAGAGCCTTCTGAATCCAGCATTCATTTTCTTTTGAGTGCTGTTTCTTTTCTAAGTATGGGGCCCTCTCGCCTATCCAACTGTCCTTCCTATGATCAGGTCCAGGAGATGTGTTTGCAGGTCTCTCCCAGAAGGCAGGGCAAGTGACCTACCAGCCAGCCATAGGCGTTCTTGGGAGTCTCTAGATTGAACTCCTGCCTACGGCTCTCAGGAAGAGAGGTGGCCCCTAGGACAAGGGGACTCTGAAAGCATCCCAAACAGAAAGTGCCTAAAGACAAAACAGGGGAGAGAAATACTTGCCACATGGTGCTAGAGACCTTTCCTTCCCCACTGCTCACTAGAATAAAAGTGCTTCCTTCCATACCAGGAGGGTGTTTCTCAGCAATTGCACCTCTAAATAGAATGTAATTATGGAGGAAATTAACTTCACAGCTAAAGATTGTGTTGTCATGATAATTTAGAGCAGTGGGAAGGATGTTTTCTGAGCAATCTCTAATCTTTTTTTTTCTTCTCTCTTTTTTGGTTATCACTTAATGGTATTCATTAAAACCGATAACAGAAATTGCCTCCCTTTAAATTTCCTACTGCTCTGGATTTAGTTGAGTTAGACTTTTCTTGAAACAATGCATTAGTGTCATGCTCAATTGACTTCAGTTGTAAAAGAAATAAATCTCCTATGTGACTTTGTTGCTTGCAGCATCTGGAAATGGTTATAAACAAGTACTCTGTCAGTCCATTGTTTAAGGAACAGCATGGGTTTCTCTTGTCCCCCAGTCTCTGTGTACAGGGACTGAGGAAAGGCATTCCTGTAGTGGCAAGTGGCATTTATTTTTGAAAAGATACACATTTAGAACCCCAGACAGGTTTATTTTTCATCATTAGCCCCCAGGTCATTGCTATTTTGTACATACTTCTCCTGGGTCTTGGCAGAGCAACCTGCAATGTGACAGTGATACCCTGAAGATAGGCCCAATGTAGATCCAAAGTGCTCACAAAAGAGTGATCATGGGTGTTGTTTGAAGTATGAGCTTCAGTTTCAAACAATTAATAGAGAACACAAATTTCACTCCTCCATACTTAAATCCTAGATGTAATTTTGTGGTTGGTTAAGTGCAGCCACATAGACAGATGGCATGGATAGCCAATCTGGGAAGTGGAACTTGAAGCAAAAGAGGTATAAACTTGGTGAAAAAAAGAACAATGGAGGCTCTTTTTCATCTTGGCTCTCTTCACCAACATGGCTAAACTTTGTGAGACTGAATTTTTATTGAGTTTCCATCTATAATTTTCACATTATAATCCAACAGAAATGGAGACTTGGTCAAAGTGAAAACATCTAGGAGCACTGCCCAATGTATGCCTAAAACCATGCTCTATGGTAAACATCCCCAACCCTTGTACACATGGTTTCCTTCAGTCATTATGACTTTGAATGTAGGTATGGGTACTGGTGCTGGAGAATCATCTCAGGGCCTTGCATTTGCTAAGTAACTGCTCTACTACCTGAGAAACACTTCCAGCACCTTCCTTCCTTCCTTCCTTCCTTCCTTCCTTCCTTCCTTCCTTCCTTCCTTCCTTCCTTCCTTCCTTCCTTCCTTCCCCTTTCTTTCTCTCTTTCTCTCTCTCTTTCTTTCTTTCTTTCTCTCTTTTTCTTTCTCTCTCTCTCTCTGTCTCTTCCTCTCTCTCTCTCTCTCTCTCTTTCTTTTTGGCTTTGTTTATTTTATGAAGATGGTCCTTTATATATGCTCTTGTTTCCTACAGAGCTGCAATGACAGACATGCGCCCCACATTGACTTTTATTTCTGTTTTTATTTTTAATTTGTTGAAACAGAGCTTCAAGAAATTTTTGTACATGTTAGCTTCTAACTACAATCCATTAGATTTCTGCCTGCTGAGGAGCTAGGATTGTAGGCATGAGCTGATCTTCTGTTGTTGCCCACATTTCTCTTACTTTAATTGCATTTAATACATGAAAGAAACTAAGTCTTAGGACTTTAAAATCACCCAGCTAGTGTATTTGGGATGGTAGAGTCAATGTTTTTGAAGATACCTTGTATCTATTAAATTTGACCACTGGCATTAGTTTGGGGTGGGGGGGGGCCACTGCCATTACTCACCTACTGCTTAATACTTTCAATTAAGATTGTTAAAACTAGCTCAGGGGCTGGGGATATGGCCTAGTGGCAAGAGTGCTTGCCTTGTATACATGAAGCCCTGGGTTCAATTCCCCAGCACCACATATACAGAAAATGGCCAGAAGCGGCGCTGTGGCTCAAGTGGCAGAGTGCTAGCCTTGAGCAAAAAGAATTCAGGGACAGTGCTCAGGCCCTGAGTCCAAGCCCCAGGACTGGCAAAAAAAAAAAAAAAAAAAAAAAAACTAGCTCAATCTCAGAGATGTGGTCTCATCTAAGAGCAAAAGAAAATGAATAATAACACATTTACTTATTTATTTACTAACTGTTAAATGCATACACACAGACAATGATCTTTCAGAAGGGGCTTTTTTATCTGTACTGTGTATGAGGCAATGAATATTCCAAGAGGATAATAATCTGTTAATTTCATAGATCTCAGTAGTACTGGAGCCAGATTGAAATTGAGATCTGTTTTGTTCCAAATTGCAAACCAACCAGACTTAAGATAAGAACTTCATATCTATGGAAACTGATAATATGAATGAATGAGCAGAACTTCCCAAATATAGTCCTGACATTGATGCCTTAACTATTTCAGTCTTCAAATACAAAGTCTCACCCCCACACAGAGAGACAGAGAGAGAGAGAGAGAGAGAGAGACAGAGAGAGAGGGGGGGGCAGAGAGAGACAGAGACAGAGAGACAGAGAGATCAATAATAACCTTAGAGTCATTAATTTGAGTTTCTTGTGAGAGAAAGTAGAATTAATGCATTGGTTTTCCATGATTGTTTTGAGTTTCATGTAAAGCATGACCTATCTCTGCTGTATAATGAGGAAATAACCATGAAAATAACCAAGAAAACTAGAAAGCACAGGGATAAGATTTGGCAATGAACTACAGTATGAACCTTTTGCTGTGGGAGCTCCCATTAGTAAGGGTCAATGTTCCCTCTGAAATCTTTGACCTTTTTAGTAAGTTAAGCAAATCTGCAAGGGTTAGTAGCTCATTATGGCATTTGTTTTTTCCCTTTATTACTAAAACTTTCTTTAGAGGAAAGTCGGCATCAGATGCAAAAATGGTGTAAGGTACAGTTTTGCAAAAATAAAAGTTATTCCATGAAATACATACCAAGCAAACACCACAGTAAGCCAATGAGCATTGCATCAATACATGAGATGAATAAGTAGTGAACAGCATTTTACATTTCTAAGTTCCTTTTTATTAAAGCAGTAAATGTCACATGACCTTGATTTGCAATAGAGCTATTTTTGAGAGTATTCAAAAAATACTGCAATTCCAGAGGGACAGAAAGTACTAAAATTGATCAATGACCTAGGAAGAGTTGAGGAAAGTTTTCATAAAAGAAAGTAACTATTTCTATCTGAATATGATACATGAAAATTCCAACCAACTTTCCAAACAAGCCATGTTGTCAAAATGGAGAGCCAACTTACTCATGAGTTACATACTTTTTCTTATCATTGGTTGGAAGATGTAGTATCAGATTCTGTTCTCTACATAAAACTGATGGTTGCTGAGGAAGTTGTAAAATGCTACTAAATTCCAAAAGCTAGAAGGCCCTGCAGCAAGGTATAGGATTTTACAAGTACACTCTGCTGTTTATAGTCAATGGTTTCAAGTACCCACAGGGGTCAGGGTGAGACCTAAAAACAGTTCCCTTCCATTTAGAAAGGGTGCCATATTTAAATCAATCATGCTTTTTTTTTTAACCTTAGAAACTTTAACTTTTTTTTTTAGTTTTTTTTTATTTTTTTATTGTCAAACTGATATACAGAGCAGTTACAGTTTCATACATTAGGCATTGGATACATTTCTTGTACTGTTTGTTACCTCCTTCCTCATTCCCCCCTCCCCCCTCCCCCTTTCCCTTTCCCCCCATGAGTTGTTCAGTAGATTTACACTAAACAGTTTTGCAAGTATTGCTTTTGTAAACATTTGTCTTTTTTACCCTGTGTCTCTCGATTTTGGTATTCCCTTTCAGTTTCCTAGTTAGAATACCTGTATACACAGTTTCCAATGTAATCAGATAAGATACAGAGATAGTGCAGGTACAACCACAGGAAGGGGATACAAGAGGATCATCAATAATAGAAGCTACAGTTTCACATCGCATGTTGAAACTAATTACAACAGTGATAGAACAGTCTTTTCCATAACATGGAGTTCATTTCACTTAGCATTATCTTATGCATTCATAGGGGCATAGCTATTAGGCTTTTGTGATCCTCTGCTGTGACTAGCCATCATGCTTTTATAGTCCAAAGTGTATTTGTCACAGAGCCAACATGACTAGAAGTTCAATTCTGAACTAATGTGACATAAAAGTCTTTTAATATTAATAATTTTTCATCTTGTTCAAATAACTTTTGTTCATATTTATGCTCTCTAAAATGGCAGGCACGGTGTTACTGTGTCTGTATACTCTGTCATGGATTAACAAGGCCAAATGTTGGATGGCTAACCATTTTAAAAATAAATTCTCAAGGAGTAACATTAGGTCCCAGTTCTCATGTCCTATCCGAAGAAAGGAAGAAACAAGTACACACCAACTAAAATCGTTAAAGGGAAACAGGAGGAGTAAAGGCCTATCATGAACAGACAAAGGCCATGTGTACACAGGAGGGAGAGGAAACATTTTGTCTGTGCTAGTCCATTCCCTGGCAAGCTGTGATGGGTCAGCCTTCCAGCCTGAGAGAAAGAGGTAAGGAGAGGACTCTGGCTGTCAAGGACAACCCATGGATGGCTGCAGGGTTTGACACCAGAGATCCCTGCTGTCTTCATCAGAATTGAGTTTAACTCATGACCAAGTGGGATCTATACCTGGAATGTGAGAATGGTTTAGCATATGCTGATCATTCAACATGGAGCTCCACAGGGAGAAAATGAAAGATTAAAAAAACATGGTTATCGCAAAAGATGCAGACAGGCATTTTGTAAAGGTCAGTATCCTTTATAACACAAAAATAAAACTGAGTAACAATTGAGCTGGAGGTGTGACTTGAGTGATTGTCTGCTTGGCAAGTACAAAGCCCTGAGTTCAAGCCCCAATAAAGACAAAGAGAAAGTAAACAAACAAAAATCAACAACAACACTCAATCATTTATGTGTAAGTAGAATTTTCCTCAACATGATAAACCTGATATAGGTAACATCATAACCCCTGGGGAGGGTTATGATGGGTCAGAATCTGAGATTTTTCCAGAAAGATGAGATACAAAGCGTAGATGGCTATTCTTACCACTCTATTCAACATACACTGAAAGTACTATCAAGAGCAATTAAAATGAAAAAAATAAATATAAGACATTCAAATCAGAAACAGTAAAAGTCTTCCTGTTTACAGAAGGAATGATATTATGGGTAGAAACTTCTAAAGATTTTACCAAAATAGTGTTAAAAAAATAGTAATAAATGGACAAGGTACAAAATCAAAACAAAAATCATTTGGTAATATTTTTATCATAATAACAACCCAAGAAAGAAATAAAGTAACAATCTCATTTAAAATATGATCAAGGGCCAGCTGTGGCTCATGCCTCTAATTGAAGCCACTTGAAAAAAAAGATTGAAAGGAACATGGTTTGAGACCAGTTGAGGCAAAAAGTTAAAAAGACTCACATCTTAATCAATAAGCCAGGCATCATAGCCCCCATCCACGTTCCCAGATACATAGGTGGATGTTGATATGGGGATTAGGATCTGAGTATGGTCCACACGAAAATGCAAGACCCTACTTGAAAACCAAAGCCAAAAAGGGATGAGAATATGGTTTCAGGACTTACATGTCAAATGTAAGGCTCTTGCCCAAACTAAAAACAAAAATAGAATAGGGTTAGTTTCCATGGTTCCCCTCATTTGCAATAGTGAGTACATGTCTAGGACAGTCCTAGCAGAGGACCACAGTAGCTCACTAGCTATGTACATATGTTCATATAAGATGATAAGCGAAATGCACTCCAAGATATGAAAACAAGAGGTTTTTCTCTGTTGTTTTTAATGTACTATGTGAAGTTATTTCTCTTTTCTTTCATTTTTTTTCTTATGGTTTATCCTTTGTTGTCACTGTATTTGATTTTGGCACCCTGGGTACTGCATATACATTTATCTGAATTTGGGAAGGGAAGGGGAACAACAAAATGGTGAGACAAAGGACAAAGGGTGAACCAATACAACAGCAATACTCACAAGACATTATGTTGGAAATGAACTTTACAACTTGGGGGCTGGGAGGAGGGAAAGTGAGAGAAAAATGAGGGACAGGGTAACAAGTCTGACAAGAAATGTACTTACTACCTTAAATTTTAAAAAAAGAATGCCATATTTTGGAATAAATTTAATCAGGGAAATACGAGCCTAAAAACACACATGTAGGTTCAAAAGAACAAAATTGAACTCAAGAATAAACTCCAGCCTACACACTCCACTAATTTTTAACAGATAGAAATGAGACATAGGGAAACATGTTTTCAGTCAGTGATATTAGGAAAACAAGTGCAGAAAAATGAATTTGGACCCTATCCAACAGCATGCTTAAAAAAAATAGATTTAAGATTTAAGCAAGTACAGTATGAGGCCCTGTGTTCAAGCCTCAGTATTGATACAAAAGGAAAAACAGAAACAAGCAAAGAACAGAATTGAACTCAGTAGCAGAGTACTTGCCTAGAATACATGAGGCCCAGGGGTTTGTGAATTTTTCATGTGTCTGTTGGCAATTTTTTTTAACCAATGACTAACAAATGTACAAAAGAATGTTCAACCTCAGGAATCATCAAATAAATACAAATTATAACAAGGTATCATTCTTTCTTGTTCGTATAGGTATTTCAAAAGAAAAAGAAAGAAGAAATATAAGATGCTGGCAGGGATGTACGAATTAATCCTGACAGGAATACTAATTGGTGCAACCATTAGAAAAACTGGTATAAATGTCCCATAAAAAAAAGAACCATGATATGACCTAAGAATTCCTCTTCTGAGTAGATACTCAAAATAAATAAAATTATAGCAAGGCCTTAAAGACTGCTTTTACCAAATGACTGGATCTGCAGCTGTGCTTCTGCTACCTTAAACTTTGAGTCCTATTTTTGGTCAATTCTGCGCATGGATACATTAATTCTCTAAGGAATGTATGCTTGAAAACTAGTGCTCCATATTGATTGACATTACATTTTTCCATGTCTCTTTTCTCCCTTCAAAACTGAAGACACCAAGCTAAGAGTAAGATGTGTTTAAGATTTCAAGAACAGCAAGCTCTTCAGGTAGATCACTCCATGATGGCATTGCTCCTCATTGGGAGTAACTACCTCATGGCAAAAGGTAAAGGCATCTCCATTGGAGCAGCCAGCTCACCATGGACCCAAATCCTCCACTTTGTAGCTTTGCCTTCCAAACAGGAAACACTTGGAATGAAGCCTTCTTCTAGATCTTCTCTCCAGAAGTGGAGCACCTGTGAAAGGAGAAGCTGACATTTGGGGACGCAGGGAGGATGCCAAGGGTGGCTGCAAACACTGTCTTCGCAGTACTTATGCTGCTAATAAACAAACCTCAACCCAGAACACTCTCTAGTGTACAGCTTTAAAGGCATCCCCAGTAGGATCACTGTTTAAAAATTAAAATAAGATTGAGTTTTGTATAAGAGGAAACAGCTCTACTCCAGAAATAAGCTTCACTCAGTTTTCTGCAGAAAAGCCAATGAAAGTCTTTTGAAAATGTATTTTCTCATAGCATTGTTTGTATTAATGTAAATGAATAAAATGCAGCTCCAAGAGAAAAGAGAATATAAGGATTTGTTCATTTTCTGCAATATATGTCTATTTATTGATTGGTTGATATATTCAACATGATATTTTGATATATTTATGAACTGGTTATTTAAACCAAGCCAATTAACCTATCCTAAAAGTATGTGGGATTTATTTTGGAGGCTGAGATTTAAGGATGATTAAATACCAAAAATCCACAAGCAGAGCTGTGGCTCAAATACTAGAATGCTAGACTTGAGCACAGAGCTCAGAAACTATGTCCAGACTCTGAGATCAAGACCCTAGACTGGCACAATATTTTTTTTCTGGAGCAGTATTTAGATCTCCAACATTTGGCAGAGTACTACTAGAAACAGTCCTCGTGTTATGTGCTAGATCTCTATATCGACACAATCACCATTTTGTATTCAGTCACCTGCATAGAGGCTCAATACCTCAATCTCCTTAGTTGTGGAGATCATGAGACTTCTAGTTTCTATTCTCATATATTCAAAAAATTTTAAAGATTCTACTTTTAAGTGATGTTATACAGTATTTGTTTTTCTGTGTCTGACTTACTTAACTTAGCATAGTACCCAGTGCTATCTATAGTGTGGCAAATGACAGAATCTTCCTTGTTAAGGCTAAACAACATTCATTGTATGTACACACACAAATACATACACACCTATATTTCTTTATGCATTTATGAACCAACCAAAAGTTAAGCTGTTACCATATTTGAGGTGTTGTAAATAATAAGTGTAGGAGTGTATATTTCCCTGCAACACATTGATTGTGTGACTAGAATGGCATCTCTAAATACCACTCAGAAGTGTGTATTTGTGTGTGCACATGTGCTTGTGTGTGTTTGAATGAGACAGAGAGAGACAGAGGGGGGTGGTGTAAGTATTGGGGCTTGAATTAGGGCCTGGCACTATCCCTGATCGTTTTCTCTTGAGGCTGGTACTCTACCACTTCAGTCAAACTTTTGCTTTTGGCTTTTGGGTGGTTAATTGGAAATAAGAGTCTCTGGACTTTCCTGTTCATGCTGGCTTCAAACCTCGATCCTTAGCTCTCATCTTCCTGAGTAGCTAGGATTGCAGATGTGAGCCACCAGAGCCTGGCTTTTGTGTGGCTCAAAAAATGAGGCTTCATGATGGAGGTGATAGATAATGCTGAATACAGAAATTAATTACTATAATTCACTTGAAGGCTTATTGCTAACATCATTATAATTCATCCCCAGAGGAGTCATTTGATTATTGCCTTTGCTGACAATAAAAATTAAAATAGCTAGTTACTATTTGCAGATCATTAACCCATTTCAGACTTGGCTATCACAAAGAATGGAAGACAGGACCTGACCTCCACCATCCATTTTTCCTTGCTGCAGAAAAATGAGCTCTGCCACGTCCTTGAGCCTACTTCGGGAATGCACAGATCACAGGGACTAGCAGGCTTTCCACAGCTCCGAGGAAAGTGGAATATTGAAGAGATCTTTTCTTCATTATGTCTCTGGGTATTCTAGGAGACAGGTACAGAATTTGGCAGGGAGAATGACTCGGGTTATATGTGGTATGATATGCCTGGGAAGATAGTTTATTTTAAATTTTTATTTTAAAATGTTAAATTAATTAATGAATCATTTAACCTAACTTCTTTTGTGTGTGTGAAGATTATCTGGCTTGAATTCAGAGACCTGAAGGCTTGTTTGGCTTTTTTGCCTAAGGACACTGTTTGAACCACACCTTCACTTTTGGATTTTGCTGATTAACTGGAGATAAGAATGTCTTGGGTTTGTCTATGTGGGATGATGCTGAACCTTGACCTCAATCCTCAGATCTCAGATCCTGAGTAGCTAGGATTACAGGTATCAGCCATCAGCGTTGAATGTTCATAACTTCTAATCACATATTTAATGGCAAACAGCTTGACTCTTAAACTCATTCTTTATACAACGTGTAGTCTGCATTCTACTTGCAGTGCATTATCATTTTTTCTCAAAGGAAGTCATAATGACGGTTTATGAAGCTACATTTAATAGTCTCCATAGTATTTGTACATGTGTGAAAGATCTGTGTGCTTCTTGCACAAGAGATATGAGAAATATGCTATACTAGATCACACTCAGCTTATCCATTCCATAGGTGCATAAGAAGGAAAGAAGAAAATCATAATCAAAGAAGTGGATTGGGTGAAAACACAGCAATGAGTAAGTGATTAAAAATTGGTCACCGGCTCTCTCAAGAACTCGCTTGCTTCTAGAGAATGGGTCTAGATACAATCTGTCCTCATGGTAAACTTTGCCAACATCCTTTACTTTGCTGTCTTCTATAGAATTTTCCACCTTTTCTTCATTCCTTCTTTTGTACATAGACACAGGCAACAGGTATAGAGATATGTGTCTATATACAGATATAGGCATATCGATAATTATCACGTGCATATCACAACAGAATTTTATGGAGAAAGCTTAACTGTCAAGTCAGTTGCACCCACCTTTCCCATAAAGTAACTTTCAGGGAGAGGAGTTTGTGTGCCAACTCTAGGTGTCAATAATATTAAATCCAAATGAAAAGATGCAACATGAGCTGGAAAAAATCTCACAGTCAAGGCTGTTTCTGGGAAAACTAATCTAAATTTTTCTTCACTTCCATGAATATTTATATGTTTATTACCTCTGGAATCTAATAATTATAAACTCAGAGAGAATTACCTTGTAGGAAAAAAATATCAATGGCTGCCCTAGCAGAAACATCAAACTGATTGAGATGTGTTTGTGGTCTACATCTAAAGTTGCTGTCAGTTTTCAACATTGTAAAATAGCAAAAGGTGGACATGATGTTAGGTCCACTTTGGTGCCAAATTCTTACATGCTGGGTCTAAAAATACTTTACAAAGAAGGCAAGGGTCCACTGAAAAAGCCATTAGGCTTGGCACTTGGATACTCGTCCCAGCCTTGACTCTGCCACTAAGTTGCTATATAGCTTTGTTCCTGGTCTGACAGAAAACTTGTATTTTTTAAAATAAAGCAGAAGTTTACACAAAAATTATTGGTACAACAGAAATGGTTTCATGTTCCTGAATTTGGTATATCTGATTATATTGGGGAACTCTGAACAGCTATTTATAATGAATTCTGCTCTGTTTGGCCACTTAGATCTTATATGTTCAATTGTATGTAGGTGTAGGTGTGTGTGTGTGTGTGTGTGTATGTGTGTACCAGTCCTTGGGCTTGAACTCAGAGCCTGGCTGCTGTCCCTAAGCTTCTTTTGCTCAAGACTAGCACTCTATCACTTGAGCCACAACTCCACTTCTGGCTTTCCTTTTTTTCTTTTATCTGTTTTTGGTAGTTATTTGGAGATAAGAGTCTCAAGGACTTTTCTGGCTGGGCTGGCTTCAAAACATAATCCCATATCTCAGCCTCCTGGGCAGCTAGGATTACATGCCACTTGTACCTGGGAAAGATCTATAGATAGCTAAATATAGACAGACAAACAGACAGATTGGTCAGGTCTGTCAGGATAAGGCACAGGAATAGCCAAAGAGAAATTATAAACTCTAGGCTTAGGCTAGGTTGGGTTCAAATTCCAGGTCTGCTCCTTCCAGGCTGGGTGTTCTTCAGGATCATTTCTATCATGGTCTATATTCTCATCTTCCAAGTAAGGATAGCATTCTTATTGATTACGTAGAGGTATTTAGGAAGACTTTATGACTCAGCTGTCTAGTGTTTGACTAAATCAGCTATTGCTAATAAAGTATAGAAATCTTATGAGAGGAGTTAATAACTACTGAACAAAGGTATTCTAACATTTGTTTAAGACATAGAAACTGGGCACTGGTGGCTCATGCCTGTAATCCTAGCTATTCAGAAGGCTGAGAGATCTGAGGAGATCTGAGGGTCAAGATTTGAAGCCAGTCCAGGGAGGAAATTCCATGAGACTCTTCTCTCCAATTAGCCACCAAAAAAGCCAGAATTGGCACTGTAGCTCAAATGGTAGAACACAAACTAGCTATGAGCAAAAAAGCTCCAGGACAGCTACTAAACCTGGAGTTCAAGCCATAGGATTAGCATTCATGCATGTACACATATGGTGTGGGTGCATACACACACGCACACACATAACATAGAAAGGACTTCTGAGTGTACAGTGCATTCTACTTTCCAAGGGCAAACCAAAAAATGTTAATTCATAGTTCTCTGAGCATACTAAAATGACAATTTCTAGGAAACTCTTTTTACTTATTTCAAGCAAAGCTACTCTTGGTCTTTAGCTAACTAAAAGCCAGAAGCCAAATGTTTGCTGCCCCTGGGGTTTGCTTTAGGAAGGAAATGGTCACATTTATCATAAATACAATGTATGATAAGATGGGATGTCACAGAAACCCAGTTTGTTATATTGCTCCGTTTCAGACCATGAGGCCTGAGGCTTTTCACCAGGTGGTAGTTATGGAGTCTGCCAGAGCTACTGTCTGCCTCAGCCACAGGGTGCTGGCAAAGTGACTCACCCCCTGGGCTAGCTTGTGGTGCTGATGGCTGGCTGGGAGACTCAGGGGGTCTTGGCATGTAAACGTGTCTGGTTGTCTGTTTTCTTCAGAGTCATGTATCTGAGAGAAGGCAAGCAAACATGATGTTTTTGTGACCTACTCTCCCAAGTCATGCTCCATCACACCCCTCTATTCTGGAGGCTGTTCCCAGCAATGCTTCTATCCAAGACTCCTGGGGGGAGGAGAGGTCCTGGGGAGCATTATTAGCTGAGAGGCAAGATCTTAGCATGCCATCAGGACCTTGACTACCATTGCAGCTTGCTGGAATCACATCCCTGGTCTTCCTTTTGAGTAATCCTTTGGTCTTCAAAAGATTTTTTTCTTTTTTATTTCCTTTTCTTTTTTATTTTCTTTTATCTTGTTTGTTTATCTGTCTTTGGGAGGGTAAGGGGCAGGCACAGAAATGGAGGGACAAAGGGTGAACAAATGCAGTAGTGATCCTCTCTTGGCACTATTGAAAATGAGTTATACAACTTGTGAGTAGGGACTGGAGGGAAAAATTGGGAGAGAATGAGGGTGGTGACATGGTTCAAAAAGAAATGTTGACTTATGTAACTATAATCCCTCTGTACATCACCTGTACAATAACAATCGGTGCTTTTTAAGAGCAAAGCCAGAGAGACATCACAATACTTAGCTACAAAGCCAAAGCCAATAATATAACACAATATTGTTTTAAAACAGAGACACATGTTGATGGGACAGGACACACATCAGTGGAACAGGGATATATATCGATGGGATAGGGACACACACATCTATGGGACAGGGACACTTGTCAATGGAATAGGGACACACATCTATGGGACAGGGACACATGTCGATGGGACAAGACACACATCAGTGGAACAGGGATACACATCAATAGGACTGGAATACACATTGATGGGACAGAGACACACATTGATGGAACAGAACAGGAAAGACATTGGGACAGATGATGGCATCTTGGATGAGACCTAAGATTCTCAGGCAACCAAACCACAAATGGTCAACTGGGATTATCCCACACTTGTCTAAAAAAAATGTACATTGCACCACTCTAGATCCAGGACCGGGCTGGGGATATGGCCTAGTGGCAAGAGAGCTTGCCTCATATACATGAATCCCTGGGTTCAATTCCCCAGCACCACATATACAGAAAATGGCTAGAAGTGGCGCTGTGGCTCAAGTGGCAGAGTGCTAGCCTTGAGCAAAGAGAAGCCAGGGACAGTGCTCAGGCCCTGAGTCCAAGGCCCAGGACTGGCCAAAAAAAAAAAAAATTTAGATCCAGGACCCTCTTTGTTATTGTTGTTACTGCTATTTTGTGCCATTACTGGGGATTAAGGTCGAGGACTTATAGTCTTTCTTGGCTTTTTCAATTCAAGGCTAGCATCCTATCACTTAAATCACAGCTCCACACCTGATTTTTTGATGGTCGGAGATAAGACTAAGTCTCACTGACTTTCCTTCCTAGGCTAGCTTAGAACTGGGATCCTTAGACCTTAGCCTCCTTTGAAGCTGGGATTACAAGTGTGACTCACTAGCAACCATGACTCCTACTCCAGTTTGTGCTCTAACTTACTCCTCAAAGATGTCCTTTACGAATCCACACCTAAACCCCATCCCTCCCTTCCCCTTGTCCTATTATGTCTGTATTACTATTATGATTATCCTCAGGTAGTTGTACAATGAAACATTTCCATTTATGAGAACATTGCAGTATTTCATCTGGATCAATGTCAACCCCTTCCATTGTTAACCCCACCCTAACCCCACCATCCTACTCTCTTTCTCTCTCTCTCTGTCTCTCTCTCTGTCTCTCTCTGTCTCTCTCTGTCTCTCTCTCTCTGTCTCTCTCTCTCTCTTTCCTTTTCTTTATGGTCCCAGTCCTCAGGGTTGAACTCAGGCTCTGGCCACTGTCCCTATGATTTTTTTGCTCAAGCCTAGCACTCTTCCACTTGAGCTACATATCTACTTCCCGATTTGGGGCTGTTAATTGGAGAAAACAGACTCACAGACTTTGCTGCCTAGACTGGCTTTAAACTTCCATCCTCAGATCTCAGAGTCCTGAGTAGCTAGGATGACAGATGTGAGCCGCCAGCACCAACTTGATAGCTCTTCTAACTACTGAACCTTAAATTCTACATCAACTACTTGACATGTAAATATAAGCATCACAAGATCAGAGACTCCTTCATGAACCACTAGCACAATGGCTGGCTTGAATTCTATGTGTGGCAATTGTTTTGCAAATCTTTCAGTGAGAGTAGTGTGATGCAATACATGTGGGAATAAGTTAACCCTCCACAGAGTTAGACCTGAGGTCTTGCATGCTAATACAGGAATATGTAAATACATTAAGTTGGTATAATTTGTGAGGTTTGATGTGGAATTATTTGAGAGTGATGTGTAAGTTCATCCCCTCATCCCTGTTGGATTCTGCTCACAGACACACCTTTATTGCCACCATCAGGTGTCTGTGACAAGGACCCTGCAGGCCTCATGTACCCCAGCCCTTGGAAGCCAAGGCAACTCCTGGGACATAGCTAATGCTCTCAGGAGCTGCATCAGCAAGCCATTCTGAGGACCTTAGAGATATTTAAATTTTAAAAAATGTAAATGAAGAAAATGACTTCTGTTTCTTCACTCTTCCAGGATAAATTATGATGTGGATATGACAGTAAATCATTATACTATCCACTTGAAACCAGGCCAACTTGTTTTTAATTTAAGAAAAAGTATATGGACTTCATCTCCTTATCTCTCTCTCTCTCTCTCTCTCTCTCTCTCTCTCTCTCTCTCTCTCTCTCTCTCTCTCTCTCATTTCTCTGTTCTTTCCTCTGTGGAGTAAAACTGAAGTCACATTCATTGGCAGGTCTCTTGGTCATCCCAGTGCTGAGTGAGGCTGCAGCTCTGGCTGGCTGTGAAGAGCTGTCAGCCCTCTCTTTAACAGTCCTGTCATGTCTACAGTGGAGCAAATGTATTTCCAGTCTTGATGTCAGGAGGAGGCAATCACTTTCTGCTGTTCCATAACCTTCCACTCCCCACCACCCCGCAAAGGACTTTCACAGGGGTGGTGGTTGTTGTTTGTTGGGTGGGGGGGAGAGAGAGAGAGGAGAAACAGCATGAGCACCCAGGCACATGTTGAACTCAAGACTGGGCACTGTCCCTTAGCTTTTCACACAAGGCTGGTGTTTACCACTCAAGTCATAGCTCTACTTCTGCCAATTGTACTGGCTAATTGGAAATAAGATTCTTGGAGATTTTGTTGACCAGGCTGGTTTCGAACTGTGATCTTCAGATCTCAGAGTTCTGAGTAGCTAAGATTACAGGCATGAGCCACCAGTGCCCGGAATCTCTCACAGGTTTGGACAGGTTTAGGGGGTCTAGGTTTAAGGGTGTCATAGATCCAACCATGATGAATTACATTTCATGAGAGAGAAAAAAAGAAGAAAAGCAAAAGTCTTTTATGCTGGATTCTCCAACCTAGTTAAATAGATCTTATGCATCTGTGGCTGTCTTTGCCGTGTTATATAGTTGGAAGAGATGTGGGTGACAATGATCAAGATACATGCTACTCTTACACTGACATGTTGAATTGAAATACTTTTGTTCAACTATGTAAAGATAGTGAGGGGGCTGGGAATATGGCCTAGTGGCAAGAGTGCTTGACTTGTACACAGGAAGACCTGGGATCAATTCCCCAGCACCACATATATAGAAAATAGCCAGAAGTGGCGCTGTAGCTCAAGTGGCAGAGTGCTAGCCTTGAGCAAAGAGAAGCCAGGGACAGTACTCAGGCCCTGAGTCCAAGTCCAGGAATGGCAAAAAAAAAAAAAAAAAGATAATGAAACAAAAATATATACAGAGAAGAAGTTAAAAAAATGTGGCATTAGAGGGCTGGGGATATAGCCTAGTGGCAAGAGTGCCTGCCTCGGATACACGAGGCCCTAGGTTCAATTCCCCAGCACCACATATACAGAAAAAACGGCCAGAAGTGGCGCTGTGGCTCAAGAGGCAGAGTGCTAGCCTTGAGCGGGAAGAAGCCAGGGACAGTGCTCAGGCCCTGAGTCCAAGGCCCAGGACTGGCCAAAAAAATAAAAAAAATGTGGCATTAGAGGCTAAAATAATGACCAAAAAAAGCCTTTAGGAAATGCTTTGGATCTAATTTCAGTCATGGTTATATTCAAAATTCATCGAACTGAGCACTTCAGATAGATACACTTTATTGGATGTCTGTCATGTGACTGCTTTTCAGAAATTCTTGCCTTTGGAAGTGGATGTGTGGCTAAAGGAATAGAGTACTGGCCTTGAGTAGAATAAGCTAAGAGAGAGAGAAAGTCCCTGAGATCAAGCCCAGTACTAGCAAAAAAATAAATAAAAGAAAAAAATTGTTGACTTTGCAGTGGAAGAAGAAAATGGACATAGGACACTCAGGCAACACACAATTTCTGTGGTGAAATGGACAGGAGAAGGTTTCTGGGAGGGTGGACTCCGGAGCAGGAAGGTTCTGGAGAACAGAAGCCATGCATGATTAATCATGGTAGGCATGGAGAGCAAGAGGCAGAGACGCAAGGCATCCTCCTTGACAAAGAACATTTTCCTGTAAATAGAACCAAGGCAAATTCAACACACACGCTGGCATATCCTTCTAGGTTGTGCTATCTGGGTCAATACTGTATTCACCAGGGGATGTAATAATCACCATTTAGTAAGGGTGAAAATTAAACCTTTGAATTAAATAGGATAAAAAACCCATTGTACATTTCATCTCATTGCCTTGCCATTGCTCAATTCCCCACTGTCATCTATTCTTGCTATTTGTCCAGCCTTGCTTCATCCCTGGTGGGTGCTGATGCTCCCACTGCATTTTTCATACAGCTCATCAGAACAGGCAGAAAACTCTCCTGGGAAGTTCCCTACTGTGTTTTTTTTTTTTCAGCCATCATTTCTTTAATTACTGTTAGTTGCATTATTCGTCATTATTCTTAATTGAGCATGAACAATAGCTCAACACTGTAAAGAAAATGTTAGAGGAGAGTCATTTTCTGGAAGCCATAGGAGTTGGAGCTGAATCAAAGAGGAAGAATAATGAGTGCTAAAGATTCAACCAAGGTAAGCTGTCTGCTGGATTCATCTCTATGGGATGCAGAGATTCTCTGTGGAGAATCAGTCATTCCCAAGTTCCAAAGGAATAAGAGTCAGGCCTCTGATCAGGGACCACCCAGCTGATGGAGTGTGCTCCTCTCATTATATCAAGGTGAGGTGATGGGTCATGGAACCTGGAGAGATTGAGACTCTACTTCATATACTGTTTGTGATGATTCATCTCTTATGTGGAGAACTAAAACCAGTGAAGAATCCAGAAGGCAAGTTCTTTAGCTGTAAACGCCAAGATACAGCATTCCTTGTCTGGAATGACTATATATTTCTTTCCTCCAAGTTGACTGTTATCATTAAGTCCTGCTTCACTTTTTCAAGCCCTCTGAATCAGGCAAAGTATTTCTTTTTAAGCTACAGGTAATTTTTAATTTAATTTTTTAGGTACAAGTGAAACAACAAGTACTTAACAGGAATTTCACAGGCAGGTCGTTCTATCTACCAACACAGGTTGTAAAGTAGCAACATTGTCAACAAGGATGTCATCTCTTCCAGTGTTACTGTTCAGGTATCCTTAGTAGTCACCGATGCTTCCTTTTCTGTTTACACCTCTGAGCAGGGGTCTCCAAAGAGCAATATCCAAAGCCAAAGATTAGGAAGAGAATTGTTACATAAAGATCTTCTCTCATACACCACCCATCATCCTGTAAAGGCAGAAAATTTCTCCATGAAAGTTCTTACATCACATTGACTATGAACTATCACTAGATACTACCCCCAAAGATATGAGTTTTGATGCTTGGATTAATCCTGATTCATTGTGGGGCAGGATAGGACTCACCGCCACTACCATAAACTCAGATTGCTCTCACCAGAAAAAGGCAAAATAGCTATTGAGTAAGCCATCAAATGCCTTGATCAGATCCAAATTTCAAGCTTATTTCCCTTGAGTAGTCTCCAACCCACTATATCAATGGTATATTACCTATATAAACAAACCTTGGTCCCAAGTTTAGATTATCACTTGAATTAGTCACAAAGTCCAGATACTACAGTAGAATGTACTAGATGTACATTCTGTAAGATCTAAAATATAATATATAAAATTACATTAAAGTTCATATTATATCTATAATATACATATTATAGCTATCAATATGATATGATATAATATACACTATAGTACGTATCCAGAATAGAATATATATCTCATACTAGATGTACTAGAATGTACTAGATGTACATTCTATTTAGATCTACAAAATAATAATAGAATATACAGAGTTTAAATCTACAAGAATAGCCAACAAAGACTTACCAGGAATTTCACAGGCAGGTTGTTCTATGTATGTTCTATGTCTTTTACAGGTTGTAAAGTACCAACATTGTCAACATGAATGTCATCTCTTCCAGGGTTACTGCTCAGGAATCCTCGATAAATCGATGATGTTTCCTTTTCTGCTTTGAATATACATCTTGCACATTCTATGGTACATTTAAATTATTTGACTATCCAAGGTAGCTCCAAGGCTATCTTTTGTCCCTTTATTTACTTATTCAAAAAATACTTACTATATCCCTGTATGCACTAAGCTCCTCTTTAAGTGTTGAGTAAAGAGCCGGAAACAAAAGTGGCAATAGCATCTTCTTTTATGTAATATGCGTCAGAATGGGAAACAATGAAATATACATATTATATATATGTTCTATCAGATTGTGAAGAAAACCATACATATTATATATATATTCTATCAGATTGTGAAGAAAACCATGGAGAAGTGCAGGGGTGGGGATTGCATTTTTAATTGGGTGGGTGAAGAAAACTTCAGGGAAGACACCAGAGCTGAAGAAGGATAGCCATTTGGGCAGATGGAAGGCAGTGGGTTTGAGGAGTCCAAGTATGTGACTTGGTGTTGCTCTCATTTAAGAATTTATTTGCTTTGGGGAAACCAGTTATAAGCAGGTAAAAGAAAAGGCAGAGGCATCTTACAAGGCCATTGCAATAATATAAGAAAATTGCTTGTATCGGGCTGTTGCTATTGGTGGTATAGTTTTGCTATGAATTGGAGTGGGGTATGAAAATAAAGGAGGATTTAAATATTACTCTGTATTTAGAGCTTGAGTAGCTAAAATGATTGGGGTTATTTGTCAAAATATAATATATCAGAAAAGTATGATCATCTGTAATTCTAGTTGCTCAGGAGGCTGAGATCTGAGGATTGAGAATTAAAGCCACCCTGCACAAGAATGTTGGTGAGACACTTATATCCAATTAATCACCAAAAATCTGGAAGTGAAGCTGTAATATAAGTGGTAGAAAGTCAGCCTTGAGCAACAAAGCTAAGGAATCATGCCCAGGCCCTGAGATCAAGTCCTAGTCCTGGAACATGCACACATTCTGTTATTCTGTTTTGCACGTATTTAGCTTGAGACACTTATTAGATATATAAATAGAAATGCAAAGTACATTGCTGAATGTACAGTTCTAGAATTCATGTAGTGAGTATATACAATATTAAAGTTATAGAGTCCAAGGAGAGCTGAAGATCTCCAGCATACAGACAGATAGAGAGTGGTTCAAGCACTGAGCCCTAGACTAATTTCTCAGCGTGATACAGCCAGAAGAGGAGGAGGAGTCAAAATGAAGAATTCTGGCAGAGCATAAGGTCTCCCTAGTAATAGAAGTAGGAAGGCGTAACCAGCTAAAAATGATGTTGATAGATCCAAATAGAAACTGAAATTCTGAAGGGCTTGGCCTGAGGAATAGAATAAAATGAAGTGATTACCAATGCCCACAGATTAAACACTTATAAAATCTTGTTTATATTTTATCAACTCTGATATGAATCATTCATGATTCCCTATAATTATCTTCTCTCCTGGTCCTTTTAGTATCTTTACAGACATTTAAATTGCTTTCAGCAATGTTTTTATGCTTTACTCTAATAAAATTTGACTTAGACAATCTAATCAATTAGGTGTTTTTGGCCTTGTCATTGACATTACAAATGGACTATGGTTTTACAAAATAATGGACCACAAATAACAAGCTCACTGATCTAATTTGCAAAAATTTTACTTATCTGTTGCCTTTCTGAATCCATCTTTTGTATAAACCAAGGCACACTGGCCTTCCTAATAGGTGGCATTGAATTTCTAATGGGAACTTCAGCAATAACAAATTTATCATTTCCAATGCGAGTCCAAGCAATATTTCATTTTGTCACTGGGATACTCTTTTGAGCTTTCCCATGAGCCTCACAAGAGACAAAGGGTGCCATTTTGCCTGAATCAAGAGCTTTACATTTCCAAAGAAGAAACAGAATGTGAAATCCCTGTTTAAATTTAATAATCTGTACCTGTCATTTTTTGCACCAGTATATACTTTTTCAAATTCTTTTATAATCACATTTCTTCTAAAGATGTTTGGTTTATTTCAAGTAGCTCTATACATCACTTAAGAGAATTAAACCCATACTATTATATCACCATCCAAACCTAATATATATATATAGTAGAGAGGCAGGTTCTGGGAACTATTTGAAATAATCTCTTTTTTTATGTCATCATCTTTTTCAAGTCTGTCTCTGTGATGTAGCTATTTCTCTTCTGCCACTAATAGAACATTTATGTGGGGATGGGGGATTTCTAATTTTCCTTTGCTGGCATATAAATGTGTTATTTCATACAACTAGCTGTTTTTCTTTGTTGTAACTTCTTTCTCTCTGTTTTAGCCTGAGGCTCTCTTCTTTATTTGATCAGTATAGTTTATATCATATTCTAGGCAGCACTTCTTCCCAGGAGAAAAACAGGATTTCAAATTGCTACTCATGATTCCTAAGGCAAACGGAAAGGGCACTGCCTGAATTAATGTTTTCTTTACTGTTTCCACTGTTTATTGGTTTTATTTCCATTAGTTGATGTATATATTTATTTTCTATCATTTAATACTATTCTTTCCCATGCCTGATGATTGATTTTTGGCTTGATTATTTATCATTGCTTGCTTGACTGGTTAGGTAGAAAAATAATCAATGTGAACACTTGGTAGCAAAATCAGAATTAACTTCTCAGAAACTAACAGTTTGTGGGGTGTGCTTAATTCCATTTCCTTTGGTTGATTTCTGAAATAAATTCTTCATTTAAGGTAAATGAGAGAGAACTGTACTCTGTTCTCAATCACTTTTCACAGGTTATGGGGATTGTATTTACCATTAAAATATAGACTCTTGATGGGCTCATATCTGTAATGCTAGCTATTCAGGTGCCTGAGATCTGAGGATCATGGTTCAAAACCAGCCCCAGAAAAATCCAAGTGACTTTGATCTTCCCACAAAAAGGTGAAAGTGTAAATATGGCACAAGGGCTACAGCACCAGCTTTGAGCAAAAAAATTTAAAAAAAGACAAAACAAAAATCAAAAGAGAAGCTCTAGGCTTTGAGTTCAAGCTCTGTATCCACTCTCCCCTCCCCAACCCCGCCCCCGCCCAACACACACACTCTCATACAATACAGGATTTATTTTTGTACAAAGCTGCCAAACAAAACAATATGTTCATCAAAGTTAAAGTATCAGTTATGTATCTTCATCTCCAGATATAAAATAAGCCTTGTACCACTGCAAAAAAAAATGGTGGAAATAGTCACTATTCCTGTTAGAATATTTGTTTTCCTTACTAGCCAAAAGGAAAGAAGTACTTTGAATGCATTTCTGCATTGTTAATTCATCCAAATGAAACACTTTTTAAAGAGATAAAGGTCATAGTCTCAACAAATTTATATTGAAGTAAGAGGAAGGGATGGTGTGTATATCCTTAGAGCCAGATATGCTCAAAAGCAGACTAGAATGTGTATCGGGAGCTGTACACAAAAATCACCCTACTGCTAGGCCTTGGGGGATGGTCAATCTATGTGGAATCATTTCTAAAGCAAGTATAACATTTAGGTCACTTTTTCTTCCTTTCTTTGGCATTATGAATTGTCATTAGCAAGCATAACAAGGACAAAAATAGCTCTTAAGTTTTCTGTCATTGTTTCAACTTTTTTTCACAAATCTACCATGGGAAGTGGGGAAGGAAAATCTTATGTTTCCACTGTTTCAGAATGTTGTTCCTAGAATATTAGCCAAGCCACTGAGATTCAATCAAAGCCTAATTTCCATAGCCTAGGTTGCCAAGATTGTACAACCTCAACTTTACATTAAGATGCAAGTCAAAAGTTCGAGGACACTATCACCCCACTTTAACACTTTTTTTTCCAGTATAGATTTAAGTATAACTTCTGTCTCAGGACCAAATACCATACATCTATATGTTACAAAACCAGATAGATGCCTATTTCAAGAGAAACAATTTAACTCAACCACTTACCTCAATTTTCAGCTGAAATTAGATGATGGATGACGAGGTCTTAAACTTTTGTCTGTAATATGCCATGATTCATAACTACTCTGAGAATGTGAGGGCATTTATTCCTCCTCAGTTGCCTTAAAATGGATTACATTGGTAAGGTAATGCTATTGTTTCACTGATGATAAATTAAAATATTAAAATTAATGTCACATATCATTTCAGCATATACTTTATTACCATGGTAACCCACAGATAACTGAGTTGGTATAACTTCAAATTACACAGTTATTTAAAGGCATCAATGAACCAAAGCCATTTAATCAAGCTTCTTGTTGCTTGTGCTATGTAGTCATGACCACCCCCATTGATGTCAAAGTAAGAAAACCTGTGCTTCTCTCTTCTTGTCTGACATTTCTACTACCAAATTAAGCCTGCTTAAGGTAAAATGCTGTATTTTATAAGTATACACATAGATATTTCTTCCCCTAAGAAAATGGGGCATGGAACAAAGGTAATCTTCACTCACAAAATCAAAATAAGGTTAAATTCTTCGCTTTTTCCATAAAGACAAACATCATATAAGGACAAATCTGCTTCTGACAGTGACTGATAGAAGCCCTGGATCATTTACTCCCACTCTACCCAAACCCTTATCAATGGCATCTACTCCAGATTCCTCAAGGACAACTAGATGGACTCCTGTGGTTTCTTCCTTCCAGATCACATGCAGAACATGTCCTTCCTTATCCACTGTGTTAATCAGCTTTCCACTGCTGTGACAAAATAACTGAGAAAAATAAGAGGGGAAAGTTTTACTTTGGTTCACACCTTCAAAGGTTTCAACCATGACTGGTTGGCTCCATTGCTTTGGACGTGAGACAAGATATCATGGTGATGGGAACATGTGGCAGAGACTGCACACTTAATAGTGACCAGGAACCAGAGTGTAAAGGACAAAAGACATACCTTTCAAGTCAGGTCGCCACGGGCCTACATCCTGTATGTAGGCCCCCACCCACTAATAATCTATTCAGCTATGAACTCATCAATGGATTAACTCACTAATGTGCTTAACCTCCTAATGATCCAATCACCTCTCCATAGTATTAGCAATAAGGACCAGCTCTTTCATACAGGAGAACTAGGAAATATTTTATATGTAAATCATAATACTCGCTTATCTGTCCTGATGTGGCAATACCTTTATTTTGCTTTTCTAGTGACTCAGCCCACTCACTTGCTTAGCTGGCATTTACCACTGGAGCCACCACTATATTCCTGCTTTTTGCTGTTCATTTTGGAGCTAGAGTCTCATGGACTTCCTTTCCCAGACTGGCATATATGAGCCACTGCTGCCAATTGTGAGGGTGATTTCTTGATGTGAATCCCAGGATCTTCATGGTGCCTGTCAAACAATATCTGCTTATTCCCTTCTATCAGACCCTCTATAGTCAGGTAACCCGTTGAATTCCTGAAATATCCATGTGATCCTGCTGTTTTCACTATACCAAACTGAATTTTTACTTGTAGATGACAGAAAACAAGTTAACTGAATTAACTTATTTGTCTTTTGATAATTGACCTAGGATGGCACATGGATATGGAGAAGGTAAATTCTGTGTTATGAAATACAGAAGGACAAGCTCCCAGTTTGTCTGCAAGATTTACATGAACAATGTTTATTAGTGTGATCTTAATAAGAAACAAATCAACACAAGGCTTCTCTCTTCTCCCCAAGTAGCTTCCCTAGTGAATGGAGAGAGCTTCTGTCACTTCTGAAATATCTTGAAAAGTCACAGGCACTGTTGCCCTAGCAACATTCTGTGAGAACAAATCTTGACCCAGATGAAAGGGCAAGCTGGTAATATGGAATATTCAAAGCCTTTCTAGAAAAAAAGGCAGTTGAAATGCACTCAATTATTATACCCTCATTTCTCATGCTTGGCAATACTTAAAGTGACTTTTAAGTCCCAGGCTGACCTGCCATATATTTCCGTATGTTTGGAGTTTGGACTTTGTTCCAGTCTCTTCATTGGCACAGGTACAGTCCAGCTCAGCATGATTTACAATTTAGCAGAGAGCATAGCTACTAGTTCCCAGGATAAGTATACATAATACAAAGGAACCAATGTCATGGTTACTCAGAATCTACAACTGCCCTGAGTACCTGAGCACCTCAGAAGTCATCAGCATCATCAATTGTGGATTCTATAAATAAAAAGAGAGCTTAAAATGGGCTATTGGAGTTAAAATTCATGACATAAGATGAATACTGTTACCTGAGAGAAAACCCTACCTACCTACCAACCTCCTACATACTGACCTATCTACTTGCCTACCTACCTACCTACCTATGTGATTTCACACATTACTCAGGGACTTTTTTGAAGAAAAATTAGAAGGACATAACTTTGGAAAGCCTAAATTGTACCTAAGTTAAACAAGAAAAAAACACATTATCCAAAGAGACTTTTGATATGTTTTCATCAGATCAGATGGAGCTTATTTGAGTACATAAAACTTGTTTCTTGTTCCTATAGTTCCAGCATAGACTCTCAAGGGGAAAAAATCAGATCAATTACAAGAAATACAAGGGCTTTTTTCTGATTAATCTGGGTTTACATAATTTTGTGATTTTGTTCTATATGTTTCTGCACACATGTGAGTATCACACATAGAGACATATATGCACACATATTTTACATAATGAAAGAGCCAAGGCAAGGGGCTGGAAGAAAAGCAGAAGTGATTCTTTCTTCTGTGTAACAGGTTTGCTGGAAAGTTTTGAGTTTCTTTCCTCTCTGTCTATTGATATTTTTTAAATGTATTACAAACCCAGTTTCAGTCTATAACTCATCTGTAAAGATAATTATTTTAAAGTTGGTCACTGATGGCTCACACTTACAATCCTAGTTACTCAAGAGCTTGAGAGCTGGAGGATTATATTTCTGTCTGAGCAGAAAAGTTTACTAGCCTTCACATTCAGAATAACCAACAAAAAACTAAGATGGAGATGTGATCCAAGTGTTAGATCAGCCTAGCAAGCATGAAGCCATGAGTTCAAACGTCAGTTCAATAAATCAATATTCTTTTAAATCAAATGCAGGGACACTATTGCTGCTTAAGAATCACACTAAATACCACCCAAGCTCTACTCAATGGTTTGTATCCAGGCCCTGCTACAAAGGTCCACTTTCTGATTTTTCCCCTGACCAGTACCTGACTATAGATGGTTACAAGCACAAAAAGATTGTGGGTTTGTTTTTTAATTTTTTTTTAAATCATTTTGTTTTGTTTTGTTTCATCAGTGCTGGAGTTTGAACTCAGGACCTTGTACAAGCTAGGCAGGCCCTGAAAATGCAAAATTGAAAACTAGTGGTAGGTAAGTTTACATAAAGTGTTAATGGCATGTATTTGTATTTGCATTGCTGAAGAATATAGCTCTCAAATTTACCAATCTCTGTCAAGGAAGAGTCTTTCTAACTTGCTACCACATGGGCATGCATCTTCTAAATTATTTTCGAGAAGTACCTTGGAAAGGATCACTGAATTCTCAGCATGCTCAGAAGACTCTGTATGACAATTTGCTATAGAATAAGACATAAGAGATTTCACCCCAGCAGAAAGGGATGGCAGTATGCAGAGAGAACACTGATGGCTCACGCCTTGAATCCTAGCTACTTAGGAGATTGAGATCCTGGGGATTGCTGTTCAAAGCCAGCCTAAGCAAGAAAGACAATGAGACTCTTATCGCCATTTAACTACCAAAAATCTGAAAGTGGCTCAAGTGGCAGAGCACCAGCCTTGAGCAAAAAAGCTAAGGGACAGTGCCCAGGCCCACAATGGGCATACACAAAAAGTAAAATAATATAAAATAAATAAAAATAGGAAGGAAAGGAAAGAAAATAATGGAAAAGAAAGAAGGGAAGAAAGTGAGGAAGAAAGAAAGATGAAATTGTTAGTCTTACCTATTTATAAACTGCCACAAAAGATTCCAGAAAATCCTTAATACCAAATTTGAGCCAAATATTCCCTATTTCTGAACACATAAACACTGTAAGATAACATGTAATACTTCATTCCAAGTGATCAAAGCTTATTGGAACTGCCTTGATACTAGTAATGGAGAATACAAAGTTGTTATTTGACAGGTAAGTGAGTATCTGAAATTAATAGTGTTATTAATGGGAACCTGTGGAAATTAATCATATTATCATTATTAGCAACTGTGAAAGCTAAACTTCTAGAAAGTTGATTACACAGCATAAATTTGAAATGTGAAATAGAAACAATATTAAAGAGTCAGAAAGCTATTTCCAATTGGGAATAAGACAACACAAAAGAAATAAAAATTAAGAGTAGATCAGACAAGATATTCTTTCATTTAAATATCTCTAAGTATATCAAAATGGAATACTTATTTGGTAGTAGTTTGTGCTTTTGATGTACATGCCAATGTGACTACTCTTATTTTTATCTTCTACAATATGTATTACAAGAAAGGAGAAATAAAAGCAATACTTGCAAAAACCATTTAGTGTAAACCAACTGAACAACTCATGGGGGGAGATGGAAAGGGAGAGGGGGGAGCGGGGAGTGAAGGAGGAGGTAAGAAACAGTACAAGAAATATACCCAAGACCTAACGTATGAAACTGTAACCTCTCTGTACATCACTTTGACAATAAATAAATAATAAAATTTTTTTAGAAAGAAATGAATGCTGGGAGAATGTTGAAATGTTACGTGATATTAGCTATAAAATGGTACACTAAAATTATTCAGGAAGTTTTTCTCCAACATAAATATATCATTTATCTTTCCCCATTATTCAGTTGTGCTCTTTTTCTTGGGTTTATTCTAGAAGTTCCCGAAGGTAAAACACCTGTAGGGCTATCACTTTTATGTATATAGTAAATAGATATCTTCTGTTATCATGGGCCCATGTGCAAACTCTGTCTATTATTTTCCTATAGTTTGAAATATGCTCACTTTCCCAGCAGAAAACATGAGGCTAGATCTTACTAAGCAGACTTCATCATTCAACAACACTGAGTGAGTCAGATGTGCATCTAGCATTATGCAGGATAGTGATGGCACAGATCTCCAAGCATACAATGCTCAACTTCTAGTGTTGGAAATGGACATTAACCAATGAAAAAAGAGTTCTAATAAACTCAGAGAAAGCTACATGTTTTAAAAGGTATTGCTTAGGTGTGTTGGGCAGGGCTAAAGCATCTTTTGAAAAGATCCCTGTCTGTATTCTGTAGTGTCAATGGTCTGAAAGGAGTCTGTTGGGTTTGGTTTATGTGGGAAGTCCATGAACGAAGTTACAGCAGTAGGTCCATGAGGAGGATTAAGTAATTAGTTAAGTAATTAGTTGTGACCTGGAAAAGAGGTAATATTAGAAAAATGAAAATAGATTCAAGAATTCTTAAAATGATTCCAAGTGCTTATGGCTCACTCCTGTAATTTTAACTACTCAGAATGCTGGGATCTGAAGACAATGGTTCAAGCTATCCTTGGCAAAAAAAAAAAAAAAATCCATGAGATACTTCTCCCCTGTTAACCATTATAAATGGAAGTGGAGCAGTGGCTCAAAAGGTAGAGTGCCAAACTTGAGCAAAACAGCTTGGAGACAGCATCCAGGACCTGAGTTCAAACACCAGTACAGGCAAAGAGTAAAATAAAGTAAATAAGGATGGGGACCATAGCTTAAATAGTAGAGCACTTGCCCAAGCCCTGTGTTCAAACTCTATCTACACCAAACACACACACACACACACACACACACACACACACACACAATAAAAAGGACATAAAAGTACATGACAATGAATATACAGAAATGAAATCTTTCATACCTACTACCTAAGCGCATTTCTAGAAGAGCCTGGTAAGAGTGATAAGATTATAGTTATTTTAGAGATAAGAAAGCCAAAGCTTAAAAAGGCATAAAAAGGACACAAGTCAGCTATCTACCCCAGATCAGTCTGTTAGAAGCCCATGTTTTCTTCTTGGAGACATGTTTCATGTGAAGCAGAATGTGACGTTTAAGACTGTCACCCTAATATTTGTGAATACTCTTTTGCTATTGTCAGTCCTCAGTTCTCTCTTCCCTTCTGCTCACAGAACTAATGCTTATTATTATGCTTGCTGCTTTGATTGGTGACATAAATCATATGACATCTGAATTCCCATACAACTGCTTTTCTAAAATACCAAATTTCCTCCACTGGCTTTGTAGACAATTATCAGTACTGTACTTTTTACAGTTGCCTTGTTTTCTTGCTCCTGGGTTAGCTAGGCAAAATTCCTTTTCTGCAGCAATCTGTCCACAGATTTGCTTTTTATGTACTAGTGAAAATAAATTTTCCCTTGGCTCCCTTGTCTTATCCCTTAAGCTTTCTGCCCCCTTCTACTAATAAATGTCTCGACAATCTGTTCCAGTTCTTTGTGGTACTTTAAAATCATAGACAAAATGAAGACAGCAAGTTATGTCATGTGGCTTTTCTCATCTCCTCTGTGTCCTCCTTCTTTTATTACTTCTTCTTTCTTTCCAGAGATATACTGATCCCATTTCTTTACCAGTAATATCATAGGTAACACTTTCTTATCTCTCTTAAATTTGTGCCCTAGTCAATTTTCTTCCAAAAATGGACTGAATATTTTTTGGGTTATCAAGTATGGGGGCTGATCTTAGGCCACAAAATACAGACAAATAACCATTAGAATGTTCACCTTCCCTGGCCAAACTGACCTTATGCATGACGGTTAGTGAGGGAGATACAGAATGGAATAACTAAGGCCTTATCCCCCTGAGTCTGTTTACTTGAATGAATCAGCATATTTCTCTAACCTAGCCACATTTTCCAGATTTCTTTTTAAAGTATCCACATTAACAGACCATTTTTCATATTTTCATTTTTCATAATCATTTGATGAGCTCCTAATTGGCTCAATAATCTCCTCCCTCTTTCAGTAATCATGTAGCCCATCTCCCTAGGCAGGCAATCAGCTCCTGCACCTTTGAAGGTCACAGTGGTAGCTCTTTCTTTAGGAAGATCTTTCTAGATCGGTGCTTCTTTAGCTTTAATGTGTGCTGGAATCACCTTGGGATCTTGTTAAAAGGCAGGCTCTGACTCAGTAAAGTCTAGGCTCAGGGTTGAGGGTCTCCATTTCTAACGAGCTCTCAGGGGATGCTGATGCAGCTGGGGTCAGGTCCACACTCGAAGTGACACAGTATCCCATGCTCAGAACATGAACCAATGCATAAAAAAGTAAGGAATATGGATTTTACTGTATACATTTCAGCACTGTATAAGTATATGCTGTTTCATAATACCTGTTAGCTGCATGATCATGAGTTATAGAATTCATTTTCTTCAATTTTTTCTTCTATAATTTCAAAATAATATTACCACCTGGCACAGGTGTCTCTCCCCTGTAATCCTAGCTACTCAGGAGTCTGAAATCTGCGGATTATGATTGGAAGTCAGACTGAGGCAGGAAAGTGTGTCAGAGTTTTATCTCCAGTTAATCACAGAGAGAGAGAGAGAGAGAGAGAGAGAGAGAGAGAGAGAGGTGGAGATGTGGCTCAAGTGGTAGAACAGTAATCTTGATCAAGAAAGTTAAGGTACAGTGCCCAGGCTCTGAGTTTGAGCCCCAGTACCAGTAAATGCAATAGTATCAGTACCTACTTGATAGATTTCTGTGAGCATTAAATAAACAAATACAAGCAAGGACATACCATAGTGCCTGGCACACAAGAGCTTGGTAAACACTGGTTCTTACTACCACCCACAACCGTCATCTTCCCCAAAGAGGCTCTAAATCCATTAAGGCCAGATTTTGTCTGTCACAGTTCATCCCATTTTCAGAACTTGTCAAAAACATCCCTTTCCTATGGCACTGTGGCATCCTTGTTGTTTTTGTTGATGGGTTTTTAGCATCTTTCATAATCTAAGCAATATTTTTCTGTAGAATATTTTATAGTCAATTGCTTATTCATGAGATCCCTTCTCCTACTTTATCTGTTTGAAGAAGTGTAGTGTATTGTTGGTGAGTTTGCATTATTGTTTGTACATTCTAAATGGTGAACTTCTTTATCATACACTTGTAACACTAGCATACAATAGCATATGTTAAATAAACTGATTTAACGTAAATTACGGATAGAGCAACAAGGGGAAAACTATTTCCTTGCTTAGTCATTACTATTTGTGAAGGTGAAAGTAGACAATACCAAGGAGTGTGGAAGAAACCAGAGCAGCTGTTCACAGGGGCAGAGGATCCCCCTACTGAAGCAGTCTATTCTTCAAGACCTCCTTCTTTGCAGCCACAGGCGGTAGAGCAAACTTAAAAGGACGTCAAGTGGCGCCACCTTTGTGGACCACTTTGGCCCCAAGTCACCATCCACTGACCTTCTGGTAGGCCTTGTTTCAGTTATCTATTCTGATGCAAGAATCTTGAAGACAAGGGGGTGGGGGGAGGGGGGTATGAGGGACGAGGTAACAAACAGTACAAGTAATGTATCCAATGCCTAATGTATGAAACTGTAACCTCTCTGTACATCAGTTTGATAATAAAAAATTGAAAAAAAAAAAGAATCTTGAAGACTGTTGCGATGGGGTCATCTACCTGCCAGACTTGGCTGGCCACCCAAGGGGGCTTTGTTAGATCCCTCATGTCTAATGCTCTGGATGGCAGCAGCAGCGGCGAAGCTACTCTTTATCTGTGCAGCCTCTCCACATGGGTAGATTGGACTTCTTCATGAGGTATGACCTCAGACACTCTAGCTTCTTAGGTGGGACTGACTCTCCAAGAGAAAAAGACAGGAAACATCTGGTATCCTTCTTTACATTCTTTGAAAGTTGGGCAGAAACACTTCTCCCTAATTCATCCAACCTGGATTCAAGGAGTATAGAGGACAGCAGGGCTGGGTCTCAGAGGGACTTACTTCCCCAGAGCTCTCCCTGGGGAATAGCTACCCAACACTAGTTCAGGATCTTCTCACCTCAGGCCCACCCCTCTGCCCCTAGAGGGAATCAGGACACAGGCATTCCCATAGCATTTCAACATCATGTCCTACCAAGATCAAATGAAAACAGGGGAAAACCAAAGTAATTTTTGTAAAAGCCATGAATCTACCTTTGTTTAGATCTCAAAGCTTTAAGGGACAAAATATATTAACAAAGGAAGTTAAGAAATTCCTTTCATAATTTGGAAGTTCCTAATCAAAACAAGATAATCTAAGATCAGAGAAGTTATCAAAACAGTAAGAAGTTAAAAGACCTGGGCATGTATATACACACACACACACACACACACACACACACACACACACACACACACACACACTTCCTTCTAAAGCTGAGGAAGCATGATCAGAGTTTTAGGCTAGCTTCTGCAACATAGTGAGGCCCTGCCTTTCCCTCCCACCCAAGGGGGGAAAAAGTCGAAAGAAGCCATCATTTTAACTACTGCATCTCAGAGAATGTTTATCAAAATAATGTCTATTTCATACTAAACATTTTTTCTGGTGGAAAGTGACAAATATTGCAAAGCAATACATTGTAGAGCCTGACACCTGTGGCTCATATCTGTAACTCTCACTACACAGGAGGCTGTGAACTGAGGATTTGGTTTGAAGCCCAGGTAGGAAACACAGTAAGATTCTTATTTCCAATGAACTACCACAACACTGGAAGTAGAGGTGTGACTTGAGTGGGAGATGGCCAGCCTTGAGCGGAAAAAGCTAAGAGAGAATATCCATGCCTGAGTTCAAGCCCCACTGACAGCATCATTTCCATCCCTTTCTTGGTGAACTATTTTGTATTGCACTACTATCATTTACTGATACAAAGTATTTTCTAATACACCGTTGCTTTAAGTCAAACCAAACTAGGTTGTTTCACTTACATAGTCAACCAAGACCAAGGAGAGTCCATCATGGAGAGTAGTTTGCCAAAACCTTAAGGTTAGCAGAGTTCTAAGTTTTGTGCCACCACCGAAGTCCATTGACTGAGCATGTGAAGACTTCTTTCTCCTACTTCTGCCCACCAGGGTCCCAAACATATATTTTAATAAGTATGCTTAAAGAGGCTTCGCACCCAGAGACTTGCAGCAATGAGAAGGTCTTACCCCACTGTGCTACCAAACTTGGAAAGACCCCTGGGAGGATCTGTGCCCCCAAATTGATATTAGGCCCAAGAGGTAAAACCAAGGAAGAAAGAGCCCATTTAATTTTTCTCTGTTTTTCTGATCTGTTGCCAGTGCCTCCCATTAGCCAAATCAAATTGGAAGCCAGCTGGCAAAGGAGGCCACTGGAGCAAGCACAAAATAGCCAGCCCCCTGGAAGAAATAACACTGCAGAGAAAGAAAGAGGATTAACAGACAAATCAGAACAATTAAGATCCCAATCCACCCCCCATTTTAGTAAAGATTAATAGATAGATTATATAAGACCATTTAAAATAAGGGAAACCACTATTTCTGATGTCACATTCTCTAATACCACCATGTTCACAATTCGGAATTTTCTGTTGGTTTTTGTTTATGTGAATGCCTGACATCTCTTCCTAGCTGGTGTTAAAACTTCCCTCTTTTACTATTATTGCATAAGCCTTTTGCTTTGCATTTTCTCACTTGTTCCTTAGATAGCCTTCTATATTGTGTATACAGCAGGAACTAGAAAAGGAAAGAGGAAAACTCTGAAGCTGGGCTAGGGAATGACAAAATGTTTGATGTTTCTCACACTCTTTGAAGAAGAAATGCACCCAAGTACATGGTCTTTAACAAGACGGATGCACACACCAGGATGTTTTGCTTTGTTTTTGTGCATTCACAACATAAATCTTCAAGCGGACATTTCTCTTTAATACTTACAGTATGCAGGAAATTGTTTTGGGGGCTATAAAAATGCATTAACAGCTCCAAAGGAGCAATTACACCGTGTATTGTAAATGTACATTAAGACTAATACACCGCACTTTCCCAAACCCCAATGAATTCAGAGCTGTGGTAATCTCCAGTCCAAAGGTGACTCAGACTAGTTCAAGATATAAAGCCCCAGGGAGAAAGGTCTCTCCTCCATGGCATCAGTTACAATGATACAGGTATAAACCAAGAAGTTGATCCCATTTTGTTGCTTTTAAAAAGCAGCTTGGGCATTGAAGGTGAGGCTGCATATACAAAGCAGTGCTGATGCAGAAAATTCCCATGGTGAATTTCTGCAAGCCCTCTGATTCAGGTTAACCCTCCACACATTCAGAAATCATTGTGTCTCATGCAGACAGAAAGTCAATTACTGAAGCTCTATGACTGCTTTCGAGTAGACTTTTATTTATTGCCCTTGTTATGCCTGGGCTATGGAGGGCTCTAACCATAATGTGTGAAATCAGATTCTCCTACTGCTGCATTACAAATCTCATTGGACGCACTGATTTTCCTTGATTCAGGTCCATTCTGGATTAATGGGAAGGGATATATGGATTTTTTTTATCCATATAAACAATGAAGACTTGTTTAAGACTTGTTTCTGATGTTTATGGATTTCTCTTTAGTGCATACCACCAATGGAAAATTGTTTTTTAAGCAATAAACAATAATTGTGTTTGGAGGACACAAAGGTACTAGTGCCGCATTACATTTTACCTGTTGTTGTTTTTTCCTATGTAGACATAAAAACACAAAGGTAAACAATAAATTCCTCCCTCTTTGGCCACCTTTTCTATGTCCACTTTGTTTTCTACTTTTGCACTTCCATTACTCATTTCATATTACCTTTTTAAATCGCTAAATATAATTTTTCCCCATGAATGTATGCAATTGGGTTTTCTGCTCCCCTTCATGTGCTTGTTAGAAAGAGAAAGGGCTTTAATCGAAAGCAAACTAACAGAGATAGAAGTTAATTAGAAATTAACCATATATCCAGGATAAATTATTTGTGCTAAGTCATGTGTTACTGTAAAAATAATACACACATATGCTGACTATTGTAAACATAAAATAATTAACAATAAAAGGGAAGATATTATCCCTTAATAGAATCCTTCTGCCAAGACCAATTTAATTTGTTCTGTTGTAATACTGAATGATAACCCAAGCTCTCTGCTTCCTATATAAAAAGCAATGGTCTTCGGGATATTCCTTTTTCTCCCTCTCACCTCCCTTCCTCTCCTTCCTTTTCTGTCTAAAGACTGATTTCCACTACATTTGAATATGCTTTTTCCCTCATTTTCATTCCCCTTATTTTGTCTTTTACTGTCTTTCCATATTTCTTCCATTGTTTTCCTTCTATCTAAAACCTGAATAGACACCTAGCATCTCACTAATTATACATCTTCCTTTTTTTCTCTTTCTCTCCCTGCTCCACTTCCTTTTTTTTTTTTTACTCTCCTTTATGGCATGTAGTCTTCTCATAGAATGGTTATTGTCTGAGCTACTAAAGGAAAGAAAAAAATAGCCCTCAGGTGCTGACAGAAAATGCAGTCTGTTTTCATTCATTTTTTTTTTTTTTTGAGTGTGGAAATGACTTTATTTGTCCTTGGGTGGGGGCAGCATCATCTCAGAACTTCTGGGATTGCTTCTTGGTGCCAGAGGCCTTTGTCACCTTGAGCACGTTGAATCGCAGCACGTTGAATCCCACAGTCTTGCTCAGGGGCCTGCACTCACCCACAGTGACAATGTCACGGATCTGGACATCCCTGAAGCAGGGAGACAGATGCACAGACATGTTCTTGTGGCGCTTCTCGAAGCGATTGTACTTGTGGATGTAGTGGAGGTAGTCCCAGTGAATGACAATAGTCCTCTGCATCTTCATTTTGGTCACCACACCAGACAGGATCCGGCCTCTGATGGAGACATTACCGATGAAGGGGCATTTCTTGTCAATATAGGTGACCTCAATGGCCTCTTTGGGTGTCTTGAAGCCTAGACCGATGTTTTTGTCATACCGGGGGAGCTTCTCCTTGTCACTTTCTCCCTGCAGCACCCTCTTCTGGTAAGCTTCTGGTAAGCAAGCTCTGTCTGAGTATCCGCCATCTTCCCGAATGCCTGGAGAAAAAAAGAGAGTGACGCCCAGTCTGTTTTCATTCTCTCTCCATTTCTTTCCTTGTTCCATCAGCAAGAATGTGGAAAAAGTCAAACTGGACCAACACTGGAAGGTGTTCTCAGACGCTCAAGACTTCAGTTAACCCAGATACTGAATTCTGCTTGATTGCTGCAGTGAACACAATAATGCAGTGTTATTTCACAGCATCCCTTTTGGGAATAAAGCATTTGTATTCATATACCACTATATGCATAATCAGTATTAAATACAATCTAATGAAGTGTCTTTGTGTCTAAGATGCAGTTACCTGAGGATTTTCCTTACAAAACATTCATTGACTTCTTCCCCCATTCATGTCTGCCAGCAACAAATTGTATGCAGCTTTTACATGGTTAGTGTAGGTGTTGTTAATGTACTTTTCACAACCATTTAAATGCAAATCTTCATGCAAATATTCTCTTGGAGGAGAGAAAAAACGGGAATGTGTTTAGCTGAAGACAAAGCTAAAAGGATAATAGAAAGCCAGGATAGGGTGTCAATGGAGGGGTACACAATAAAAATCTCCCCAGCATGCAAATGAAAACACATTAAGGACAGCACAGAGGATTTATCAATAGGTTCTTGCAGTATTTTTGTATGTAAACATGATTCCCAGCAGGTGAAACAAAATGAATGAATTTGGAAAAAAATGAACACACATTGCTAGAAGTAAAAGGTCGAAGTAGTTGTACAAAAGATACAGTTGATCAATGACCAAAATACCAACATTAGGCAAACATTTATACTTCCTTCAGAAATCCAAAATTCTGAACAAAATAAACTCATTGTCCAAGTGATACAATCATTAAATAATGCTGTCGGGGGAGTGTTTCAACAGAAAAGTAGGAAATGAACTAGGACTGAATAAATGTCATTATTCTAGAGAACAGCTGAATTTGACTCTGGGGAAGGCTGGATTGTGATCCTGGGGAAATTTCCAATTTGTGCTATTTGCAAAGAAAATGTTATAGCAACAAAGGTTAAGTGCTGGCATTAAGAAAAGCAGAATGGCCTAGTGTTTCCCAGTTCCTGTTTCTTTTCTTTTCTTTTTTTTTTTTTTACCTTCTCTATTTTAAGTATCTCTGCAAGTTTCTCTTGGATTCAATCAAAGCCTTTGAAAAGAAACCAAGGAATTTGAAAATAATACAGCCAATGAAACTGTAACCTCTCTGTACATCACTTTGACAATAAATAAGAAAAAGAAAAAGGAAATAACATAGCCAAAGGGCTGGTAGTGATTATGAAAGGGAAAAAATGACCTATTGATGTCACATATTTCCAAACAGATGAACCTATTTGTGACACATGTTTTTATATAGAAAGAAGCAAAACACTTCAGTGTTCTGGTAGGTTTCATGATTTGCAATTGCTTTATTTGACAGCACCAACAGAACAAGGGAACTTGGAAGACAATTTGGACATATTTTGTAAGAATTTCAGTAACTCAAGCAGCATTATATGCTCTTTAGTTGGAGGAATTTCATACTTCTTGGAGAGTACAACTGGCTGGAATGATCACTTCTGATTTTCTTGGCTGTGTATATCACCGAGTTACCCCCCATCACTACTTGCCAAAAGGAAAAATAAAGAAGTGTGAAAGAAAAACAAAAACCTCACAAAAATTGGCTATAAGTACTGCTTATTTTTTCCACAAGGAAAATATTGTGTCTTTTGAATGATTCTAACTTTTTGACAAGTTTCTTTTCATATTAATTAGTCAATTATCCTGCAAAGTACCAGTAATTGAAATTGTCCTCTCTTTTCCACTCATCAATCCAACACAGTCTACATTCACAAGCCTAGGATTGTAAATGCTTAGACAATAATCATAGTTGGATGAATTCCATGAAAGAGTTAGCTCTGTAAATACAATTACAATTAAATTCCTTGGTTTGGAAGTGACCAACATCATCTCTTCTCATAGTTCCTTGGCCATAACTAGCCACACAGCAGCAAGTAATGAGTGTAACTCTCCTACCCACTCAGAGGACCTGGGAAACCAGCTCTGAGTCAACAAAGGGAGTATAAGGCAAAGAACATAGTGTTATTAGATATTATATGATTTGAGAAGGATGGGAAGAGGGAGAAGGGAGAGTGACAGAGGAGGTGATTCTGAGCAAAGCACAATGCATGTATACATGGACTTGTAAGAGAAACTCCTGCTTGATAAATTAGCCTAATCTTTAAAATGTATATAAAATAATTTTTGATTTATATTTAAGCTTCTAGATTTGTGTGTAGGTGAACTCTCAGGACTTGGGTACTGTGCCTTAGATTTCTTCTGCTCAAGGCTGGTTCTCTACCACTTGGGCCATATCTCCATCAAGGTAGGAGTCTCATGGATATTTCTGTTCATGTTGACTTTGAACCATGATTTTCAGATCTCAGCTTCCTGAGTAGCTAGGATTACAGGCATGAGCCACTGTCACTCAGCTTATTATTTTAGCTAATTACATATTAAAATGTTTAAACTATTGAATGTAAATATTATTCTATGTCCTCTTTCCTTGAATCATAGGCCAGGATAAACATACATTTATCAGGATAAGCTAGATAGTGCTATAACAAATAATCCCATCATTGTCAAAGGCATAAATCAAGAAAAGTTTATTCTTATCAGTCACTTGCCAGTGTGGATCCCTGAGAGTTTCCAGGGCAACTAATACCTGCAGTGATGCCATCATAAAGATTCATAAAGGATTGGCTTTGTTGAACTTGTACTGTGAGAGGCTGGCAGCCTCATTGCCTTGGTTTGGAAGTGACCAACATCATCTCTTTTCATAATTCCTTGGCCATAACTAGCCACACAGCAGCAAGTAACGAGTGTAACCCTCCTACCCACTCAGAGGACCTGGGAAACCAGCTCTGAGTCAACAAAGGGCGTATAAGGCAAAGAACATAGTGTTATTAGATATGATTATTCTCCTTAGAGCAATCATCCTATCACATTTGAAATTCATTTTGGCCATTTATTTCACTCATGATGAATTGAAAGAACTTTAGGTTAAGATACACACATTGCATTTTTTCCACTTGGTTGTGTTACTTGAACTCAGATGAGTGCTGTCCCTGAGCTTTTTTGCTCAATGCTAGAGCTCTGCTACTTTTCCCCACAGCACCACTTCTAGTTTTCTGGTGGTTAATTGGAGATGAGTCTCACAGACTTCCTTTCCCTGGCTGTCTTCTAACTGCAGTCCTCAGATCTCAGGATTGCAGGTGCAAGACACTGGCACTGGCTATGCATTGCCTGTTTTTTATACCCAACTGGACTCAAGCTACTTTTTGCTTAGATTATTAGTTAATCGTTAGTTATTTATTGGGGTAGCTGCTGGGACTCGAACTAAGGACCTATATGTCCCTCAAGGTTAGTGCTCTACTACTTGATCCATAGCTCCACTTCCTTATTTATAGTGGTTAATTAGAGATAAGAGTCTAATGGACTTTCTTGCTCTAGCTGGCTTTGAACCCACAGTCCTCAGATTTCAGCCTTCTGAGTAGGTAGAATTACAGACACTGAGGCATTGCCACTGGGATGCAAGCATTCTATAGGTATTGATTTGATTAAATTATGCTGTTTCTCTTGAGATAATTATTTAAGCTTTCTTGTCCTTTCTTTGTTCAAATATCGGGCCATACATAACTTTTGGAATATCACTATTGTCTAAACACACAGAAATTGTGGATAAATGCAGAATTCAACAATCCAGCTGAATGCTTTGAGAAATAATGTTGAACAATATTAATTTCTAATTACATAATTTCACATCTCTTCTTTTTTTTCTGCCAGGAAATTTAAAGAGGAAGTTAAAAATGAGATGTTATAAGATCCTCTAAAAATAACACTGAACTAGAGCCTAGAAAATTGAGTTCTTGTCCTGACTTTGCCTTAATTTGCTTTGGGATCTGTGTATTCACATCAACTTCACCTCTGAGGTTCTTTCAGGTTACATGCAATACTCTCAATTCAGGAACCTAAATAATTTTTTCCAGAAAATTTCAGTGTCTTTTCATGCAATCAGGGTGACAAAAGAAAAAAGAAATTAGTGTTTATCCTTTTCCCTCATTTCACATTTTCCCCCACCACAAACCATCATAACATTGGCCATCCACTCTCCCCTCCTCTCCTGTGACTGTTGGGTTGAAATTTCACATCAGGCTTAGTGTTCCTATTCTCACTCGAAGAGTGGTTCTGAATAAGTAAATTCTATCTAAACAGTCAGAAGCTCCTAAAATGCAACCTTGATGGATCCCTGCATATTCTTTTCTTTTTTGATTGGCCATGGGGCTTTTTTGTGACTACCTGAGGCTTGAATTTAGGGCCTGGTGCTGTCCTTGAGATCTTTTTGTTCAAGCCTAATGCCACTTACAGCTTTTCTTAATGGTTAATTGGAGATAGGAGTCTCATGAACTTTCCTGCCTGGGCTGGCTTTGAACCATGATCTGCAGATCTCAGCTTCCTGAGTAGCTAGGATTATAGTCCTGAGCCACTGCCACAAGTTTTCTGAACACTTTCATTGAAAGTGAAGATATCAGAATTCCCTTACCCCAAATGGCTATATCCAGACTGTTGGACACACTGTAACAATCACCCCAAATTCTTCTGTCCAGAGCTTTGAATCATGGACCTATAACACTGAAGTACAGGGTTATTTGACGGTAGCATATGTGACAGCAACCTTTCAGAACTTGATGACTGGCAGGGACATTGTCCCTTCACCTTCAAGCTCTTTGGAGCTTTACTTCCTAAAAGAATAGACATGCCTTGAAATCACTGATGTCTTTGTAACTAAAGGGTAGATTAAAGCCATTACCTAAACTCTGTGACTCAAAGCTTGCAGCCCAATTACAGCATCTCTGAGGGGCAGATCACACCTGGGCTTGGTGATCAGGAATGAACTGAGGTGGAGAGATAGAGGGGGCTCGAGTGGCATCAGGGAAACCACAATGACAGGAATATTCTCATTTCTATTCATATACAATTGAGTCACTAGCATTTGAAAGCACAAATGAAATTACCAAATTGCTTCACTCTTGAGAAGGAGGCATCTTGAAGAGGACACCCTTGGGGATAAGAGAAGAAACATGACTGTGTAAGTGGCACCTGAGAAGTATATGGGAGAAGACACTAATGATGTGTAACTTCACTTAATTCATGGTAAAACTCCCTGTTTTCAAGGAACAATTGGTGATGGAGTCCTTTTCTTAGAGGTAAAAAATGCAAGCCATTAGATCCCGGAAAACAAAATAAAATGACAGCTAAAAAGAGGAAAGGTATGCAGGCACAATTCTGGAGCCAACAGTAAAAATGGAAGAGACAAAGAAGAGACCTGGGTGTGATTCTTTAATGGTGTTCTTCAGACTTCTCAAAAGGTTGACACTGTCAACGTGGTTTTTATTGCAGACAACAAACTCCATTCTAAATACAAAGGAAAGTTAGTTGTCATAGGATGTAACACAGCTCAAGTATCACTGGTTTACTTAAAAAACAAACAGTATTTGAACAATGTTTTCGGAAACAGCTCCCACAAATATTTCAAAGAACAGGCATGTGAGAAGGTTTGGTTACATCCAGGGTCTTGGTTGCATTTTGGACATGCTGTACTTAGCAGCTACCTCTGGAGAGCCCAGCCTCAAAATCACTCAGCCTCTGGCTTACTTGCCAGAGGTTCAATCTAATCCACGAATACAGCCACCATTCATTGCTCTTCCCTGCCTTGTCAATCCTCTGTAGACTTGTGACCTTGGAGGGATGGAGATGTTAAGCACCCCTATATGCAGAGAAATTGACAGATGTAGCTTCCAGCCTTCCACACCAGCTTGAGTGACCATCCTAGAAGGGTGGTAAGACAAAGTCTCGAGCCAGATGGTCTGCAGAATCTTCCACACTGTTTCTGTGGGTCCTAAACCAAATGCAAGGCTGCTAGGGTATTTGCTTGGCAGAAAGTAATGTATTTGTTCTTGAGAAATTACAGTAGAGAGTTCATCTTAAATACATGAATCAACCTCCCATTGGAAGTCTTGCTCTTCAGAGAAATTGGCCAGGGAAATATCTCTGAAAGGAAACAGGAATGCTTACCCAGAAATGGGAGAAATATCTCATGTTTGTGAAATATTCAAGACAGAGCCAAAGCCTTGAGCTCTTGAGTAAGAATCTTAACTAGGGGTTCTGAGGATTTTGTAACAAAGCCACTTGATGGATATTGTTTCTCTTTTAAGTGCCTTAAAATGTACATGGAGGATTGTGGAGAAACCTATTCCAGGAGAACAAGAAGACTAGGAAGGAAAGAAGTTGAGCTCTTAGACTTTGCTCCTAACCTAGATGCTGTTACTTGGCTTTGAATATGACCGAGGTACTCATTAAGTACAAAGCCTTCGTGGTGATGTGTGTGCACAGCGCTAACTTGTTATTGGACTCTGGTGTGTGTGTGTGCATGCGCGCGTGTGTGTGCATTCTGGTATTGGGGCTTGAAATATCAGGGCCTGAAAACTGTGAATGAGTTGTTTGACTCAAGGCTAATATTCTGGAGTTCCACTTTTAGATTTTTGGTGGTTCATTGGAGATGAGAGTCTCACCATCTTTTCTGCCTGAACTAACTTCGAACCTTGATTCTCATATCTCAGCCTCATCAGTAGCTAGAATTACAGGTACAAGCCACCAGCACTTTGGTAGATTATTAGACTGCTGGCACTCCTCATATTCTTGCTCCATTTCCTGCAATCATCAAGACATGTGTTATTGTCTTATACTAAGCTTAAAAAACTCTTTGTTTGCTTGCTTATTTTAGTTCCATCAGCAAATATACACTCCCAGAATTGATTTTCCTGAAAATTCACAATAACTGTGGTTATTGTTATCTCAAAGAAAGGAAGAAAGAAAGAGAGAGAAAGAAAGCAAGAAGATAGAGAGAGAAAGAAAGCTTCCCTGAGAGCTGTCCTATCCCTTTCCAATACAGTTGACCCCTGCTAATCATCATGCTTGTTAGTCATGAAAATAGTTATCATATGGTAACATGTTTATTAATTGGAAGTTAGAATCCCAACACAAAGGTGACTTCATCTATAAAATCGTGAGGATCCAAATACAAATCAAGCCTCCACTGTGGATAATCATGAAATTCAAAATGACATCAACTTTTTAAGGAAAAAAAAAAACTGTTTGGCCTACTTTTATCAAGGATGGTCAGAAGAGAGCTGTCTCTCATTTGAAATAAAAAAAAATTCCAGGAACATCACTGCGCTTGAAAAATGAGGGAAATGTATTGCATATTTTAATGGACTCTTCCCAGAGTCTGGCCTTTTGACAACTTCAAGGAACATATGCCAAATAGCAATTATACTGGGGTCTCCAAAGGATGGCCTGGGAACACTTGTATTGTTTCTCTGCTTCCATCCTCTCTGTGGCTTCCTCATTAGAAAAAGCTACAGGGCTGGATGCTGGTGGCTCACACCTATAATCCTAGTTAGCCAGGAGTCTGAGATATGATGATCACAGTTTTAAGCCAGCCTAGGCAGAAAAGCCCATGAGATTCTTTTCTCTAGTTAATCAGCAAAATGTTGGAAGTGGAAGTGTCCCTCAAGTAGTAGAGCATCAACTTCAAGTAGTAAAAGCCAAGCAAGAATGTGAGGTCCTGAGTTCAAGCCCCTGTAAAGGCACATTTTTATTTTTTTTCAAGTATCAGGACTTTGACATAGGTTGAGTCAGAAATACATCAATCTATAAGACCATTAGCACTGGGCTTCTGAGGGAGTTCACACATGCTCCACATTTCAGAAAACATCACAAGGATCCTCCCACCCTCTCTCCCCACCCAATGCCTCTGAGATTCACCTAAACCTCCAGGACCACTTCCACCTGACTCTTCCCAAACAGAAGTGAAGAAGCTTTTGGCTAGGGTCGGCTTCTCTTGTGTGTTTGTACCATGGGGCCATATGGACCAGGCTCGCCCACTTCCTGGAGTTTCTCTACCGCTAACCATCTTCCTGACCTTGCCTTTGAAATCTACTCCCTCCACTACTAGGCTCTTCCAAGCCCTGGTGAAATGTGTCCAGTTATTTTGGTTTTCCACGACTTCTAGCTCAACTTCGGCTTTAGCCTTCTCCTCCCTTTTCCACCTACACCTGTGTGTCCCCGCAGCATGCACCCCTCTGTTCCTACCAGCCCAGCACATCCTGGTAAAATCCCTCTCCGTTTTCAGTATTTTTCTTAATGACTTTTCATTTAGCTTACCACCTATGATTTTCCTATCTTGAGAATATAATCCAATGCTAGAAAAGAGCTCATCCTATTCCACAATGAACATCAAGTGTTGAATATAAATAAAATCTAATCTAACCATGAGCTCAATGCCCATCTTATGCATATATGCTGTTAGCTTTGGATAGGTAAGATGACCCTCTTAACAATACTATGCTTTACATATTTAGTGATTCAAGGAAATGATATGACTTCAGATGGCTTTTCCTTGTTTATATTCCTAATGAAATAAAAGCTTTCTGAAGTTTATGCATGTGCACAGAAACGACTATGTCATACTTTTGGGCCATCTGACCCCCTAACTGAAAGAGCAATTGAGAAGAGTAATGGGTGCAGGCAGCTACCACACTCTATCACTCTGAAAGAAATTGAAACATGGTTTGAGTTGACAGCTAGCTGTCTTCCCCACACTGTTTATCAGTTGTTATCAAATACAGTGCTCCAACAATTACAATTCCCCTCTATGCAGAAAAACTGGGCTACAAATCAAGAAAGTTTCTGTATGAAATCACTTTGCTCTGGTGCAATTGATAGGATTTAATTTTCTTTTAATATATTTCTCCTTTTAAAGCTAGAGGCTGGTGGCTCATACTGTAATCCTTGCTATTCAGAAGGCTGAGCTGAGAATTTCACTTCAAAGCAAGCCTGTGTAAGAAAGTCCATGAGATATCTGTCTTTACTTAACCAGCAAAAAGCCAGAAATTGAGCTGTGGTAAAAGTGGTAGAACACCAACCTTAAGTGATAATGCCAACCAAGAGCTGAAGGCCTTCAATTTAAGCTCCAGTATGGGCAGAAATTAAAATTAAAATTCATTTTCTTTCTTAATGTACTTGATAGTAAAATTTAGAGACTCTCCACAGCTATAATGGATTTTAGGGATCCTACATAACCCCATGTTTTGGGCTATTTATCCCCTTTATTGAAAACTTGAAAGTAGTGTAATTCAAGGTAGTCAGTGAGTAGTGAGTTTGTTTTAGAACCTTCCAGGCCACTTTCCTGCACGCAAAGGCAACTTATAAAATGGCTGTCTACACTTCCGACAAGTGGTGATGATGCAGTTCAACAGCCAAAGCTCTGCTGTGCCCCAGCTGCCTTGTGCTGCTTTGACAGCTCCTCATCTACATATGGACCTCCGCCTGGTTTTTCCTTACTTCTAAAAGAGAAGACCTATGAAAGACTTAGGAAATTGGAGAGAGCTTTTTTTCTTGTTGTTTGTCTCCATCTCTGTCTCTCTGTCAGATCAACCCTGGTGTTTTATAACATCAGCTGTACAACTGTTGGAACAAGTTAAAGATTAAGAAGTCAGGTTGGCAGCAATATATGGCACCACATAGTGTTTACTGCCAGGCAACTTGTATCAAATGTGCCAGTGCAGAAAGAGCCAGCACATCTATCATAACAAACAACTCCTGGAAGAGAGATGGGCCAAAGGACAGGGCAGACACTGAGACACTGCCAGGTATACACTGTGACTTGGACTAATAGAAAAAGAATAGTAGTAATGTTTAGGTAAAAGCAGAAGTGTTCAGAAGTAAGTCATCGGGAAGGAAATGGTGGAACAAAATGATCTCATTTCCTTCGGTGCAGGCAGGAAGTGTCCATCAGTAACGGAGTCTCAACATTTAGGAGAGAATGCCTGTATCTGTCTCCAGAGAATGTTAGTGAAACGTCTCAGAATGAAGATGTATAACTTTTTTGTCCTCAGATAGTTTTAGAAACAGTACTATAAATCCAAGGATATTTGACTTTAACATGCAAATCCTAAGACATGAGCATTTTACCTGTGACTAAATGATCTATTTACCTCAAGGTGCCAGGAACTTTCCATATTCCTAGGACCAAAGTTGGATTGGAGCCCAAAAAGTGAATGTTACTTTATTTCTGCTGGCCCAGTAGAATAAGAGTTCAGGGATAGAGCTCATTTAATTTAATCAAATAAGGTAACATGATACTTCTTCTACATTCATATTTAGAAATAAAATTCATACCATGATAAAAACACAACAATGAAATTTGGCAGGCATCTTTAGGGCATCTTTTGCTTGCACTTAGATTATTCTTTGAAATTTTAAAAAGATTAAATATTTCACCCATTTAGTGAGCTAGATGGGAAATATTATATCTATCCCCAAAAGGTGAACAAAGCTAGTTTTATTTGTTAATTCCCAAACTAACATATATCCTCTAAAATATACATTAGAGGAGACTAGTGCCATCTCTGCTCTTACCAGTGTTTTTATAAATGTTCTTTGAGTAGCCAGTGGATTCAACTACTTTGAGGAGCATACTGAAGAACTGAACTTTTTCTTACCATCTAGGCTATCAGAGTCACAAGAATTCTTTTCTAAAATGGGTTCCAAATACAGCATATGCTTCATATAATTTCATTTGAAGAAAATTTTTGCTGCTAACATGGGAGGATAAACTAAAGATTTTTATCTCTCCACATCCTCACCACCACAGAATGATAAAACAGGTCACTAGACAATCATTTTGATGCCTGCTAAGGAAGCATGTTCACATTCAATGATATCAATGAATTTGTCTTAAATTGTCTCATTTTTATTTACATTTATATTCACATTTCTATTCAAGTTTCATATCCAAAAGTCAAATAGTAACATGGATTTCATTTATGATAAAATATTGTTTATTTGAGGATCTCTAAGATGCTTTGAGTGCAAGAGAGTGGAGCTTATACTAATGCAATAAAAAGCTATGTTATATGCATTTATCTCCAGTGTGTACATTCACTTTGGCAGAAAGAGGCATTATTCCATTGCCTAGGTGGAGATTAAGGGAGAGATTTAAATGCTGGTTTATACAATTTGTATTTCACAAGCAAGAATAAGCAATCAGAATCCTTTAAGATGATTCTAATATTTAGTAGAAATAAACATTCTAACCATACTACACTGCTTTCAATATTTCATGATATAAATTTGCTAAATATACTTGCCTTTAGTGCTGGCATTTTTTTCTTTGTTGACAATAATGCCAGGCTATTTTTAAAGGCCTGGTCCATGTGCAAACTGGAGAAATCTCTTAAAAGTTAGATTAACAAAAAAAAAAAAGAAAAAACTGAGTTTGATAGTTTTTTTTCAAAATAAAAGACAAAATGGGAGAAAAGGCAGTGATTTAAACTCTAGCACCTACCTCTTAAGTTCAAACCCTACAACAGAAGGTCTTTGACTTCAAAATATAAGGAAACCAGGAAGTGGTGGCCCATATCTATAATCCTGGCTACTCATGAGCCTGAGATCTGACAAATCAGAGAAACTTTTATCTCCAATTAACCAGCAAAAATTCAGAAGTGAAGGAGTGGTAGAGCACCAGCCTTAGTGAAAAAAGCTAAGCAAGAGAATGAGACCTTAAGTTAAATTCCTAATGGCATACACAAAATTATAATAATAATAATAAAATAGATAAAAATTATAAAGCAAAGCACAGAGAAACAATAAGAAAATGTTAACATGGTAGGCAAGGAAGTAGCAGCTCCTACTCGTGTCTATTAGTCTCAAGTATCATTGGATAATGAACAGTGAGCAGACATAGGACTTCCATGGTTCCAAGGCTGGATCCAAGCAAAGTTCTCACCTTTGTTCGCACATGAGAAATGGCCCTATCACATCCTGATTTCTCAGTCTACAAAGTTCAGTGTGCCTAGTGTCCATGCCTTTCTCACACTGTTCAGTGAGTCCTCCTGACCTGTCTCATCTCCTGTTCAAGTGCTTGCCTAACTTACATCCCACCTTCCTTCACTCCGAGGCCATAACTTATCATGCATTAAGTACATCATTAGGTCAGTTCCTAATCAGCCTTCCCACCTCTACTCCCTGCCATACATAGTTCAATCATATTGTATTTCTGAGTGACAAATCTAAATAGGCTTCTGCTTATCACTTTTTCTGGCTTCCCTTTGCCTTGAAGATGAAGCAAAATAGTCCTGAACACTGAAAGAAAAAAGTTACCTGAACCTAACCTACCTTTATGACTACCAGGTATGAGGTAAGCACTCTACTGCTAAATCACATTTCCTCATTTTATAACTTTCTGTCAAGAGAAATACTGCCAAATTCTAAGAGTTAGAATCTTTTCTTTCAAAGTGATTTCTTGACAGAAGAAAGGTATCCACCATCTTACATGAAACTATTTTAGTTAAGCCACATTCCTTGTTTTCCTACCAAGTTTCTGTTTTGGCTAGGTCTCCTGGTTTTGGTTAATAGCTTGGATAAATTTTTAATCCTTTAAAACTAGCCAATCATATGATATTGTGAACCTAAGTTAGGATTGATCAGAATAAGCGGAAGCAATGCATTAGGAATCAAATTGGGTGCACTACCTACTCAGAGCACTTATTTACTTGGTTTCCTGACAGAGTCATGTCTACCTACAAAAATTAAAGTTTACCTTGCTGAGTTTCTTTCAAGTTGGTGCCCTAATTCCTATGTGACACTCTAATATCCTGAAATATTTCCAACAAAATTTAGCAGGAAGAATAAGAAAACAGGATAGCATTTTATTAGCCTCTGCCATTGCAGTCCTCCTTCTGTCTTAAAAGCAGACTGGCCCTCCCTCACACTATGTCCCTGATAGCTTGGTTTGATGTTCTTCTCTTCAAAACATAATTCTCAGCCTGTTGACATTCGGGCATAGCTTCTACTAAAGAAAATTCACTCCAACATCCAGGAGCTCACAGAAAGTAATATACTGCTGGTTGTGTTAATCGACACTCTTTTTAGTTGTAAAAGCAATAAATGACACTCATTCTGGCTTAAGGCAAAGGGGATTCAGTGGCTCAATGCCATCAGGAGCGCACTTGCTCATCTCTCTACTCAGCTCCCTCTGCACAAGCTTCAGTATCCTGGATTGTACCTCCAGCTTTGCAGATCTTTAGGTAAACAATTGTCTACAGCTTCAATCTTCTCTGGAAGATTGATGCAAGCAAACAAGGCTGTTTCTGTGATTCCCCCCAAAAGAGTCAATGTGGCCAGAGAGAAGCAAAGGTGAAGAACACATTACTTTTCTCAATAAATACACCAACCTGGAATAAGTCTAAGCATCTTTATGCTTTCAGTTGAGTGACTCTTCTCTATGGATTCTGGAGTCCTCTGTGTGAAACGAAAATGAATGAAGCTTCCTGCTAGTCACTGCCTGCGTAACTCACAGGTGTGTCAAACTGTGTATTGGTCCATAGGACTCAACATGTGGCCATCTGAACCTGCCAGTCATCCTAGAGTCTCCATTTCACTAAGTACCATTGTCATTCTCAAAGTAACAACTGCATTCTTTTCTCTGTCACACCAATTCCCACCTTAAATGCCATCATTCCATAAAAATCCCCACGAAGTTCTATTGATTCTTCCTCTGAAATGTAATGATCCATAAAGATGTCCCTTCTGCTCTATCCCATGATCAAGACTCTATTCACCTCTCATTTAGAGTTCTACTGACTCACCAAGTTTTCCTGGCCCTGTGTTTGCTGCCAATGAGGTCCACCTCCCACTGTGACCTTACCATGCTTCACTCTATAGCCTCTCAGGCCCTCCATCATTTACCACAGTGCATTGCCTATGAAATCTTCTATGGAAGGCCAACTTATTCAAGTCCAAGGGTTACACTATCAAATAAGCACAAACTTAGTGGCTGAAAACAGTAGATATTTAATCTTTCAGAAGTCTAAAACCAAGGGGTTGGCAGGGTTGACTCCTGGAGGCTCTGTAGAAGGCTGTCTTGTGCCTCTTCATAGCTTTCTGGACTCCAGCAGTCTATGGTTATCTTTGTCTTGTAGAAACATCACTGTATTCTCTGCCTCTACCTTTCACAACACCTTCTCTGCTGTTTCTCCTCAGTGGCTGTCTCTAATCTCCCATTCTTTCTTTCACATGAACTCTAGTATTGGATTTAGATATAATCAGTCCCCTCAGTCAAGCCAAGCTAATCTTGAAATCTTAACCACATCTGAAAAGATCCTGTCTCCAAATAAGGTTACATTCAAAAGTAACAAGGATTAAGATTTGAGCAAATATTTCAGCCCAGGGGTAGGAGATTCAGGATACAATTCAACCAATAACACTCAAAACATATACAAACAGCTACAAGATAAGATCCAAGCCTTCCTACATCTTGATTCCTTGTTTTTCCTGACTTGACTCTGCCCTCTTGGTTTTAGTTCTTCCAAACAGCTATCTCCATTCTCACATGATTTACTGGTTCTGGGATTTATACCTGAAATGTTTTCCTCCCCTGGTCCCATGTCACCTATTATCATGGGGATAAAGATACCAAGGAACACCTCTCACTGGTAGTCAGAATTAAAATTTACTGTCTCAGCCTTCTTTGGCTATTAGAAAAATAATAACCAATTGTCTATCATCAGGAAATTTTATTGTATAGGTGATGTACAAAGGGGTTTCAGTTATATAAGTCAGGTAATGAGTACATTTCCTTTGGGACAGTGTCATACCCTTCATCGTTTTCTCCCATTTTTCCCTTCTGACCCCCCCTCAAGTTTCATAGTTCATTTCCAACACAGTGTCTAATGAGTATCACTGCTGAATTAGATCACGCTTTGCCCCACCATTTCAGTGCATCCTCTTCTCCTCCCCAAATCAGATAAACTTACTTATAAGACAAAGGGTACAGAAATCAAAAACAGCAACAAAGGGGGAAAAACATAAAAAAGGACCACAAACAGTACAATAAAAAAATCTTGTTGGATTTCTTGGAGTTCATTTTTATAAGCATCATTTTATATGATCATATGCACACAGCTTTTGAGCCCTTATGATCCTCTCCTAAGAATATCCTCCTCTGGTCTCACTGTGTGAATGTTTAGAGTCCTGTTTAGTTTATCATATCCAAGTGTAATTTTTTTGTCTTTTACTATGCAGTGGTTTACTTGTAGACTTACAAGCATATTCTAATTATTAAAAGTGCAGGAAACCAAGAAATTGTGGTATATATACACACAATGGAATTCTATGCTTCTATCAGAAAGAATAGCATTGCCTCATTACTAAGGAAATGGAAAGACTTGAAAAACATTATTTTAAGTGAAGTACACCAGACCTAAAGAACCATAGGTTACATTGTTTCCTTTGGTTGTGTAAAGACCTATATATCCAGTTTCTTCCTGGAGCATGGGCTTGTTTGAGGGATTTGCACAGGAGGCTGGAGCTGAGCAGTATCAGACTTTCCCACCTGTCCTTCACAAACCTCTTAGTTCACCCCCAATGGGCCCTCACTTCCATTACACTGGCTTCCACAGGCTACTGCATGGAGACATAATTTCTTTATTGAGTAGTCTTCTCCCCAGTGAAACTTCACCTAACCCTGTCTCTTCAGTCTCACCCTACCACTTGCACAATGGAGAAAGCACACACACACACACACACACACACACACACCTCACACCTAGCTTGATCTCTCACTCTCTCATTCTTTCCCTACTTCTCTTTTCCACACTATATTATATATTCTATAAATGGAGTTCATCTTTGAATCACTGACAGATACAGCACTGTGCCCATGCCCAACACCTAGCCAGCCTGGATAGAAACCCTGGAGTTCTTAAGTGGTTGCCATGTCTATGCTCACTCTGCCATTTTAAGGCAGCTGCACACACTCAGTTTAACCTGGTGTAACTAGTACTAAGATGTTAGAAATTATGTATCCTCCCCAATTTATTTTTCAATAAATGGTTCTTTCTTGAGACAGATATATGGCATACATACAGCACTCTATATCTATGTGATTTAAACAGTGAGGTGACTGATTGCAGGGTTCAGGGTTAGAGAAGCCCAACCTCTCCCAGGATGATTCACTGTGAACATAACCTATGGCTGCTGGTGCTAGGGGACATTGTCCTTTGCTGCCACTTCTTCAGAAGGAAAATGGCGATGGAGACAGCAGCTACCCCATAGTACTGTTGGGAAGGTCAAATCATTAATATGTGTGATACAGGATACAGCCTGAAACCAATGCTATTCTTTTTGTTGTTCTTGTTTTAATTTTCTTCTAGAAGAAACAATCATAGATAGGACTCCAATGAGATACTGCAGGAACTATGGAAAGAAGTTGAAAATCCACATATCTTCTCTTCACAATTTGCTGTTAAGAAGTCTCTACTTGGCTGGGAATATGGCCTAGAGGCAAAAGCGCTTGCCTCATATACATGAAGCCCTGGGTTCAATCCCCCAGCACCACATATACAGAAAACAGCCAGAAGTGGCACTGTAGCTCAAGTGGCAGAGTGCTAGCCTTGAGCAAAAAGAAGCCAGGGACAGTGCTCAGGCACTGAGTCCAAGCCCCAGGACTGGCAAAAAATAAAAAAAGTCTCCACTGCAACCAGGGCCCTACTGTGAGCTTATTCTCCAGTGTTGCAAAAGAACAAAAAGCCACCAGTGTGGACTTTCATGGGCCATGTCTGGTTTTCAGTGCTTCCAATGAATTTAACTTATATTTCATCACATGGCCCAATGAAAACACAAATATGGACAATCAGTGTGGTTCAGTGTTCAAAGCAGAGAAAGCCTCTCACTCATATTTCTCCTGGACTAATTTCACCTATTGGCATACCAGCACCCAACCTGTGTCTCCAATGACTGCCTCTGTACTGACTCAATCCATCTAACAAGCTACTTGGTATTCACATTCTCTTTAAATTACTGGAGAAAGGGCTGGGAATATGGCCTAGTGACAAGAGTGCTTGCCTCGTATATATGAACCCCTGTGTTCGATTCCCCAGCACCACATATGTAGAAAAAGCCAGAAGTGGCTCTGTGGCTCAAGAGATCAGAGTGCTAGCCTTGACCAAAAAGAAGCCAGGGACAGTGCTCAGGCCCCAGGACTGCCAAAAAACAGAAAAGAAAAAATAAATAAATTATTGGAGAAGATGAAGACTAGCAACCAATCACTCCAGCAAAATTTAATTGAAAGGGTTAATTGCCACTATTACTCTTTTGCCTTCTTTCTTTGCAAAACTGTTCTCTGGAAACCAAGAGATATTCAAACACTCTCCAGGATTTTCACCAAAGCCCATTGCTGAAACATGTGTTGAGGGAAGTTTGCCCTATTCACAGTATCCTTAACCCAATGCACACCCCAGATCTGTCCTTTGCTTTAAAATGGCCAACTTAGTTATATGGTAATATTTAATTGCCAAGAGGGAAGTGTTTGTTTCTGTGCACAATGACATATTTCTAAGATTTTTTTTTCTAAAAACGACCCACACACATTCGCAGAACCACTCAAATTTCCTATCCCAGCTGAATTGGTCATCACAGCCAAATAGTAAGACAGACTGTTGGCAAGTTATTTCTTGCTCAAAAATCATGTCAGCCAAGTGTCTGTGACCAAGAAGACAAAATTATTAACTGGGAGACAGATCCTCCTTAAGACAATAGTCTTGGCATTGGGAGTGATGGGGGAGAATAATGAAAGAGGTGATATTGATCAAAAAGCATTGTTCTCAAAACTGACATATTGAATTGAAGCACCTTTCTATAACTACTTAAAAATTTTATTCATATGTATATGTACATATATAAATGAATATATGTGAATTTAAATTATATTGTATATATTATATAATTGTTAAGCGTTATAAATAAACAACAATGCTCAGAAAACAATTCTAAAGAATTATTTTTTTTTACTTTATAGTTGTGTCGCTATTTCTTAAATGACTGTGGTTTCTGCACCTCGACTGTACTTTATTATACCCTGAAGATGCACTTCAGTGTATCTTTACTTTCATTTTAGACATAACTCTACCTGAAACAAAGTGGAGCAAGTAAAATAATTTGAGATGAGGCTAGTCTTTCAAGACTATATATATATATTTTTTTGGGGGGGGGGACCAGTCGTGGGCCTTGGACTCAGGGCCAGAGCACTGTCACTGGCTTCTTCCCACTCAAGGCTAGCACTCTGCCACCTGAGCCACAGCGCCCCTTCTGGCCGTTTTCTGTATATGTGGTGCTGGAGAATCGAACTGAGATGTGTAGGAGGCAAGCACTCTTGCCACTAGGCCATACTCCCAGCCCCTCAAGACTATATTTTTAAAGGATTTGAATACTGGAGAAAATATTTGTTTGAATTATTTAACATGGTTAAAAGAACTATGACATTTCCTTGTTAATCAATTATAATTTGATAAATGGAAATTTCTTTATAGCCTCTGAAAATGTCCCACTTGCTACTGATGTATTTTCCATTTTGGTTCAGTAATAAAAACATATTCAATAAATGAAAACATTGAAATATATTTCAACTTCCTTTTTTAATTTATATAAAACACTTCTATTAGTAATACCTTATTTGACTTGTTTCTTGTAGTCAAAGCAAAGGAAAAAATATTATGAAAGAGTGAGGAACAAAGGATCCCACACACCTATCCCAAGCAGGCTTTTGATCCTCACATAGTCTAACATGCCTCTGGCAGTAGCCAATAACTTCTGGCTTCAAAGTAAAGGAAGCAGATTTGAAATAAAGGCACTTCCCAATGTTTCCACGAGGAGGTTTGTGGTTGGCAGATTGCCCTCTTGACCCTGATGTGCAATCATTTTCTGCCCTCAGTGATGGCTGCAATGACCGTTTTACCTACAGAGAACACCCACTACCATTTTATGGCCGGTGACTTTGCCTGCTGGGTCTAATGCAGTCTTGATGTTGCAACTCTCCACTTCTTACTATGATTATATTCAGATAATCAAAGAATATGAGATACTGAAAAACTTTTGTTCTTTGTAAAAGCATCAACATAAAGACTAATAAATTCCAAACTATTCACCAAACAGAATTTAGCTGATGGAACAATAGCTTTATACAGTATGTACATATATAAATTTGTTAAGTTTTCTACTTTAGTAATTCCATCAACTTTTAATTAACCTCAGAAGCTAGGCTATTAGTGCGCCTGGATTAGCTTGAGAACCCACTGGGACCTCTTCATATTTTATACCAGACTTTTTGCCATTTTATTCATCCATTCTCTCTCCTTTCCACACCCCTTTTCTTTTCTTCACCTACCACAAATCAGGAATGAGAGTATACAAAGATTATAGCAGTAAAAGCTAAGCTTCTTTGGAGCATGTGCTGGTGACTTGTGCCTAACATTCATTACTTATGAGACTAAAACCTGCAGCATCATGATTAGAAGCCAGTATGGGCAGAAGAGACCATGAGACTCTAGCTTCAAAATAATCAGCAAAGGCTGAGTACCAGTGGCTCACTCCTGTAATCCTGGCTATTCAGGAGGCTGATATCTGAGGATTGTGGTTCAAAGCTAACCTTGGCAGGAAAGTCTATGAGACTCTTATCTCCAGTTATCCAGAATAAAGCCAGAAATGAAACTGTGGCTCAAGTGATAAAGTGCTAGCCTTGAGCAAGAAAGCTCAAGGACAGTGTCTAGGCCCTGAATACAAGACTCAGGACCTATAAATAGATAGACAGACAGAACAAGCCAGCAAAAAGCTGGTTTGGAAGTATTGTTCAAGTAGCAGAATGTTAACTTGAATAAATGCAACATAATGATTTCCAGCTTCAAAACCAGCAAAAGGCAATAAAACCACTTACTTCGGATTTCAAAGGGATGTAAATCCCATAAAACATTAAAAAGCTTGATGGTTCTTGTTCATCAAGTTCATCAATGCACAGTGCTTTCTGCACCATCCTCCTTCTTTTCTTTCATGACACTTTGAGACTCACTTTCACTCTTTGCCACTTTCCTTCAAAACTTTTGCTTGCACCATTCTTATTTTTATACAATGTATTTTCTTATTCTCCTTTTATAGATTTACTTTTCTTCATGAGGGATGGTACTGGTACTTGAACTCAGGCCTCGGAACTGTCCCTGAGGTTTTTTGACTCAAAGATGGTGTTCTACTACATGAGCCACAGCTCTATTTTCAACTTTTTGCTGGTTGGTCCGTGATAATACTCTCTCAGACTTTCCTGCCTGGGCTGGCTTTAAACTGCAGCCCTCAGATATCAGCCTCTTGAGTAGCTGGGATTAAAGGCCTTAGTCAGCAACACCCAGCTAAGATCTACTATTCATTTCAAAACACAGCTAAATTCTTTTTTCCTTTTCTAAACATTCAAGGTAACAAAGAGTACAAGAAATGTATGACATTCAAACTGATGTACAGAGAGGTTACAGTTTCATACATTAGGCATTGGATACATTTCTTTTACCTCCTCCCTCAGTCCCCCGTCTCCCCCTTCCTTTTTCCCCCATGAGTTGTTCAGTTCATTTACACCAGTTTTGCAGTATTGCTTTTGTAGTCATTTGTCTTTTTTACCCTGTGTCTCTCGATTTTAGTATTCCCTTTCAGTTTCCTAGTTCTAATACCAGTATACACGGTTTACAATGTACTCAGATAAGATACAGAGATAGTGCAGGTACAAACACAGGAAGGGGATACAAGAAGATCATCAATAATAGAAGCTACAGTTACACATAGCACGTTGAAAGTAGTTACAACAGTGATATAACAATCGTTTCCATAACCTGGAGTTCATTTCACTTAGTATCATCTTATGTGTTCATAAGGGTATAGCTATTGGGCTCTTGTGATCCTCTGCTGTGACTAGCCTAAACCTGTGCTAATTATTCCCTATGAGGGAGACCATATTTCTTTGGGTCTGGCTCACTTCACTTAGTATAATTTTTTCCAAGTCCTTCCATTTCCTTACAAATGGGGAAATTCATTCTTTCTGATAGAGGCATAAAATTCCATTGTGTATAAGTACCAAAAAAAAAAAAAAAGGACAAAAGAGGATAAACGTTCTTGCTTTGAATTCAGGTAACACCCACTGTCCAGGGCAAAAAATTATTTATGTAACAGAACTCATTTGAGAACCTACTGTAGCCTCAATATTAGACTGTATTCTAGATTTTTCAATTACTAAAATTTATTCCAACAAGAAAAAGAAAATGGAGTGGGAGGAAGATGGCACCGTCACAATGGGGAGGCACCCCAACTTGCTCCAACCAAGTAGTGGGCTGGGAACTCCAACACCCAACACCCCATCAAGAGACCAGCAAACCCAACAACGAGAACCAGCGGAGAAACACAGTAAAGGACAAAGAACAAAGAAAGAAGAACCTATAGCCTGCAAGGAGATGGAAGGTCTCCGGGGTACCCCCCCACACTCCCTCCCCCAACCCCCCTGCCCGCTGACCCAGACCTGAACAGGGCCAGGCTGGGAAATGGGAACCGGCATCGGTAAACAGGACCACAGACCATCAGTGCCCAGAGAAGCAGCGGCCCAAAAGTCATACCAGGAGTGCAAAGTCCAGACAACAGGAACTCCACTGGCCCCAGACTGAGTGCAGACGGACTGAGACAGACAGTGGCGTGGGACCGGATGCGTGGGACTGAACGGCCGGGGACAGACAACAACAGCAGGGGAACTGGGTGGCACAGATGGAGAGAGCAGGACGGGGAGAGCCAGGACTGCCACCACCAAATGATCAATCACCACACCTCTGCACCCCAGCCCTGAAAAGCCCACAGCGGCATGGGACACACACACAGTCCAGGAACAGTGAGTTCACCATTGCCCCCACCCAATGGGAGATCAGCTCTGGCAGGGACCCAAACCCTACAAAGAAGCTGTAGCTCCCTCCCTCCCCCTCCCTACCCCAGGGGAACAAAAGAGCCCCATATCTTGCAGCTCTAGGACCCTACAGCTTCTGGGAGGACACAGGAGCTAGCAGAGGCAGAGCAGTGCTCAACAAAGTGACCGGGAAACACCTTAGACTAGCATCCCCCAAAGCCCCATCTGGGGAGCCTGAACCTGTCCGCACCAGACCCCCCCAGCAGGGACCTGGGAACTGGTAGGCATTGGAATGCCACCTGAGGCGCCCCAGTCCATGTGGACTTTTTGAACAATAGTCACAGGCTTGCTGGTGTGCAATACCAGCCCAGCATGGACACCTGGGCTTGAGCACATGCCCCCCCCACCTCACAGCGGAGGTGCAGAGCTAGTGGGCACCAACCTGCACCCAGACACTTGAACCTGCTGAGGTCCACGCATACTGCCCCCACAGTAGACTCACGAGAGGGCACAAGCACCCTCCAACAACTCGGGGCAGCACACCCCCAAAGGAAGCACTAGAGAGTACAAGCACATGTCCCCCAGAGGGCCAGCATGGGTCAGTGTGCTAGCCCCCCAGCAGGAGAAGCTCCTGTCCAACCCCCGCGGGAGTGCACAAGTGGGCAAGCTGTCCCCCCAGCAGCAGCACCCGCTCTGATAGGCACACTCCACACAGGTGGGTGGGCCACCCCTCAACAGCAACACCTGCTCCGACAGGAGCACTCCGGACAGGTGGGCAAGCTGCCCCTCAGCTGCATTCTCAGTCTGAGAGGTGAGCTCTTTTGACCACAGCAGCTAGTGGGAAAAGAATCAAAGAAGAGAAAAGTCTCCATGCCACGTTGAATCTGTGACCCACAAACCCCCATCAGGGACACACAAGGGTCAGCACAACACAGTGGCAGAGCACAGTCCTGCAGAGAAAAACACAGAACCTACCCACCCCCAAGTGCAGTGAGGGCAACAACCGAGGTGGTCACACTCACCCATTGGGCAGTAAGGTTCAACAACCAAACTCAAACCCAGAGCCAGGACACAAACAAATCTCCACTGATGGAAAAACGGGAACCAGCACACAGCCAAGCCAAGGTCGCCACCTACAGATCTCCAGATGCGCAAATCACAAAGAAATATTACAAATTTCATGAAAGGTCAAGCCAACTCGCCAGCTCCAAAAAGTAGTACGACCGAAGAGGAGATGGAGTGCCGGGCCTCATTCTACCCCCCCCCCATCTGCATGGGAGGGGGTCCTGGGCTTCTCTGTCTCTTCCGTGTGGGATCCATTCTCGCTCTCTCATGCCTCCTGGCCAGTAGAGGTTAATCGCAGAAGCAGGGTCCCAATGTAGCCTCAGTTCACGTGTGGCTGCAAGACCCCATGCCCGCCAGCCCAAGAAAAGACACGGGCATGTGGGAATCTTGGAGAAAGCCTCTGGGGTGTTCTGTTTATTCAAATGAGGAGCCAACAGATATACCCCCAAAGGCAGGCACAGGAGAGGGATGGCTGGTTGGCTACAAGGGCTGTCCCTCAAGTGATGTCAGGGGACTTCCTCTAGGGCTGGGTCTCCGCCTATCAAACAGGTGCTCGACCTCAGGGACAGGGGCTTCTCTTCCTGTTAAAGGCGGAAGAAGAGGGGATGGGCTAAAGCCAGCTGTGGCCTCTTAAAGGCACAGCTGTCCCCAACAATGGAGAATAAAAAAACGAATGAGACTAAGATAGAAGAAATGATCAAAAGCCTCAGGACTGAATTCAGAAAACAGATACAGGAGCTTAGAATGGAAGTCTCAAAAAATCTACAGGAAATCAAGAAAGAAATGGAAGCAAAAATGGATACAGTGTACTCCTCCGTTAAAGAAAACTTTAACATCCTGAGAAATGAAATGCATGAAAAAATAGATACAAAACACAACTCTTTAAAAGAGGAAATCACCAGGATGAGAGCTGATCTGGCAACCATAAACAGCTCACTGGCATCTATACACACCATACTCTAAGCCACATCACAAAGAATTGATCATATTGAATCCTGAATCTCTCTTTTGGACGATTATGCAGCTGATAAGGACCAGAAGATTACCACACTCCAAGAAACTGTCAAACTCCAGGGTAGATTAATCCAGGAGCTAGTGGACAAGGACAAGAGATATAATCTGCATATAACTGGAATAGATGAAGGAGCGGAGTACCAGAGCAGAGGGCTACAACATATTTGAAATAGAGTTATTGCAGAAAACTTCCCTATTATCACAAGTGACCACACACAAGTAAAGGAAGCCGATAGGATGCCTGGCAGACCAGATCCTAGAAAATCCTCGCCAAGGCACATAATTATCAAGACCTCAGATCTCAAGAATAAAGAGCAAATTCTGAACACAGCCAAAACGAAGAAAGAGCTATATTACAATGGAAAAAAGATCAGAATCACAGCAGACCTCTCCACATAAACCTACAATACACGAAGAGCCGGGAAGAACACAATCCAAGTCCTCCAGGCCAACAACTGCCAACCCAGAATTAGATATCGAGCAAGACTATAATTCACCATCAAGGGAAAGATCAGATCTTTCCATAGAAAAGAGGATTTAAAGGAGTAAGTGAATAAAAAACCAGCCTTACAGTGAATTCTAAGAGGGGAACCACACCCAACAGAAAACGTACAGGACCCCCAGACAGAAACAGAAAGAAACTACAATAGCCAGAGCCCAACAGGAAGAGCAACTCAATAAAGACAAGAAAAAAGGGAGAGGAAAAACATCCTAACATGAAAATGGAAGGGAAAAAAACACACTTATTCATGATCTCTGCGAATATAAATGGTAAAAAGTCTCCGATAAAGAGGAGCAGACTAACAGATTGAATCTGTAAACAAGAAGTTGCTATCTGTTGTCTTCAAGAGACCCATCTTACAGCAAGGGACAAAAACAGGCTCCAAATGAAAGGATGGAGCAAGATCTTCCAAGCAAACGCACCTACCAAAACGGCAGGAGTAGCTATCCTGATTTCAGACAAACTGGACTTCTCATTAAAATCATCTCAAAAAGACAAAGAAGGGCACTACATTTTAATACAAGAAAAAAATGCAGAATCAAGACATCACGGTGATAAATTTATACTCACCGAACAAAAGAGGCTCTACATATGTCAAGCAAACTCTCACAGAACTACAGAACAAGATAGACCCAAACACAATCATAGTGGGAGACTTTAATACTCCACTCTCTCCAAGAGACAGATCCAACACCCAGAGGATTAGCAAGGGAGCTGAAGACCTAAGTAACACCCTATCCCAAATGGATCTGATAGATCTGTACAGAGTCTTTCACCCTACAGAGATGCAATACACATTCTTTTCAGCAGCCCATGGAACATACTGCAAAATAGATCATGTCATAGCCCACACAAAGAGTCTCAGCAAATACAAAAGTACTGACATCATCCCATGTATTATATCTGACCACAGTGGAGTTAAGGTAACCCTCAATAACAAAGGATACCACAGAGGCTATACAAATAATTGGAGACTAAACCCATCACTGTTATTGAACACTTGGATCACAGACCAAATTAAAGATGAAATTAACGAATTCATAAGCCACAATGACAATGAAAATACATCACAAAGAAACCTATGGGATACAGCTAAGGCAGTAGTGAGGGGCAAGATCATTGCCCTCAGCACTCACATTAAAAGAATGGAAGAAGAGCAGGTGAATAACTTCACGATGAAACTAAAACATCTGGAGAAACAAGAAATAACCGAATCTAAAATGACTAAGAGGAGAGAGATCACAAAGATTAAAGATGAAATAAATCTGATTAAAAATAGAAAGACCAGGGGCTGGGGATATGGACTAGTGGCAAGAGTGCCTGCCTCATATACATGAGGCCCTGGGTTCGATTCCCCAGCACCACATATACAGAAAATGGCCAGAAGTGGCGCTGTGGCTGAAGTGGCAGAGTGCTACCCTTGAGCAAAAAGAAGCCAGGACAGTGCTCAGGTCCAGAGTCCAAGCCCCAGGACTGGCCAAAAATAAAAAAATAAAAAAAATAATAATAGAAAGACCATTCAACAAATAAATAAAACTAAAAGCTGGTTCTTTGAGAAAATAAATAAAATTGACAGACCCTTCACAAGACTTACAAAAAAAAGAAGACAAGAGACTCATATCCATAAAATCAGGGACTCCACCGAAAAAATTACAACAAATGCACACGATATTCAAAGAATCACAAGGAACTATTTCCAGAACTTCTACTCATTAAAAAACAATAATTTTACAGAAATGGATCAATTCTTAGAGAAGTATAAACTTCCCAAACTGAATCAAGAAGAAATAAATCAACTAAATAAACCAATTACTTACAGTGAGATACAGGGGGTATTCAAGAGCCTCCCAACAAAGAAAAGCCCAGGCCCAGATGGATTCACCAATGAATTCTATAAAACCTTTAGTGAGGAGCTAATACCAATACGCCTCAAACTCTTCTGCGAAATAGAAACAGAGGGAGAAATCCCAGACTCATTCTATGAAGCTAATATCATACTCATTCCCAAACCAGGCAAAGACCCAACAAAAAAAGAGAACTACAGACCAATATCACTAATGAACATACACACAAAGCTCCTCAAAAATATTAGCTAACAGGATCCAGAAACTGATCAAGAAAATTATACATCATGACCAAATAGGCTTCATCCCACAGACACAAGGATGGTTCAACATCCGTAAATCTATTAATGTAATTCACCACATAAACAGAACTAAAATCAAGAATCACATTGTGATCTCAGTCGATGCCCAAAAAGCCTTTGACAAAATACAACATCCATACTTATTAAAAGCTCTGGAGAGAACAGGAATAAATGGAACATTCCTTAAAACAATAAAAGCCATATACAACAGACCAACTGATAATATCATATTAAATGGGGAGAAATTAAAATAATTCCCCCTAAACTCAGGAACAAGACAAGGATGCCCACTCTCCCCACTTCTTTTCAACATAGTGCTGGAATCCCTAGCCATAGCAATAAGGCAAGAGGAGGACATCAAAGGGATCCACGTCTGCAAAGAAGAAATCAAACTATCCCTATTCACAGATGACATGATCTTATATCTGAAGGACCCAAAAAACTCAGTCCCCAAACTCCTACACCTAATAAACCATTTTGGCAAAGTAGAAGGATACAAAATAAATCCACAAAAGTCAGCAGCTTTTCTGTATACCAGCAATGTACAAGCAGAAAAGGAAATTATAGAAATAATACTATTTACAATAGCTAAAAGAATAAATAACCTAAGGATCAACCTAACTAAAGATGTGAAGGACCTATTTAATGGTAACTATAAAAACCTAAAAGGGAGTGGCCCTAGGAAGACGGCGGAGGAACGGCTGTGCCCTGCAGAGCTCCCTCCGATATCGTAGTTTTCTCACCTCATAGAAACTGTTTCTCCGAGAAAGACAGCCAAAGTAACTTCTAACAGTACAGGGATTCTCTACAGGAAGGAAAAATCAACTTTGCTGGTCTGAAAACACAGTTTTGAGCTCCAGGCGGCGTCCCGCCGCGGCGCCAGTGCCGGCTCCGGCACAGTGCCGGGCACAGCCCCCAGCACTCCGCGCAGCTAAAGCGAGAAATACTCCAGACGACAGACGAGCACGGAGGACCTGACATCGCAGAGACCGCGTGAGTACCCCGCAAAAAAAAAAAAAAAAATTATTCTCGCTTGTGCCCACAGTCCAGCTTCTGGAAGGCATCCCTGTCCCCACCGCCAGAGCAAAGCGCCATCTTTGCCACTGGCATAGGGTCAGACCAGACTGAAACTGAAGCGGGCCTGGGGAAAGCGAGGTCAAAAAAGCCATCTTTGAAAAGGGCAGGAGGGGCGGAATCAGTGAGAACCAGCTCCGCCCAGAAGAACGCCCCCTGCCCTGGTGGGAGGCGAGTCCGGGGCCTAGCCAGAGAAGCCCCGCCCTGCCCGCCGGAACTTCTAAACTTAAAGCAAAAGCTGCGAGCAGCTACCAGGGGCACGGAAACAACAGAAGGAGGAACAAACAGTTCCGGGGACAGCTAAACGGTCCCGTCACAGAGGAAACTAATTCCCAGCCCAAAACGGAGCTGCATTCCATAGCTACCTATGCCAAGGAGGCCGCCTCCCTCAGGCAAGCAACTCTTAGTGGAGCAAAACAGGCTAGAGGCGCCACGCTCTGCTGAGTTCACAGTCTAGTCAAGACCAGGCATCAAAGGCAGCGGCCCCACAGCAGACAGAGGAGCCACAGTTCCTGTGACTGCCCACGTCCCCATCGACAGAGGACGCCCAAGGCCTGCCTGCAAGCTGTGCGAACCTCAGAGACCCACGATTGCACCAACAGGGGAGAAAGTCAGAACAGAACCACCCCTTGCCAACTGAAATCAAGTCAAACCAGCCAATCAGGAAAATAGACTGCAGTCCATTGCAGGGAAACGAGAGACTGGTTTCTTTTTCTTTTCAAACATTTTTTTTTTTAACTTTTCTTTTAAATTTTCTTTTTAATTTTTTCACACCTGAAACATCATTGGCTGTTTTTTCTTTTGTTTTTTTTTTGGTTTGTTTGTTTGTTTTCCATTTTTACTGGTTTGTTTTATCAAGTTTTTTTGTGTGTTTGTTTATTTGCTAGGTTTGTTCCTTTTCGGTTATTTTCCTTTTTATTTACTTATACTTCCTTGTTAAATAATTTTTCTCTGTTTTGTGTATCTGTCTTCCAGTATTTTTACTTCATTTCTCTCATTGCGTCCTCTTCCTATAAAAATTAGTTTCCTATAAATAACACCTACACCCTTTTCTGCTAACTCTCCAGTGTCTGTCATTTTATGAATGTTCTTTCTACTGATTCTACTCTTCTCCACATTTCCACGTCACTAAAACTAAACCAAAATCACCACCACCCCCCCCCCCCAATACACTTTACTCTATTCTCTTTACTACCTCCAACTTACCCTCCAGACTTACTGCCTGGACCTCCAGGTTCCATTGACTTCTGGTTATTGGATAGAGGATATCACAGCTTAATACGAGTGAATCAAAGGGGTTCATAGAGAAAGCCAGTCCTAAAAGAACTTAATATAAAAACAAGAATTGCGTATAAGGTTGTAACAGTAAATAAGTAACTACTGAATACAGGGCCCAGGATCAGATGTTATATTGAAATTGTATTCTTTAGGAACACCAAATCTAACTTTATAGACAGGTATACAAGTTATCTGTTTATAATTGTGAAATTGTAAGATTTACACAACAGTGCTTGGTAAGGGCTGCTTTGGGTCTTAAACAGTGCTCACAGGTGCTGGTAGGTTGGCATTCCCAATTCAAATGGGCAGAAGAAACACAAGAAAGATGGCAAATAATGAAGTCTTATCCCCCACCCAAAACAAGCAGGAAGCAGAGCAGTCAATCAAAAACATAGAAGAAAACCCCCAAAATGCTCTACAAAGTCTACTGATAAACATGATAAATGAAAAGTTTGAATCTCTTCAGTCAATTATGTTAGAGCGTGAGGAGGCAAAGCAAAAATTAATGGAGAATTTCATGGCATCCACAAATAGAAAGATAAGTGAGCTTCAAGAGTCAAATGAAAAGATAGCTACCCAACTTAAAGATTTGAGAGACAACACTCAAAACCAAAGTAATGAAGTTAATGGAGTAAAGAAGTCCATACAGGACCTAAGAAATGACATGGAAAACATCAGGAAAGACCAGTCAGAAGGAAAAGAGATTCGAAATCAAGTAGTTAGCCTACAGTCCCGACTAACTGAAGCAGAGGATCGAATCTCAGGAGCTGAAGATTCCTTAGATTCTATGGAGAAAGATCAAAAATCAATACAAATCCAGTCCAAGCAACAAAACAGATCGCTACAGGAGATTCAAGACACAATCAGGAAGCCCAATTTAAGGATAATAGGTATTGAGGAAAACTTGGAGAAAGAGGTTAATGGGATAGGCAACCTATTTAACAGAATATTAGCTGAGAACTTCCCAAATATCCAGAAGGAAAGGCCTATACAGATACAAGAAGCATTTAGAACCCCAAATCGACCAGACCAGAATAGGACTTCCCACCGACACATTGTGATCAAAACAGCTTCTGCAGAGTGCAAGGAAAAAATACTCAAAGCTGTTAGGGCAAAGAAAACAATCACATATAAAGGAAAAGCAATCAGAATTACCCCAGACTTCTCAGCAGAGACCATGAAAGCAAGGAGAGCCTGGAATGAAGTATACCAAACTCTAAATAAAAATAACTACCAACCAAGAATTCTGTACCCCGCCAAACTCTCCTTCATAGCCGAAGGTCAAATAAAAGTCTTCCACAATAAGGAAAAACTGAAACAATATATCTCCACCAAACCAGCTTTACACAAAATCCTTAAAGATGTACTATACAGGGAAAATAATCAGGATCCCAACACAGACAGAGAAATGAACCCTAATTAGTAAACACTAGATCAAGAAATGGGAAGACACAGCTTCAAACAAGACAGTGATAATGAAAGGAACAAACGATCACCTCTCAATCCTAACTGTCAACATTAATGGACTTAATTCTCCAATCAAACGACATAGGCTCATAAGTTGGATCAAAAATCAAGATCCATCTTTCTGCTGCCTCCAAGAGACACATCTATCCAGCAAAAGTAAACATCTTCTAAAAGTGAAAGGCTGGAAACAAATCTATCAAGCAAATGGCCCCCATAAGCAGGCTGGAGTTGCAATCCTAGTATCAGACAAAATTGACTTCAAATTAAAAAAGGTAAGAAGAGACAAAGAAGGTTACTACATACTAGTAAAAGGATCTCTCCAACAGGAAGAAATAACCATCCTAAATATCTACACGCCAAATGCAGGAGCACCCAACTTCATCAAACAAACACTACTGGCTCTAAAAACATTCATAGACCCAAACACAATGATAGTGGGGGACTTTAACACTCCACTATCACCTCTGGACAGATCAACACGCCAAAAACTGAACAAAGAAACCACAGAACTAAACAATTGCATAGACCAACTAGACTTAATCGACATCTACAGAATATTCCACCCAGCAAGGACAGAATACACATTCTTTTCGGCAGCACATGGAACATTCTCCAAAATAGATCACATCTTAGGGCACAAAGAAAATCTGTACAAATTCAGAAGTATCAAAATCATTCCCTGCATTCTTTCAGACCACAATGGAATAAAATTAGAGCTCAACTCATTCAGCCACCACAGAAAATCCCACAATTCATGGAGACTAAAGAACACACTGCTGAACCATCAGTGGATCATTGAAGAAATTAAAACAGAAATTCAAATGTTTATGGACTTCAACCAAGTTGAGGGCACAAAGTACCAGCTCCTTTGGGACACAGCAAAGGCAGTACTCAGAGGAAAATTTATATCTCTGAGTACATACATCAACAAACTGGAGAAACAGCAACTCAGTAATTTAAGGAAGCACCTTAATTTTCTGGAGAGAGAACAGCAATCCAAACCCCAAGTCAATAGACGGAAGCAAATAATTAAAATCAAATCAGAATTAAATCAATTAGAGACAAAAAAAACCATCGAAAGAATCAACAAAACAAAGAGTTGGTTCTTTGAAAAAATCAACAAGATAGACAGACCCCTGGCAAACCTGACCAAAGAACGAAGGCAGCACACTCAAATAAACAAGATAAGAGATGAAACAGGTAGCATCACCACAGAAATAACCGAAATTCAGAAAATAATAAGGGACTATTTTGCAAACCTTTATGCCAACAAATTCGAGAACTTGGAAGAAATGGATGATTTCCTAGAAAAAATTGATACCCCCAAACTCAACTATGAAGACTTAAACCTTCTAAACAGACCCATATCCAGTATTGAAATAGAAACAGCAATAAATGATCTCCCATCCAAGAAAAGCCCAGGTCCAGATGGATTCACAGCAGAATTCTACAAGGCCTTCAAAACAGAACTCACTCCAATATTTCTCAAACTCTTCAATGAAATTGAAAGAGAACGTTCACTGCCAGACTCATTTTATGAAGCCAGTATAACCCTCATCCCAAAACCAGGCAGAGACTCATCACGGAAAGAGGACTACAGACCAATCTCCCTGATGAACATAGATGCAAAAATTCTCAACAAAATTCTGGCCAATCGACTTCAACAAGTCATCAAAAAAATCATACACCACGATCAAACTGGATTCATCCCAGGGATGCAAAGCTGGTTTAATATACGCAAGTCAATTAATGTAATCCACCACATCAACCGGAGCAAGGTAAAGAACCACATGGTTTTATCGCTGGATGCGGAAAAAGCGTTCGATAAAATCCAGCACCCATTTATGCTAAAAGCCCTGGAAAAACTGGGATTCCAGGGAACATTCCTGAATATAATCAAGGCAGTTTATGACAAACCAACAGCAAGCATAACTCTAAATGGTGAAAAACTAAAGCCATTCCCTTTAAAATCAGGAACAAGGCAGGGATGTCCACTCTCTCCCCTGCTCTTCAACATAGTACTAGAATTCCTAGCCAGAGCAATTAGGCAAGAAGAGAATATAAAGGGGATCCAAATAGGAAAAGATGAAGTTAAACTTTCTCCCTTCGCAGATGACATGATCCTATACCTAAAGAATCCCATAGACTCTACCCCCAAGCTACTAGAGCTGATACAAAACTTTGTCAAAGTTGCAGGATATAAAATAAACCTTCAAAAATCAACGGCCTTTCTCTATGCTAACAACCCGAAGACCGAGGCTGAAATCAGGAAAGCAACTCCTTTTGCAATAGCCCCCAAAAACATAAAATACCTAGGAATAACCTTAACCAAAGAAGTGAAAGACCTCTTTGAAGAGAACTTTAAAAGCTTGAAAAATGAAATTAAGTCAGAACTAAGAAAATGGAAAAACCTCCCATGCTCCTGGATTGGGAGGATTAATATAATCAAAATGGCAATATTGCCAAAGGCTATCTACAAATTCAATGCAATACCCATTAATATCCCAACACCATTCTTTAATGAAATAGAGGAAGCAATCCAGAAATTCATATGGAACAATCAAAGACCTAGAATAGCAAAAACACTCCTAAGCAGAAAGAACAGTGCTGGAGGAATTACAATACCCAACTTCAAGCTGTATTATAAAGCTATAGTAATAAAAACAGCTTGGTATTGGCACCGGAACAGGCCTGAAGACCAATGGAACAGAATTGAAGACCCAGAATTAAACCCACAGAACTATGCCTACTTAATCTTTGATAAAGGAGCTAAAACAATAGTATGGAAGAAAGATAGCCTCTTTAACAAGTGGTGCTGGCAAAACTGGCTCAACACATGCAACAAACTAAAACTAGATCCTTATATATCACCCTGCACCAAAATCAATTCCAAATGGATTAAAGACCTTGAAATCAAAACAGGCACCCTGAAGACACTAAAGGAAGGATTAGGAGAAACACTTGGGCTCCTTGGCACAGGACAGAACTTCCTTAACAAAGACCCTGAAAGGCTACAAATCAAAGAAAGGTTGGACAAATGGGATTGCATCAAACTCCAGAGCTTCTGCACGGCAAAGGACATAGCTCTCAAGATAAACAGAAAGCCCACAGACTGGGAGAAAATCTTTACCGGACATTCAACAGACAAAGGCCTCATCTCTAAAATATATGCAGAACTAAAAAAATTACCTTCTTCCAAAACAAAACTGCAAAGAACCAACAGCCCCCTCATCAAGTGGGCTAAAGACTTACAAAGAAACTTCTCTGATGAGGAAATGAGAATGGCCAATAGACATATGAAAAAATGCTCTACATCACTGGCCATAAAGGAAATGCAAATCAAAACAACATTGAGATTCCATCTCACCCCAGCAAGAATGTCATATATCAAGAAAACTAATAATAACAATTGTTGGAGGGGATGTGGCCAAAAGGGAACCCTACTTCATTGTTGGTGGGAATGTAAACTGGTTCAGCCACTCTGGCAAGCAGTATGGAGATTCCTCAGAAGGCTCAATATAGAACTCCCCTATGACCCAGCAGCCCCACTGTTGGGTATCTATCCAAAAGACCACAAACAAAATCACAGTAATGCCACCAGCACAACAATGTTCATCGCAGCACAATTTGTCATAGCAAGAAGCTGGAACCAACCCAGATGCCCCTCCATAGATGAATGGATCAGGAAAATGTGGTACATTTACACAATGGAATTTTATGCCTCTATCAGAAAGAATGACATTGTTCCATTTGTAAGGAAATGGAAGGACTTGGAAAAAGTTATACTAAGTGAAGTGAGCCAGACCCAAAGAAACATGAACTCTATGGCCTCCCTTATTGGGAATAATTAGTACAGGTTTAGGCAAGCCATAGCAGAGCATCACAAGGCCCAATAGCTATACCCTTAGGAACACATAAGATGATGCTAAGTGAAATGAACTCCATGATATGGAAACAAGTGATATATCACAGTTATAACTACTTTCAACGTCCTATGTGTATGTGTAGTTTCTATTATTGATGATGTTTTGTATCACCTTCCTATGTTTGTACCTACACTATCTCTGTAATCTTATCTGAGTATATTGGAAACCGTGTTTACTGGTATTGGAAGTAGGAAATTCAAAGGGAATACCAAATTCGAGAGACACAGGGTAAAAAAAGAGAAATAACTACAAAAGCAATACTTGCAAAACTGTTTGGTGTAAATGAACTGAACAACTGGGCGCGGGGGAGGGAAAGGGGGGGAGGGAGGGGGGCATGAGGGACAAGGCAACAAACAGTACAAGAAATGTATCCAACGCCCAACGTATGATACTGTAACCTCTCTGTACGTCAGTTTGAAAATAAAAATTTGAGAAAAAAAAAAAAAAACCTAAAAGGGGAAAACAAAGAAGACATAAGGAAATGAAAGACCTCCCATGCTCATGGGTAGGCAGAATCAATATAGTGAAAATGGCCATATTGCCCAAATTGTTATACAAATTCAATGCAATCCCCATCAAGATCCCAACCACATTCTTTATTGAAGTAGAGAAAACAACCCATAAATTCATATGGAACAGCAAAAGACCCAGAATAGCCAAAGCAATTCTAGCCAAAAAAATCAGTGTAGGAGTTATCACAATACCACACTTCAAGCTCTATTATAGAACCATCATAACAAAAACAGCCTGGTATTGGTATAAAAACAGACTGGAAGACCAATGGATTAGAATTGAAGACCAAGAAATAAAACCACACTCTTACAGTCAGCTGATATTTGACAAAGGAGCTAAAGACATACAATGGAAAAAACATAGCCTCTTCAAGTACTGGTGCTGGGAAAACTGGGCAGCCATATGTAGAAAACTCAAAGTAGACTCTAGTCTATCACCACACACCAAGATCAACTCAAAATGTATCAAGGACCTCAACATCAGACTTGAATCCTTGAAACTACTGAAGGACAGAGTAGGAAAGACGCTAGAACTTATAAGCACAGGAAGGAACTTCGTGAACAGAGTCCCAGGGGCACAACAGATAGGGGAGAGACTCGACAAATGGGACTACTACAAAATAAAAACTTTCTGCACAGCTAAAGACATAGCCACCAAACTAGAAAGACAGCCAACCATATGGGAAAGGATCTTTACCAGCACAGCAACAGACAAAGGCCTAATATCCATCATCTATAGAAAACTCAAAAAACTAACCCACTCCAAGCCCAGTAAACCAATTATGAAATGGGCAAAGGAGCTAAAGAGATAATTCACAAGAGAAGAGATAAAAATGGCAAAGAAACATATGAGGAAATGTTCAACATCCCGGCAGTAAAGGAAATGCAAATAAAAACAACCCTGAGATACCACCTCACTCCAGTTAGAATGGCCTATATTCTGAACTCAGGCAACAACAAATGCTAGAGGGGGTGCGGGGAAATAGGAACCCTTCTCCATTGTTGGTGGGAGTGCAAATTATACAACCGCTTTGGAGAACAGTATGGAGGTTCCTCAAATAGCTCAACATAGCCCCAACTTATGACCCATCCATACCACTCCTAGGCATCTATCCTGAACAACAGGCCTCAAGATATCAAAAAGACATCAGCACTTCCATGTTTATTGCTGCACAATTCACAATAGCCAAAATATGGAAACAACCCAGATGCCCCTCTACAGATGAATGGATCCAAAAAATATGGTACCTATACACAATGGAATACTACATAGCAATTAGAAATGGTGAAATGTTGGTATTTGCAAGGAAATGGTCAGAACTTGAACAAATAATATTGAGCGAGACAAGCCTAGAACACAGAAAACAAAGGGGCATGATCTCCTTGATATATGACTGTTAATGTGGGGGGAGGGTGAGACAGTAGAGACCAGGTCTGTGAAACAAAAAACTTCTTGTCAAATGGTATTTCCCACAGGTTTGGGTCAGCGACCTTACATTGTGTAACTAAAACCAAACAACTACTCAACATATAAAGGTCAAAAATAGACCTCTCAGTGGATCACAATAGCTCTAAAGCTATGTATGTATGATCATATAAGACAAGGATAAGCAAACTCTACTGTTGACGTTATATTTAAAGTCCTAGGTGAATTTCCTTTGGTGTATGCCACATGGCTACTGTATATATTTTTGGTACACTGTGTATTGTATTTATGTCTACCTGATCTAGAGAAGGGAAAGAAAAACAGGGTGTAACATATCACAGGAAATGTACACACTGCCCTATTATATAACTGTACCCCTTTTGCACAACACCTTGTCAAAAAAATTAATTAATAATTTTTTTAAAAAAGAAAAAGAAAATGACACACTACCCAAGTATCTGTGTAACAATGTAGAATGTGATGAATGTCATGGGAGATATATAAACTAATTTGATAATCCAAAAAAAAGTGATGGATGACTTCTCCTGGGGGCACTGCGTGGAGAAGATGCTTGTGCTGCCAGGTTGGAAGGCCAGGCTGCCTTCACGCATTAGCATCTGTGGCCCATGGTCTCGACCATGCAGTGTTCAACAGCATTCTCCAATGCCTTTCTCTCGCTGCTCTAACTACATTATGAACTCAGAATGCACTGAAATCTTGCCTTTTATTTTATGCAGTTCTTTCTCTGTCTCCTCCAAAACAGCTTGGCAGTGAATATTTGTTTTTACTCAACAAATTCTTATTTAGCTCATGCCAGTTTCTGATCCTGCAGGACATGCAGGATCATTTAAAAAAATAAGTGTAATCATAAAAATCCCTTGCCTGCCTAAGAGGCATGTGTGGTATAGTACCTGAGACACTTGTTTAACATGATAGGTGACACACCTTGAGAATCAAAGCACTGCAGACAACTTTTACCATGATGCACCTGGTCTAAAAGCATCTTTCTACAGAGAGAAAGCATGAATGAGCTGAACTTCAGTATTCCATATGATATACAAAGACAGAAGTATGCCTGCAGCAGAACAAAGAAAAGACAAGCTCAAAGAAAATGCACAAAAACTTGAGTGAAAAATAGAAGTTGGTCTTAGGAAATGTCTTTATTTGCCATATAAATATTTTATCCTAATGACTTTAATTGGCATAGACTAAAAAATTTACCACTATCTTTAATTCGTGTACCAAAGGTTACATTTATAATGTAGTGTTATGTATTATAAGACAAAATCTTCAAACACACAGTTATAGCGTATGGTTTTCTCAGTCTCTTAAGATCTCCTTAAACTGTATCCCCATTAAATAAACAACTTGGCTAATTGCTCTATCCTATCACTACTTCTCTAGATTTTCATATCCATCAATGTGTCTCCAGATTTTTTAAGGATGAATTAATTTTCACACACAAGTAATTTTATATCTTAATGGAAAGATGGTCCTTTAATGCTTAATATGATTCTTCCTTAAGCATCCCAACAATATTCCTCAGGGCAATCATGTAAACTAAGATTGCAACTTGAAGCCAAGAAGCTGATTTTTTTGTTTTGTTTTGTTTTGTTTTGCTAAGAGTTCTAGCTAATGGTCATTTCCATGGTCATTTTAGGACTCCCAGAAGCAAGCAAGCAAAGCAAAAAATGTTGATATTAGTAATTCTCTCCATAGTTCAACTTCTTCATCACTGGTTTCCTCTTCCTCTGAAAACCCAAGGCCTTCTGGAAATTCCTGCCGCTTGTATTATAAAATTGGATGCTTCTGGAAAAGTAGATGGCACATTTTAAATCCCTGTTAGTTGAAAAATTCTAAAGGTAGCTACACAGTGGACATTTCTATGCTTCTGTTGAATACAAATTGGACATAGGCAAGCATTTAATTGGCAAATTAGAGGACTAAAAATAAATGTGGATTTCATGCTCAGCTAATAAGCTTAAAAAACAAATTATGTGGAAGCCCAGTGGAAGAGAATAATGGAAATTAATTTAAAGGGACTCTAAGGTGTTCAGAAGATATTGATGATAATACTGAAAAATGGGAAACAAATGCAATATGAGGCAGCACAGGGGAGGAGTCAGCTTCTCACAGCACAGACCTCCATTTATCAGGTTCCCAGTGACTGTGCTGTCCAAGTTCCCAAACAGGACTTTGTCTAGACTAATAATGGTCAGGGTTTCATAAATCCTAAGATAATCCAACATGATTTCTGCCTATCAAGCTAGGTACAGCCTGCTTCTTAATTATAGTCCTCTCTACTTTTCCTTTCCTGTGCTTGTCTTATAACCATTGGATAGAGAAGCAGGTGACATATTTCAGGGTCTAGTTTCTAACAAAATCTTCTCTTTCCTATGCTATCACATGTCTTCAAAGACAATGTATACATCATTAAGGGCTACAAAAGTCCTCACTACTTGTCATATCTGCTCTTCTCTAAGCAGCCCTGCTTCTTCTCCAAGCCCTCTTACACATCATATCAACACAACACTGTTCCTGACAACTGTGTGTTGTCTCCCCCTCCCTCTTCACCTTCCATCTAATGCATCTCTTCCAGGTATGAGCTCACTTCAACAGTCATGGAGCAAAACTGCTAGCTACCAGCTATGCAGGGAAAGGACTAGAAAGGAATCAGTGTGTCCCAAACCCAACTAGAAGACAAATGAGATCAACCTTTCTGTCCTTCGATGGAGTAAGAGCACTAGAAAAGGAAGATAAAGTGGCAAGGGGAAAAGGATGGATCCTTCTATGGCCCAATAGGGTGTCCTTCTGGAATCCTATCCAAGTTATCACTCTTTCAAAGTCAGAGAAAAAATTTAGAAAATATTTCTTAGTAAATCATTATGAAGGAGAAGAGTATGAACATTTTGGCTAACAGGCCAAATTCAACTGGGGAAATAGGTTTTCCATGGCTTTGATGGCACAGACACTGTGTGTAACCATTATACAGACAGCTGGCTGATATCCAGAACCAGAAAGCTACCTGTGCAGCTGTCTTTGTGGCAGTGACACTGCACACCACACAGATACCACAAGATAGCCCACTGGCTGATCCTAGTAGGGTTTTCTACTGAGAATAAATTAATGAAGCATAAAGAAAGAATCAGTTTCATAATCCACATATTAGGTGGAAAAGAGACATCTCAGGGCCTCTCTTTATGGTCATTTGGCATCACTACATCTGAATTTAAGTAAGAAGCATATTAAGAAGTATCTAAAGCCTAGGTTTATAGCTGATTGTTGCTAAATATTCCTAGACCTTAAAACTAAGTGCGATCATCAACATCCCTGTTACCTAATCCTGTTAACTCAAACCAAGCTTGACTTCTTATCTCCATGGCTAGCACCACTAATTCAGTCCATCACACATTCCTATGGGCTCCATGATTAGTGCAACCAACTCAATCTATCACACATTCCTATGAACTGTATGATTGGTACTGCCAATTCAATCCATCACACATCCCTATGAACTCTGTCTCATAAAGATAACTTAACTCTGTCCCCTTCTTCTCTTGTCCAAGTTGCTGGTCCATTCCATGTAAGTTCAAAGGGATAAGGTTCAAAAACATAAACATAAAATTGATACCTGCTCTCAGATTAAATCCATCCATGCTTCTCACTGATTGCAATTAGAGTATGTCTTTCTATACTTTCAGACACATTTCATTTAGTTCAAATTCCTAATTCTGTCAGCATCTGACTTTTCACAGTTCAGCCCCTGTAAATCTTTCAAAATTTACCTGTTATCTTTTATGTTTCATCCCTCTCTGCATCAGACCACCCCCTCCTAACATTCCTCCATACACACATAGGTACATAGACAATGTGATTAAGCCATGCAGAACACATAGTTCTTTCAGTGAATCACAGTCTTCCTTTGCATCTCACTGTTTACTGTGCCTGGACTCTGCTTTCTCCTCACCTGCCAGTTTTTAACTTAAAAGCTTCCTCTAGGAAGTTTAAAGTTTCCATCAAAATCTAGATTCTTCTTTTTAATGTAGCTTCTCACCTACCAGTATGGAAACCCAATTCCAACAGATGTGATAAGATTACAAATGGAAGCCTCTGACTGGAGTTCACTCTTTCCTCTTTCCGTCACAGTTTGCGAAGCAATGAGTGAAGTTACAAATTCATGTGAACAGTATAGCCTCACACCCAAGCTGTGCTTTTCTCTGAAACCATGCACCATTCAGTCCATAGGCCCATAGAGCTATCAGGTTCAATGTTGGGCAACATCATGCACTCCACAAAGATGTGTTGTACCTTCCCATACAGAAATTCCTAACTGGGATTGAGAACAGTGTGCTTTAGGAGATAATATCATGTCAGCCTCTTGAGAACAGTGTGCTTTAGGAGATAATATCATATTGGCCTCAGGACTTCTTACCCATACAATGCCTAACTGCTGGGCAATTTATCTAAATCTAGGGAAATGTTTCTGCCTGCCTGTTTGCATGAATTTAAGCTCTGATAAATGATGTTCCATGTCTAGCTTGATCAATATATGCTACATAGTCCTTTAGCATAATATGAGGTAGCTGTTCAATAAATACTGGCTAAATAAATTAAATGCATTGCAGATGCATTTAACACCAGCCCAGGCAAGACAAGTCTTTGACACATAATCTGCAATAAACTACCACACAGCTAAAGTGCAGGTGTGGCTCAAATGGTAGAAAACCAGTCTTGAGCAAAAAAGGTAAGGGACAGTGCCAGGGCCCTGAGTTCAAGCCACCATACTGGCATGTGCATGTATGTATGCATGCACACACACACACACACACACACACACACACACACACACACCATTTATGGCTCTGAACTGACTACATTTTGGTAAATATGATTGTCTAAGTCTTCTAAAGCCATAATATCTGACAAACAGCTATGTATTTTCATGATGAAAGAAGATAATGGGCATGAATTTCTTAAAGGAAAATACGATGCTAATCAGTAGGGAAGGCTGGCACAAAACTTGTGATGTGATGGTTGAGTTAGCCATATGAAATACATCCTATATTTTACTTTTTGGTGCTAGTCCTGGGGCTTGAACTCAGGGTTTGAGGTACTATACCTGAACTTTTCTTTTTATCAAAGCTACTACTCTACCACTTGAGCCACAGATCTACTTCCATCTTAGCTTTTTTTTTTAAATGATGATGATGATGATGATGATGATGATGATGATGATGATGATGATGATTTAATGGAGATAGGAGTCTCACAGACATTGCTGTCCAGGTTGGCTTCAAACCACTATCTTCCTATCTCAACCTCCTAAATTGCTGGGATTGCAAGTAAGACACCAACCTGGCAATATTCTATACTTTTATAGACACATTTGATTTTAAAAGCCTATCTGACCTCTGCTTATTTACCTACTATGAGATGAAAAGACATTTGGTCCCTATCTTTTGTATCCTGAGCATAAATATATCCTTAAATAACTCTACCTTCCTGGGCAATGGTGGTGTTTTATAAACTTTTACTGTGAAAACTAAACTGCTTTACAGAGGAGAGGGGACAACTGATTGGGCATTGTATTCTGACATAATGCTTATTAGTATTCTTTGTGCAAAATATTTAGTTGACTCAAATTGCAAAACAGAAGAGATGTGTATGTGCTGGCATTTCTTTCAAAAAGGATCAAGCAACACATTCACCATGAGACGATCATAATTGCACATCTCAAAAACTAGAACATTTCATCATCATATATTTTTGTTATCTTTAGAAACCTCTTTGGTAAACATAGCCCCTGGCACTGAGGTCCTCCTGAACTAGCTCTATTTGATTACAATTGTTCATCTTCATTAGGAATGTCACCTATAATTGAATGTATTCAAGAGAAAGCTTGGTAGGTGTTTTAGTACAACATGTAGTTGCTTTCATGCTTCAAATCAGAGATTCTATCCTATTGATGGTGCTCATTTCCAAGTTATTTCTTTGATTTGGCTACACAAATAAAATACTGTTACACTTGGATCCTTCCTAAATGGAAGCTCAATATAAAGGTATTATTATATATGAAAACCTTAATGTTTTCCATTTATTCTCCTTAATTTGAGCTTTACAAACTTCAGGGGGAAAGCTAGGGGGATATTTTTGTTTGTTTGTTTGTTTTTGTGTGCTGGTACTGAGGCTTGAACTTAGGGCCTCAATCGCTTTTTCACTCAAAGCTAGAGCTCTAGCACTTGAGCCCCAGGTCCACTTCTGATTTTTTACTGGTCAATTGGAAATAAGAGTCTCTTGGCTTTGTCTGCTCAGCCTGGCTTTGAACTGAGATTCCCCATATCTCAGCCTATGGACTAGCTAAAGATCACAAGTCTGAGATACCAGTACTCATCTCCAAACTTCAGTTTTAACAAACTTCAAATCCTTCTAAGTAACATGGATGCACTGTAAATGATATTACCAGAAACAAATGGCCACTCGCTGAGGTCTGAAAATGTTTTGCATTGTACCTATGATTGACTATTAGGCTATTTCAGGATGCACAATAAAAACCTGTGCTACACTTGCTTGCAAAAGATCATGAGATCTCTTACTCACGTTTATTACTCAGAGTTCTTCATTAATTTTCCTTCATGATAACATAGGCTGTACCACCAACTTCATTTTTGTCATTTAAGTAGCCAGGCCCATAGAATTCATTGCCATAAGGAAAAGAGTTACTGCAATCAACCCCAAAGAACAGAGGAGTCCCTGGCTGGAATAAGGGCTATCACTCTCCCCTGTATGTGTTATACTGAGGTGACCTTGGGTTTCTCAAAGGAGAGAGAAGTATGGAGGGAAGGAGCCAAAGGAACAGGGTGTGCGGAGATACACAATGAGGAGGGCTTGGAGTGGCCAGGAGACTGGCCTGACTCTCATCCTTTCATACCCTCCATATTAGTCAACTTTGCCTGTTTTTTTTCAACTTTGCCTTTTTATAGAAAAATACCTATTTATGACTGCTTTTCCTATTCATGCTGTAAAGATTGCTTAGGTTCATGATTCTAGAGGTTCAAGTCCATGAACCATTAGTTCAGCCAGTAGGGTGGCCATCACATCACAAGTGAAGCACATGTTGGAGTAAGCATTCCCATCTTGTCAGAAAAACATATCAACACAAACACACACACACACGTGTGTGTATCATACATAACTGCATACATATGGTAGACATATATAACACATGTATATTGTATGTGACACATGATATATCACATAAATTATATGTTCATTATATAACATATGATGTATATATTATGCAATGTGTTTTTAAGAGGGAGGGAGAGAAAGAGAGAGAAGACTGGCTGGGTTCCACAATCATCTTCAGGTTCATTTCCTTCTGTCATCAAGTAATTCTCAATGTCTGGAGTTCAAGCCACTCAAGTGACATGGCCCAAACAATGATTAAACTAAGCTCAGGCCACCCCTTTCACAAGGTCACAAGCCAGCCTCTGAGTCAGCTCCCACTGGAAAGAACAGCAGTTGCTGGCCACATGATGTGAACTATTCAAGATATGGTACAAATATTTCTGCTATAAAATACAAACCCCAAATATTGCACTCTATAAAATTGCATGCTAAAAATACTAAGGTTTTGAGGAAAAATTAAAATTGTGTTGAGAATTGTGATAAAAAGAATGGAGTTTGTCATAAGAGGCTAAGGCAAGAGTACTTCAGGCTGGAGATCAGCCCAGGCAATTTAGTATACTTCTGTGACAAAATAAAATGCAAAATAGCTGAGGATGTAGGTCAGTGGTAGAATGCTTTTGTAACATGTGAGAGACCCTGAGTTTAACCTCCAGTACTTCAAAAGATAAATAACAATTATCAGAAATATACATGCACAATTAACTCAACCATGGCATTATTATCCAGCATGATTATCTGCCCATAATTTTCCATCTTATAACTGATTTCTCGGGCTGGGAATATGGCTTAGTGGTAGAGTGCTTGCATAGCATGCATGAAGCCTTGGATTCGATTTCTCAGTACCACATAAATAGAAAAAGCCAGAAGTGGCACTGTGGCTGAAGTGGTAGAGTACTAGCCTTGAGCAAAAAGAAGCCAGGGACAGTGCTCAGGCCCTGAGTCCCAAGACCCAGCACTAGCAAAAACAAAAAACAATTAACAAAAATCCCTGATATCTTTATTTCCTTTCCTGAGTGACCTAACTCCTTGTTGGCATTTGCTTCCAATGGATAATGTTTTCATCAAAACTGACAGCCAGATCATGTCACATAGGAAGGAATGTATTTTCCAGTACTAGTTCCTGTATTCAAGTCTTTCATGTTCATGGCTGGCGCTCTACCACTTAAGCAATACCTCTGGTCTTGCTTGTTACTGATTAATTGCAGATGAAGCCCCAGCACTTATCTGCTTGAGTTGGCTTTGGTTCAGTTCTACAGGTCTCAGCTTCCTGAGTAGTTAGAATTATAGGCATGGCATGAGCCACTGGTGCCTGGCAGGAAGAAATGTCATTACTGCTTCCTTTGGGGGTCTGGGAGTGGGGATATCTGGTTCTAGTGCTTGAACTCAGTACCTGAGTGCTGTCCTGTAGCTTTTTTCTCAAGGCTGGCACTTTACTATTTGAGCCAGAGCTCCTGGTGGTTAATTGGGGATACAAATCTCTCACAAACTTTCCTACTTAGGTTGACTTTGAACTAGGACCCTTACATCTCAGCCTCCTGAGCAGCTAGGATTATAAGCATGAGCCCTTGTCACTTGGCTGGAAGAAATGTCATTTTAGCTTCTTTAGCTGCACTCTTGCTTCCTCAGATAGTTGAGCATGCTGAAATTTGTAGACTTTCTTAAAGCCACAAAACCAACTATTACTAGTACTAAAGAAAACCACATTGATAGTAATAGTAACTTCTCTCTTGAGATCTTCATATATGACCATGTGTTTCTCTTTAATTGCAAGGAAACATGCTTCTAATTACTTTAAAACATTGCTGTGCCAAGGAAAAATCCTGTAGAAATCAACATGACTTCAGCATTATACTGACATCATCCTCTATTTATGAATTGTGTTCTAGCTAATTCACATTAAATAAACATGCAGCATAACAGAAGAGGTTGCAGGGCTTTAATGGCTCTGTTTTTAGGATACAGCAACTATTAAAACAATACTATTTGACTGTTGGATTTTGCTCTCTGTTGTTAATATAATCATTAGAAAATCACATTTAAGAAAATCAAGGCTAACGGGAGCTTCCATGAGCTGACTTCTACTGTGCTGACTGGTTCAATAGAAGCAAATGCCCAATAGTGTGCATTCTTCCTTTTGTGCTGTTTGTGTTAATTTGTTCTGTTTTTTTTTTTTTTTTTTGCCAGTCCTGGGCCTTGGACTCAGGGCCTGAGCACTGTCCCTGGCTTCTTCCCGCTCAAGGCTAGCACTCTGCCGCTTGAGCCACAGCACCGCTTCTGGCCGTTTTCTGTATATGTAGTGCTGGGGAATCGAACCTAGGGCCTCGTGTATCCGAGGCAGGCACTCTTGCCACTAGGCCATATCCTCAGCCCGATTTGTTCTGCTTTTGAAGCAAGGTCTCACTATGTAGCCCAGACTAGCCTGAAACTCAACAATCCTCCTGCCTCAGCATCTCAAGTGTTCTACCACACCACAATTCCTTTTCTGCCTTTTATCATGCTACTGCTATGCATTAAGTCTCTGGAGTGAAAATTAGAACTGAAACTCTCCTAAATTAACAATCAGTAATGTAGTTAAAATTCATAGCTTTTATGTCGTAGAACGAAGGAAGGAAGGAAGGAAGGAAGGAAGGAAGGAAGGAAGGAAGGAAGGAAGGAAGGAAGGAAGGGAAGGAAGGAAGGAAGGAAGGAAGGAAAGAAAGAAAGAAAGAAAGAAAGAAAGAAAGAAAGAAAGAAAGAAAGAAAGAAAGAAAGAATAGAAAGTGGTAGAATCACCAGGATTCACGTTTATGGTAACAGATAGGCTAAGGACCTTGATGAAGGATTAATATTTTGACCATAAACCCAACTCATATAGGGCTATTCCTGTTCCTTTCAAGTCATCTCTTATTCCTCTAGGGCACACAACCCACCACTAGAATTATTGTCCTAGCTCACTCTATGAGCAGACATAGGCCAACCTTTGTGTGGAACATTGGTTTACTTCCTCTCTAAGAAGCAAGGATTAATCCAAACCAACTGCAATGGTAGGCCATTCTTTTGTGCTTTCCTGTTGAGGGACTGAGGGAAATCTGCTCTATGTAACTGCTTTATTTAGTGTTCTGGTGGGTATTCACTCCCATTGGATTCTGTCAGACAGACAATCTCACTTCATTATCCTGTTCCAGGCAGTGAGTCATTGTTCATACCCAACTATTCAAGAAGTGTAGTTCAATCAAGAGGATCACAGTTTGAGGCCAGTCTGGGCAAAACAGAAAAAAAAGGTGAAACCCCACATCAATGTTTAAGCTATATGTATGACTCAATTCTATAATCTTAGCCACTCAGGAGGTGGAGAGCTGAAGGATTGCAGACAAGGCTGATGGAGGCAAAAATACAGTAAATACTCTATCTGAAAAATAACTAAAGCAAAAAATGACTGAAGTTGTGGTTCAAGTGGTAGAGTACCTGCTTAGCAAGTAAGGGACCCTGAGTCCAAAAGCCCAGCACCACCAAAAAATAAAGACAAAAGAACCCGATTCAAGAATTTGTTTTATACTTAGCCTAGTTTACAATGTATAAGAATTAAATTTACAGGAACAACAAATATGTGAACTTCCAACTATGAATGTGAGGGACAGGATCTCATATGTCTGTGTGCATGCATGTGTGTGTGCATGTGTGAATGTATGTTTGTGTGTATGCATATGTGTACATGTGCATGAGTGTGTGCATATGTGCATGCAAGTCAATCCTCCATTCAGGAGGACATTTCACAGGACAAACCACTCCTTGGTCCATCAATTTTGAAACTGGGATATTATTAACCTAAATGTAATTTCCCATATATTGTCTTTGGGATGTCTTAGAGTAAGATGATTCTGGTTAGGCTTATGTACCCATAACCATAACCAAATGGGTTTTACCCTCAGTTGAAAGCATAAACATTGGAATGATAATACAAACACACCCAGATTATCTGTATATGTGAGTATTCCCTTGGAGACTTGACATTGCACTGAGAAAGGAAGGAACTTGAGCTAACAATAAGGCATAAGGCAAAATGAACTATAATTTGGGTTGTCTCTTTTTTTCTTCTTTTATTTCAAAAGAATAATCTGGAATGAGGGCTACTTCTGTGAAGTAAAAGAGATGAGCCTCTAAAAGGCCCCCACAATTTGTGAGTCTTATTGATTTTTCTTCCTAAGTCATTTCAGTGATACAATCTTTGCCATCAATAGCAAATGATTTCCAGCCACACAGAGTTGTGAGACTTGTATCTTTTAAAGCTTCAGCACTTCTGGATAAAAATACAAACAAAGATTTTTGAAGCAGCAGTTTTGTGTGATAGAAGATGTAAACTCCAGAGGATTTTTACCTATCATAAGAAGCCCTGTATATAGAATTACAGAGTAAAGAGTGAAACAGAAGCTATAGTTTTTGCTACTTTTTGTTCTAATGTAGTTCAGAGATGGAGAAATTACATGTAGTAACTAGATCTGTTTCTTGGCAAGCCTTAAAACTTAAAGGAGCAACATATGATTATATAAGATGAGGCTAAGCAAAATGGACTCCAAGAGATGGAAATAGGAGGATTTTATTGTTGTTGCTATGTTTAATGTACTAGGTGAATTTCCTTTGGTATACCCCCTGTGGTCACTGTATATGAATTTGGTACACTGGATATTGTATATATGCTTATCTGAACTAGGGAAGGGAAAGAAAAAGGAGGGAGGGTATAACAAATAAGACAAGAAATGTACTCACTACCTTATTATGTAACTGTACCCCCTCTGTACATCACCTTGTCAATAAAATTTAATTAAAAAATAAATGTAGCAGAAACCTAGCCAAAAAGAAAACTTAAAGGAGAAGTATTAAATCACCTGAGATTCTTATTTCTCATATCAAAGAACACATGAGAATAATGTCAATGTCTTGAGTAGCAGTACAACACCATAAAATATTGAAAGATCAGTGATGTTCTGTTACAGAGACAATGAGGCCAAATGAACCTTCTTTTTTTCTAGTTGCTGGTATGGTTTAACCCAACCTATCTACTAGTCAAAGCCTTGGGAGAATTCAATACCATGGTTCTTTTGAATTCAGTTAAATTCCAACAGGTTGACCACAAAATTAAAGTTAAAACACAACTCATGGGAAGCCAAGAATAATAACCCATTTAAGATGAATTTTCTTAGAGGCAAGATGATCTTGAACAAGCTTAATGTAAGTTTTTGGAAAATTAGAATGCTAATAACAGATGCTGTGTATTCATCTAATGAAAGAGAACACTTAAGTGAGATAAAAATGGGAACACTAGGGGTGAGGACATAGCTCAGTAGTAGAGTACTTGCCTAACATTCAGAACGTGCTGGGATCAGTCCTCATCACAAAAAGAAAGAAAATGGGAACACTCTAAGAATACAACTTCAGGTTCTGCGAAGATCTTCTTTAGATGGAGCAGCATTTAAGTCCTTTATCTATGTACCATAAACTTGGAGTGGAGAAGAGGATGTGATGCTAATCTTACTCTCTCAGAAGAGCCCACAGTGCTAAGCTTTCTCACCTTCATAAACTGTATTTCCACAGATTTGTGGGCACATAAATTTGGCCAGCCGTGTGGCTAGGTTTTATCTTTGTTTACTAAAAGGCAAGTCTTCTCATCAAATAGATATTCATTAGATTTGTAGTTCCAAACAACTGATCATCTGATAATCAGCTGATTGGCTTCAATTACCACTAACATCACTATAATTTTGTCTCTAGTTATAATGACTCTGAAAGACTTTGGAAAATGGTCTTGGCTTCTTTAGTACTTATGATGGCCTTAACCTCCAAAATACCAAACGTGGAGATCTGGTTACCCCCAGTCCCACCCCCAAAAAAGTGCCTTTTGAAAATGAAGGAAAGGTAGAACAATGAAATGAGATGAATTTTTTTAACTGATGGTTAGTTTATTTGGAAAGTCTGTTTCCTTCTTGTCCAAAATACTGAAGAATTGCAGACAGCTGGGCAATTCTTTACAATGTGGAGGTTGCCTATGAATTGAAGAAAAGGACTGGCTTTTGTGATGGACAGTGGAGGGGAGGGAGCTACTTAGGATACAGTCAATAAATAGATGAACTCTTGCTCCCATTTGTGGCCATTAAAATAGAAAAGCTTGTTTAAATCTTCCTGCCAGCCCCAATTGCACTGTCACTTTGAACCCAAATCTCCTACTTTTAATTGTAAACAATAACTTGCCTTTTAAATGCTTTCACTTCCCCTTTGCTGCTAGCCCTTCAAAACTGAATTTGCCTCAGTTTACTCCCTAGAAGAAAATTAAACTGCCTCTGGGAATCATCTCTGAGCTGAACTCCAATTAATGAGAAAAATAGGACAGAAAGACCTAGAATACAGCATCATAATACTGAAGCTAGCTTGTATACTTCAGTGCCTACTAGAGCCAGCTTCACTCTAGTTTGCCTATTTCTATGCCTATCTAGATCTATAATGAAGCTTCTGGAAGGCTTTTGGAGTTTGTGCCAGACATTTCTTGGTAACGGTCTAAAGAACCTCCATAAATAAATGTTATACCTATGGGGTCTCTTTTGTCTCGTTTTAATATGAATCAAGAGCATATCTCTCACTCCACTAGGTAGGATTCCTATTTATTCATTTGTATATCATTTAGAGCTGTTAATCACTCTAGCAGCCTCTCCTCATAGGAGATTTGGGGAAATTATAATATTTTATGTGAATAATTAATCCTGGACCAGATGTGGAGTTTCCTAGACTACTACCATTAGCACATTGACAGGCTTCTTAATGCACACCCCAGCCCTGGTTAGTAATGATTTTAATATGCTAATACTATGTTACTCATAAACAAGAAACATTCAGACCTTAAGTTTTATATACGCTCTATTATTTGCTAAGGCTTTTAGGGGAAGAGTTGTGATGAAGTTTTTATAGTCTTAATGTTGCTGTTGAATAAACAGTGTCCAATTAACAAACCAGCTGGAAGTACAGCATTCCTTATTTCTATTTCTTCCTATAATATTCAACATTTGTAAAGTGAATAAAAATAATTCAGAGTAAAACTAATGGCTATGTTGTGGGAAAAGAAAAACAAGTGTTCTATGCTGAGTTGTTTATCAAATCACATGGCTTTAGTCTTAGAAATTGCAAATGTGACTAGTAGAACAGAAGAAAATGTGGGAAAAACACTGATAGAATTTAATAATTTTAAAATATTTTCGAAGTCACAAAGCTAGTATGTACCCTATTGGCCTTTCCTGGAAGCAGTTATTGGAGATTGTTCATGGAGTGAAGTCTGATTGTTAACTTAGGTGTTTATCCAGCACTGACACAATGTGTAGCCTGAAACTTTGTTTTCTATTTCTCTCTGCTTTGGGTAAGCTAATATCCCTAGATAGACAAAGTACCTTCTGTCTACGTTTTTTTCTTGTCACATTATCTCCTGCTAGGTGTTGTAGTTTAATAATAAATTGTTCTGCATAATAAACGTGCTTCATCATAATTTTGCATCATGCTGAATTTGTGAAATGCTCACAGGTGCTGACAGGCAGTCTAAAACTAACTGCAACAGCAGGGTTGCTGCTGGAACTCACTCAAGATCAAAGTCTACAGAGCATTGGAAAGTATAAAACACTGCCTGCCTCTTAATGTTGTCCCTGGATCACAGAAAAGTACTCCAGATACAAGAAAGTCTCTTTGGGGGCTGGGAATGTGGTTTAACACTGGAGTGCTTGCCCAGCATGCAAGAAGCCCTGGGTTCGATTGCTCAGCACCACATATATAGAAAAAGCCAGATGTGAGGTGGTGGCTCAAGTGGTAGAGTGCTAACCTTGAGCAAAAAAGAAGCCAGGGACAATGTTCAAGCCCTGAGTTCAAGTCCCAGGACTGGCAAGAAAAAGTTTCTTTACAATAAAATTATTTAGATAGATAGAGATAATTAGATATAATTTTAACATATATGGTAAGCTGGATGATGGTGTATGACCTTTATCCTAGCTACTCAGGAAAGAGGCTGAGCTACAAAAGATCATGTTTCAAAGGCAGTCTCAGCCAGTCTCCATCTCCAAAATAATCAGCAAAATGCTAGACTAGAGGTATGGCTCATGTCGTAGAGCACTAGCTGTCAACAAGAGCATCAAGACCCTGAGTTCAAGTCCTAGTACCAGCACAAATAAAAATTAAACCATATATTTGTGTGTATGTGTGTGTACATATGTGTGTGTGTGTATATATATATATATATATATATAAACAAAAGTGTCAACTGTTGGCTTGTGGTTTGAAGCTTCATGCCAAATATTGAAGCATGTCATATGGTGAGGGCCACATCCTATAGATAAATGCATTCCAGCCAGGACAACCATCTTTGTGTCACTGGCCAGTACCTGCAAACCAAGAGTTTCTTGGAAACTTCTCTGTAGTCACCAAAGAGAGGGTTTGATTTGACTGTTCTCTTTAGGCAGCTATGTGATATTCCATGAACAAAATGATCTTTCTGAAAGAGTGTGAGTGCCTATCACTTCACATATCAGTGCTTCAAGAACAATGTGTCCGTATCATGGTTCTAATAATAATGGCCAAACATCCCCCAGAAGCAGTCACAAGATGCTGCTGCTAAAGAACTGCCTTTCTGCAGTTACCTACCACTTCCTCTTGCTTGGCATTACCTTTGCTGTTTGATTCAACATAAGGACACTGATGCCTGATGAACATCTGTGCATTTAGACCATGTCTCAACTGCTCTCAATCTTTATATAATCCTTAGAACAACCTTATGAGATCAGAATCATCACCTCCATTACAGATGAACTATAGTGGGAAAACTGAGTTATTCTAGGTCCAGCGATTCAAATCCAGTTTCATCTGACTCCACTACTTGTATTTTTTCTTCCTCTCATTTTTACAAGACCAGCCACATTCTCTAGAAATCAATACTGAGACTATAATATGATTAAAAAAAAAAACTCCCAGCCTTGAAGAAAGGCAAAATTTAGCTAATAATTTTGAAATTGATTGTTCATATTATCAGGAAACATTGTCACCTAGAACATTTGCTTGAATCCATTTCAATGGAAACTTCCACTGGTAAATATACATTTTAAAACTATAGTTGACCTGTAAGGTTTTTTTTTTTACTCTTGTTTTTAATAATTTTGATACTATTTAAGTGTGGTGGGTCCTTTTGTTCTCCACCAAAGAATGAGACTGGAAAAAATGGAAGTAGAGGTAAAGTTTATTTGAAAGTGAGAATAAAGTGCCAGGGAAGTTGAGGCAGGCCTCTTGTCTAAGACAAGTTGATATAAGCTCAACTAGGTTTCCCAGCTAGGAAGGCCAGTTTATGACTTATGAGGTCTTTCCTACTGGCTTCCTGGGAAAGGAGGAGAAAGGGAGGAGAAAGGGAGGAGGAGGAGGAGGAGGGGGGGGGGGAGAGGGAGGGGGAAGGGGGAGGGGAAGGGGAGGGGGAGGAGGAAGGGGAAGAGTAGGAGGGTACAGACTTCTTGATGAATGAGAGAAGCTGGGCCCAGAAATTGGTAACCCATTACAGGGCTCATGATGTCTCTCTCTCCTTTACATACCTTTGAGCAAGTCTCCACTGTTTTGGCATCTAGTAGGGTCCTTGTTCACCTCACGACAGGGGGAGCAGTGCCCAGCTCCTATGCAGATCTGTTCGAGGGTCACTGGGGCATTGCTTCCACCTAGGCCGATATTTCTGTCCTCCAGGCTCTTCAGGAAGAGAAGGGGGCATTGTTTTCACTGGACTCCAGTCTCTCTTTACCTGCCAAATTTTTCCTTTTCTGCCTTTCCCTCTATTCTCTCACATCAAGTGACACATTAGTTTATTGAGACTGCATGACGCCTTTCCCATAAACACATGTACATCTTCTAGCCAAGCTCATCTATTTTACTGACTTACGTGTAAGCATACCTCGGAGACTAACTACCACGGTATATTACTCTTCTAAGAGAAAGCAAGAGGTCTACATAATGGTGATCCAAAATCACCTTAGGATTTCCACACCGTTACTGACAGGCCTTCATTACTTCCCTCATTTCATTGGTCTTCTATGGATCCAATGGGCTGACATGAGATCCCTTTATCAGTCTATAAGAGCAAGCCACTGGCTTTGTGAAATGGATCAGTAGGACTCCAGCATATTTGTAGGCTCATTCATTCTCTCCATATACAATGATTAATATGTTGCTTCAATGATTCAGCACATCATTATTTCTTATCTACAATGCACTAGGTAATGTACAAAGAATGAAATAAAATAACTGACAAGGGATGGCATTGATCAAGATGCATTGTACTCATAACCTGATTTATGGAATTGAAACCTCCATAAAAATACTTTGTACAACTATTTAATGCTTTTTTTCAAAACAATAGGAAATTAAACAACAACAACAAAAATGGGACAGTGTTCTTATCTATATATTAGACACTAGCAAGGACATTTTAGGTAAAGAGCAATAGAGTAAATATTTTAGGTTCTGTGAGTCATCTGGTTGGTAAGGCAAATATAGACCCACTTTCGCCATTGTAGGCCAAAAGGACCCATAGGAAATAGACAAATGAATGTGAATAGCAGTATCCTAATGAAATGTTATTCACACAATCAGGTAGTAGTCCAGTCTTAGCTATGGGCCAGTTTACTGATCACTGATTCTATTCAATTCCACATTGTTATAGATCTTGTTTAATATTATATATTAATCATATATAATATGAAGTCTAATATTAAATTAACATATAATATATTATAACTCTCAAGTACACTTAATAGGTTTTTAATTAAACTGTTTGTGTTCATGTAATTATAAGTTCACAGAAAGTTGTAAGTAATGGAGAGAAATCTTTCCTCCTAATGAGAATTACTTCCCAAACTGCATAGTATGGTGTCACTGCTGATATATCAAGATAGTGATCACTGCCATCACCACAGGAGTCCCTTGTGTTGCCCCTCCTGTTGCTGGACCACTCCCTTCTCCCTCCCAGGAAGCTCTCTGACCCCTGGCAATCACCATTGTTCTCATGTCCTCTTCAACACTGTCACTTTCACATCTTCCTGCACTATTATTCTTACTAACATAGTACAGAGAGTCACATCTTATTCCACAGTTTCTGAGCCTAGTAAATAAGGTAAAAATTGGTTACATATAATTTATCCTTATCAATTCTAAGAAAGTAACTACTTGGTAGATAGGCACACATACTTACTGCAAATACAGTAGAGGAAGGGTAGACCAAATAGCTTTGTCTCCATTTGGCATCCACAGAAGTAATTTATTCATATCCAGAAGATGTGCCTTTAGTCATTACAATCCCACTCAGGGCTTTGAGAAAAGGCCCCTGGGAGACAGAACGGGAAATTTAGGCCAATCATTCCAGCACTTGGGAGGCTGAAGCAAGAGAATAAAAAGTGCAAATTTCACTTGGGCTACATAATGAGACTCTATCCCATAAAAACAAAAGAAAAAACTTAAAACTAAAAACTGATAGCAACAACAACAAAAGTCATGTAAGAGCAGAAGCTAACAGGAAAAGGAGACTTTCTGCTTCCGGTGCTATTTCAAGCTCTATAAGCCATGTATCATTGCCCATGGAATTGAATATCCCTTTCTGTCCGAGTGTCTCCTCTGAACTTTAATGCACACAATTTCTTGCTTGGTATTACATATATTAATTTCTTTGATGTTCACTGCCTGTTTTACAATATTTCTATTTTCACAGAACTCACATAACTCAAGAAATAAAACTGCTGTCTGTGTTTGTGCTAATTCCATCTATGGGGTTATACTTTAGCCAACTGGCATCTTACAACTTCATCTGTTATCAGAAAAACTACAAACACTCTTTGCTTTAGTAGACATTATAAGGCTTTGGTATTATAACTTTTGGCAGGCAGCATGAAGACTTTTCTCTAAAATGGGAATTTTTTATATTAAGTAGACAAATAGGTTTGATTCTCGTGTTTTTTAAAAATCCTTCATGCAGTACAGAATGCAAGCATGCAGAGAAAGAATCAATCCCATTAATAAGAACTTTGTTGTCTTATGACTTTCAAAGACTTGGGCTAATAATAAACAAATTGTAAGGGAGAAAAAATGAAGGGCAAGGGGAGGGGGGCTGGCATTATTCAAAGGGAGAATTCTGACATGCCAAGTTTTCACCCAGAGGGGATTTTATTGTCAGGCTACAACCTTTTAAAATAGGGTTATAACAGGAAACATCAGCAGACAAATAGTAGTGGCTTTAGTAGTTCCCCTTAACAGCAGGATAAGTATTAGCTATTTCTTTCTGGGAAATATTTGAAATACCTAAGTGTGTTCTACCTTTTCTGCCTCCTAAATAGTTTCCTACTACAAGTGGAGGTTTAGCTGTCTGGAATATTCCTTCAGATTTCTACAGTAAGCTGTGCCCTTTATATCAGGTACTCTTAACATGAAAGAGACTTGATTTACTTCTGCCCACCAGTACACCTGTGGACTGCTATGAAATGGAAGCTTATATTCCATGTTGACTTTCATCCACAGAGTCTCTGTGTGACCCTGGGGGAGGTAAGATCAGCCTTCATCTTCCAGACTTAGCCACTTTGTACGATCTGGTTACAGCTACTTCCTCCTTCATTCCCTCTCTCCCTCTCTCCCTTCCTTCCTCCCTTCCTTTTTCTTTCTTCTTTCCTTTCTTTCTTTTAAATCTCTTTCTCTTTCTTTTTGTGCCAGTATTGGGGCTTGAACTCAGGGCCTGGGCACTGATTGTTAGCTTTCACACTCAAGGCTGGCACATGAGTCACAGCTTTGCTTGCAGGACTTTTTCTGGTTAGTTGGAGTCTCATGGGCTTGCCTGTCTGGGAGGTCTTCAGATTGCTATCCTCTAGTCTCAGTTTCCTAATCCAGCAGTATGTACCTAGCTCATACTAGCAAATACAACAGTATCGTTTGAGCCTTACCTTATTTCATTTTTCAAGGCACACATAACTGTACCTGGAGATATTTGGTCTCTTGGAAGGTTTTTCTGAATTCCAGAGTTCCCTATTAAAAAGTAAATTCCCTTTATAAAGCAGTCAAGACAGCAATTGACCATGATGTACTTCTTACCGGGCTCAGCATATGACCTGTAGAAATCTGATTCAATACAGGGTTCACAGTGGAGAGAAGAGGAGGGAGGCAGATGGGGAAGGGGTGTCCTTGGATGAAGAAGAGGAGAGAATCATGAAGACATTGTAGAGAGGAGAGGACATCAAGCAAATCCACACTCTCCCCTTCTACAATGTTAGCAAGGAAAACTCATTAACTCATCCACATAACTTTCTTATAGGAACAACAGCACAAGAATGTTTTGTGGCAAGGCACCAGAAAACAGACACAGATCACCAATCCAGCTAGCTTTAGCACCATAATCTTGGAGCTCTCACAGATAATGTGTTGAAGCAGAAAAAAAAGATGTATTACCCACAGAATTTCTAGAATAACAGATTCGATTCTCTGAGAGCTTGGAAAAGGAACCAGATGAGAAAGATTTCTCCACTGAGTGCTAAGACATGTCTAGATTCTTTGAAGCAATGTAATATATATCCTGAGATGCATGCTGAGAGAAGTTTTAATATTTATCTTTCCTAATTATAAAATGTCTTCTCATTGTGAAAAATGAAGAAGTTGAGAGTGACAATATAATACCATTCTTATTCAGTAGATAAGCAAAAATTAAAAAGTTCAATAATACCAAGTGTTTAGGATGAGAAAATAAAGCTTCTTATATAACAGATAGGAAGAGGGTTTTTTCCTTAAATAACCTTTCTAACAGGCTTAGCAAAGTTAAAAATATGTCTAACGTATAACCCAACCACTCTACCAGCAGCCACCCATGTGCTAGAAATAGCACACATTTGACAACACATTACATGTAGAAGATGCTTGGGACCATATAACTTGGGATGAGTGACGTTGGGAGAGATGAGGGAAAATGATGAAAGGAGTGGCATTGATCAAGACAAATTATACTAATAAATTGTTATGTTGAATTGAATTCTCTTTGTACAACTAAAGATAATAAAATATTTAAAGATGTGTCTGTGAATTTTTGAAGTAATATGTAAGTAAAAACATTCAATCATCACTAGGAATGGGCATGAATTATGAAATACAACAGTCAAAAATTAATAAATTATATATCAACATGCATAAATATCAGAAACAACTTATGTTTTTAAAAAAGCTAGGTACAAAAGTTTGTGTACAGTATGATATCAGTTATAATTGTAGTACACAATACATATATTGTTTAGATTAAATATGTTTGGTAAAAACTCAAAATATGCTTAAGAATAACACAAAGTATGTTAAATGGATTAACTTGGGCTTCATTGATAGGAAATCTGAAAGGCCAGTGGCTTAGATACATTATAGTTTAATTGTCAGGAAAAATTATATATGGTTTGCACATGTCAACTCTGAAAACATGAGAAACCACAATCCTTCTACATTAGAGTTTCACCATCCTAAACAAATAGCTTCCACCTGGTGACCCAACACAGTGAGTGCCCCAAGGAGAACTGTGTTCCAATATTGCCAAGAGGAATGGAGACTAACTAGAGCTCCCTTTCCTTCTAGGAGTCTTCCACAGTGTTACACTACAACTCCTGCATTAATTCCATGGCCCACAACTTAGTCATGCAGCAAGGCAATGTTTATTCCAAACAAGCATGTGCTAAGAACCAGGGATCATTTCTACAAAGAAAAAAGAGATAAAGATGAGAACAAATTATTTGCCTATAATGTTGGCTTTCTGATATATTCCTGAGGCAAATATGGAACAGAATTAGCATCTGTTTCATCTTTGTGATGTGTGTGATGTCTAAAATTTTGTTTCTTTAAAATATTTTCTTTAGATTTCCCTGTTTATTTTAAATGTTCTTATTAAAATTTTCTGTTTCTATGCTATGTCTTCAAATTTTTCTTAACTGAATGTTTTTTTAAAAATCACAGGAAATATAGGAAAACAGTAAGTATAAAACAAATATTGGTCCTAATACACACATGCGCACACACACACACACACACACACACACCACTACACACACCACATGCTACACATCAAAATACCAACATGAACATTTTTGTCTTTGTTCTGTACATTGCTTTTGCACAATTTTACAATTTATACTTTTAATATTTACATACTTGTAATTGCTTTGTAACTCATTATGTCCTAAGTATTTTCCCATAGTTTTGAAAATTATTTAAAATACAATATTTAATGCCTTTTAGGTAATCTATCAAGTAGGTGAATTACAGTTTAATCAACCCTCTTGCTGAATATCACTACTTTAAGAAAATGAATTTTGCATTTATGAATTTTATTGTACACATATTATATTCTCAAACTTTGTCTCAAGATATTCACTTCAAGGCCACAATGATTATTGGTGTCCCTGTTCTTAGTTTGAGTCATTACAGAAGCAATTTTTGTGGTTGCTGAGTTATTTTCACTTCAAGTACTATTGGTCTTGAATAGTCCTTGGGCCAAATTTCTGTGACTCAACTGAAATCTGGGAGAAGTTCCTCCCACACACTTCCCTGGCAGAGCAATACATCAAGGGACTTTGGAAAGCAAGGTGAATTCTATCTCCACAGGGACTGAGCCATCTACCTTTGTGGCACCACAGCCATCAACACGGGTGAGTGAAAAAGGAAGATTTGGGCACATTTGGTGAATGTGACCACAGTGGCCATCTTATTTCAAATGCTAAGTTCAGTTCTATGTATTTTCTCACATCTCATCCAAATATATTAGAACTCTATCTTGATACCATCTCCATCAACTACACTTTCATGACTCATTTTCACTCTGATGAATAGAGTATCATTACTGTCAGTCCTCAAAGAACTTCTTCAAATAAAAGCTTTCCAGACTGATCAAGTCATTCACTCAACAAATGCTTATCCATTTCTATGGCTCTCAGAATAAGACATTGAATGTAGCAGATATGGAAATAAAGAGTTAAGAAAGGGCTGGGGATATAGCCTAGTGGCAAGAGTGCCTGCCTCGGATACACGAGGCCCTAGGTTCGATTCCCCAGCACCACATATACAGAAAACGGCCAGAAGCGGTGCTGTGGCTCAAGTGGCAGAGTGCTAGCCTTGAGCGGGAAGAATCCAGGGACAGTGCTCAGGCCCTGAGTCCAAGGCCCAGGACTGGCAAAAAAAAAGAGTTAAGAAAATATTATACCTGACTAGTATAAGTGCAAGGTAGAGTGCAGTACTACTTTAGTTGGGGGTGGGGAGGGACAAAAAGCCATTCAGCTTGCCTCTGACTCCTGTTGCCACCTTTCAGTCCCACTGAAACACACTCTCCTTTGCCCAATAATCCCACAGAAACTGTATTATCTGCTGAGCTTCGTTTCTCCTTCCCATTCCTTCCCCAGATATTCATAACTGAGCATTTATCCTCATGCCACTTTTATTCTGCAGTGGTTCACTAATTATTGGAAGCTTCATCTTCCATGAACCAACTGAGTCATGTGACTACCCAGTTCTTCTGAGACTTATAACTGCTACACACCTCCAGCTAAGCTGCTTCTAGAAGATTCTACAATGAGAAGCACAGAAAACTAATTGGTTAAACTCAGAACATGCTTCAATTTTCTTTAGTTAGAGTTTCAAAACTGGACATAATAAGTGAAGCCAAAAGCAAAGACTCAATAAAAATATGTTGAGTGAAAGAACGCAAACCAATGTCTATACTTTTAGCTTCCGCTGAGCCAAGTGAACATGCTCTTCAATAAATTTATTTCATTCATGCCACAAAATTATGAGCATTTATTTGAACAGAATTTTTTTTTTTTTGCCAGTCCTGGGGATTGGACTCAGGGCCTGAGCACTGTCCTTGGTTTCTCTTTGCTCAAGGCTAGCACTCTACATTTGAGCCACAGCACCACTTCTGGCCATTTTCTATATATGTAGTGCTGGGGAATCGAACCCAGGGCTTCATGTATATGAGGCAAGCGCTCTTGCCACTAGGCCATATTCCCAGCCCTTGAACAGAATTTTTTTTTTGACTCATAAATTTCAACTTTATTTACAAAAGTTCTCCTATAAACAAAGATGCCATTCTACTCCTTTAAAATATTATAGCTGATCATTTTCATGAAAACCATTTACATTCTTTTAATCTTTCTACATAAAACTTAATTATAGGATGAGCAAACAACATCACAGGGTAGTCTAAAACATAAAAATCAAAAGAAAAAATTTAAAAAAAATCTAGCACAAATGCTAGAAAGAACAGAATAAGAATTGAGACTCACACCCTTTAATGTATACTATTGCACCAATAATTGGAAATGATCTTTTTTTAGGTGGCAAATGTCCAAAACAGTCTTCTAGCACGTATAGTTTGTGACTACTTTAGGATTGTTCATATAGGCTATTTATGCTGATTTTATAAAATAAGTTATCACTATAAAAAGGGCACAGACTTTGCTTCAGAGTTTCATTATGATCTCATCATTTGGGCCAATTTAAAATAAATACATATAAAGAACTAACAACAACAACAAAAAAACACATGATTGACTTAGAAAATGGAATTCTCCCTGAAGTCAGAGAGCATTGCCCCTTACAGTATCAATACATTTTAATTCTTCATAGCAGAGACAATATACATCTTAAATAACCAAAGAGTATGGTATAAGATGGTCCAAATTACCTACTTATCATTTATATGTAATAATTACTTATTTTAAATCCTTTAAATTTTATTTAGTGGGATAGTCACTCTCACATCATAACGAAGCCACAGGGAATTTAAAAACTTTGGAAAACACTTTATCCTTGAGCATTGATAGAGGAAGTGACAGTCTTGTACCCTTTTAACAATCTTTACTGCAGCATGAACTATTAACAGTCAGCAGTCAAATGTATTCCAATCCTGCAGCACTACTGTTTCTGATCTTTTTGTAACGAAACAAGTGTAACATTAAAAAAAAATCAGATAAATAGAAACTCTGGTTTTATTGTCAACTCTGTAGTTTTTGTTTTTTTGTTTTGTGAAGTGCAAGATCAGCCTGCTAAGAAATGTTCAGCAATGACTGATGCAATAACTTCTGTTGGCATCTTGTCTTCTGAGTCTTCCTTTCTCCCACTGATGTTCAGCCAAATAATAAAAGCAACACAATAATAATTGAGTTTACTATTATCAATGGCACTCTCATCACGGTTCTTACAGATCGAATAAGGTTCATTAGCTGAGATTTAATTCTTGGCTCTTCTCCAAATCCACCAATTCCTTGGTCTGTTCCCCAGCCAATGTTCTTAAGAAAGCGCTCCTCGTGCAGCACCGCAATGGCGTTGACGCAGAGCGGGTGGCCTGCAGCAATGAGTACAGAGTAAAGGCCATGGTGGTTGGAAGCCGGCCGGAGGCCCAACCGACTCCTCTCTCCTGCCGCCTCAGTGGATGTGGCGCCCTTGAACAGAATTTTTTAAACTAGGTATTGTTTTCTAATGATTTAGCTTTGCGGTTTCTGCAAAACATATACTCAATTACAAAAGGTTTGGTACCTTTTCATAATTGCTAGATATACCACTTAATTGAGATAGTAGATATAAAATTTCACTGTGGGGACTGGGAATATGGCCTAGCGGTAGAGTGCTTGCCTCATATACATGAAGCCCTGGGTTTGATTCCTAAGCACCACATACACAGGAAAAGCCAAAAGTGGCGCTGTGGCTCAAGTGGTAGAGTGCTAGCCTTGAGCGGGAAGAAGCCAGGGACAGTGCTCAGGCCCTGAGTTCAAGCCCCAGGACTGGCAAAAAAAAAAACAAAAACACCTTCCCTAAGAAGAATCCCTTTCTAGGTACCAGTGACTCCTGACTACCTACTCAGTAGATTGAGACCTGGAACGTGGAGATTCAAAGCCAGTCTGGATAAAAATGTCCCTGAGACTCTTTCTCCTATTAACCAGCAAAGAGCCAGACCGGAGGCATGGCTCAAGCAAGTGCTACGGTACCATCCATGAGCAAACAAGCCAAAAGAGAACATTGAGCCCTCAGCCCAGCCTGGGCCATGGTGAGGTGAAGGGTGGGGTGGGAAGATCTCCAGTGGAGTCCAAAAGTCTCAGAAGCCTGAGAAGGGGCAGAAACACATCCACCTGGCCCAGTTTATCAAAAATGTAAAAAGACCCTCAATATGTCCTCTTGTGGTCATAGAAGACAGAGCACATTGACAAGGCACCCAAAGGATATGAGAATGTTGTCCTAATTATACTCACACAAAAATCAAAAATGATATTCTCTTCTTTTTCTTAGAGCTGAGTTTTATCATTAAATATTCTCTGTGTTCAAATCCATGCTCCCTTGTGCCTCAAAATGCCATGATTTCAAATAGGAGGATCACTCTGGTTGGCCCTAGCCACTGCTGCCTTTACAAAAAGAAATTTGTGTAGAAATATATATGCATGTAGAAAGGACATTGTGTAAACACAGAGAAGCAGGCAGCCAAGCAGAGTCCTCTCTAGAATCCAGGCCTGCTCCCATGCTCATATCACGATTTCTCCAGAACCAAGAGAAAATAAATTTCTGAGCAGGGTGCTGGTGGTTCCTATAATCTTAGCTACTCAAGAGGATGAAATCTGTGGATCATAGTTGGAAGGCAGCCCAGCTAGGAAAGTCCATGAGATTCTTATCTCCAATTAATTACCCCCATAACTGGAAGTTGAGCTGTGGCTCAAAATGGTGCTAGTCTTGAACAGACAAGCTCAGGGACAGTGTCCAGGCCTTGAGTTCATGTCCCAGTATTGACACAAAAATAAATAGGTAGACAGACAGACAGATAGTCAGAATTACTGATCTAGAAATGGATGCTGATGTCCCAGATTGACAGAATTGCTTCCTCCTTGGGCAGCATCTCTCTGGAGTGCACTTTTGTCAGCTACTTGTCCTTATTCTATCACACTGTGGTAGCAACTTTTGCTGGCCATACCATAAGTCCAAATAGATATCTAGCTATCTTGTTTACTGTATGCCTTTCCTTACATAAATGTAAGCACACTGAGTGTAAAGACCCTGTAAAATTCGTCATTGTATGCCTTTCTAGTCCCCAGCACAATGCGAGGCACAGAGTAAGAGCTATCTGTTGAATCAGTGTTCTAACTTTATTTTAATCTTTCAGTTGGTACAAGCTCTGTTTTGGATAATGTAAGGCAAAATAGATTCTTTTCTCTTTGCGGACCATTCTCTAAGCTTTGGAATTCGCTAACAGGAGATTTGGTTACTTTGAGGAAAGCTGAAGTGAAAGCAGGTATCTTTGATTCCATCTGGACAAGATGGCCCGACAGAAGAAGATCTCAGTATTTCAAATGATGGAGGCTGGGCCAAGGGATAAACAGAAGAGAGGCACTAGAGGATGATACAGCATTCAGAAGAGTGTTTACAATGAAGCATGTGTTATAAATGAAAGAACACCCCCAACTATGCATATTTAGTTGTAATTCTATCTTTGGCTTCTGCTGACATTGAAAAACAACTCAATTTCTACCTCATCACTATTATGAGAAAGCAGTTCAACATTTTTTTCTGCCTGGGGTTAAAAAGAGAAAAGAGGAATGAGAACCATGCCAAGTGAACCAAACTACCATAGATTTACTTAAAATTAACCTTAGCCAATTATGACAAAACAAAGATGTATATTGTAAAGGAAACATAAAGAGGCAGTTGGAGTAAAAGAAATTTCTAGGTTCTAGAATTGAAGACCCAGAAATGAACCCACAGAACTATGCCTACTTAATCTTTGATAAAGGAGCTAAAAAAATAATCTGGAAGAAAGATAGCCTCTTTAACAAATGGTGCTGGCAAAACTGGTGTTGAACCAGTTTTGCCACAAACTAAAACTAGATCCTTATATATCACCCTGCACTAAAATCAATTCCAAATGGATCAAAGACCTAGAAATTAAAAAAGATACTCTGAAAACACTAAAGGAAGGAGTAGGAGCCAAGGACTCCTTGGCGCAGGATGGAACTTCCTTAACAAAGACCCAGAAATGCTACAAATCAAAGAAAGGATGGACAAATGGGACTGCATCGAACTGCAGAGCTTCTGCAGGGCAAAGGACATAGCTTGCAAGATAAAAAGAAAGCCCACAGATTGGGAAAAGATCTTTACCAGCCATACAATGGACAAAGACCTCATATCTAAAATATATGCAGAACTAAAAAAATTAAATTCCTTCAAAACAAAACCGCAAAGAACCAATAGCCCCCTCAACAAGTGGGCTAAAGACTTACAAAGAGACTTCTCTGATGAGGAAATGAGAATGGCCAAGAGACATATGAAAAAATGCTCTACATCACTGGCCATAAAAGAAATGCAAATAAAACAACATTGAGATTCCATCTCACCCCAGTAAAAATGTCCTATATCAAGAAAACTAACAATAACAAATGTTGGAGGGGATGTGGCCAAAAGAGAACCCTACTTCATTGTTGGTGGGAATTTAAACTGGTTCAGCCACTCTGGAAAGTGGTATGGAGATACCTCAGAAGACTAAAAATAAAGCTACCCTATGACCCAGCAGCCCCACTTTTGGGCATCTACCCAAAAGACCACAAACAAGAACACACTAAAGCCAACAGCACAACAATGTTCATTGCAGCACAATTTGCCATAGCTAAAATATGGAACCAACCAACCCAGATGCCCCTCAGTAGACGAATGGATCAGGAAAATGTGGTACACATACACAATGTAATTTTATGCCTCTATCAGAAAGAACGATATTGCCCCATTTGTTAGGAAATGGAAAGACTTGGAAAAATTATACTAAGTGAAGTGAGCCAGACCCAAAGAAACATGGACTCTAAGGTCTCCCTCATAGGGAATAATTAACACAGGTTTAGGCTAGTCACAGCAGAGAATCACAAGAGCCCAATAGCTATACCCTTATGAACACATAAGATGATGCTAAGTGAAATGAACTCCATATTATGGAAACGACTGTTATAGCACTGTTGTAATTACTTTCATCATGTGATGAGAAATCATAGCTTCTATTGTTGATGATCCTCTTGTATCCCCTTCCTGTGGTTTTACCTGCACTATCTCTGTATCTTATCTGAGTACATTGGAAACTGTGTATACTGGTATTAGAAATAGGAAACTGAAAGGGAATACCAAAATTGAGAGACATGATAAAAAGACAAACAACTACAAAAGCAATACTTACAAACTGTTTCATGTAAATCAACTGAACAATTCATGGGGGGAACAGGAAAGTGGGAGGGGAGAGGGGGGAATGAGGTAGGAGGTAAGAAACAGTACAAGAAATGTATCCAGGGGCTGGGAATATGGCCTAGTGGCAAGAGTGCTTGCCTCATATACATGAAGCCCTGGGTTCAATTCTCCAGCACCACATATATATAGAAAATGGCCAGAAGTGGCGCTGTGTCTCAAGTGGCAGAGTGCTAGCCTTGAGCAAAAAGAAACCAGGGACAGTGCTCGGGCCCTGAGTCAAGGCCCAGAACTGGCAAAAAAAAAAAAAAAACAAAAACAAAAACAAAAAAGAAATGCATCCAATGCCTTATGTACGAAACTGTAACCTCTCTGTACATCAGTTTAACAATAAAATTTTTTTTTTAATTTCTAGGTTCTAAGTGATAACTTAGAAAACCAGCCAATCAAACACCAGTAGTACATGTCTATAATCTTAGCACTTCGGGAAGCTGAGATCTAAGGATTTCAGTCAAAGTCAGCCCAGGAAGGAAGGTCCATTCTAATTAACCAGCAAAAATGCTAGAAGTAGATCTGTGGCTCAAGTGGTAGAACGGTAATGTTGAATAAAAAAGGTAAGGGGCAACACCCAGACCCTGAGTTCTAGCTATAGTACCACCAGAAAGAGAGAGAGAAAGAGAGAGAGAGAGAGAGAATTTTTATCAAATGTACTGTATACATGGAGTATTTAGCCTGCAGTTTTCTCTAGGCAGTACTAACTTAGAAAAACAGTTCTGAAAGAGAAGCTGCTTTGTCCAAATAGGCAAAAAGTAACTGAACCAGAGTTTCAACACTACTCATGGGTTTTGCAAGCCTGGTGGGATTGTCCAAATTCCACTGAGCAGCTTTCCAACCTCAGTGGAATGTTCCTAACAATGAAAATATCCACTAGTGCTTCTACACTCTGCTTAAGAGCGTATCCTCTTCTAGGATCCCTTCTGAAAGGTGCAGCATTCTTTAGCATCCTTTAAGACTTTTTCTCTACAGCTAAGGCTCACAGTGAGTGCCAGAAATTCAGACCTGAGCTGTAGGATATCTCCACGAACTCGGAGAGTGAGCATGAGTTAACCTTCCACCAAGTCTGTGGACTCCAATGTGCAAAGGTAGCCTCTCCAAAAATGGGCTCAGGGACAGCCCTTTGAGATGGATCTCTGTCAAAGATGAGCATCAGTCTTCTCAGCTCAAAATGTGTCCTGGTCCAAAACACAGAAGTATTGGGATAAATAGTGGCATCAAAATAATATTGATAGGAAACAATGATTGTGCCCAGAGACCACAGCTTCAGAGAAAGCCTTGAAGGAGAGTTGACGTTTACAAAGACAGATTTAGCATTAAGAAAAAAAATGAAGAATTTCTGGTTAAACTGGAGACCAGTGGAACACTTCAATAATCCTAACTCCTGCTGAAGCTGAGATCTGAAGATGAAGTTTCAAAATTGGCCTGTGCAGACAAAATCAAGAGACTCTTATCATGAGTAAAAAGACAGTACTGGATACCTGGGTCCAATGGCACCTAAACACTTCAGTGCCAGCCATGAGTGAAGAAATTGAGTAAGAAACTAGGTCTTGAGTTCAAGTCTAGTACTGGTACACACACATGAGTGTGTGCATGTGCATGCATATACATACAGAGAGATTATTTTTGGTTGCTTATGAAGAGTAACAAAAAAATTTGAATATTCTTCAAGTATTGTCTCTGAGTTGATGTTTAAATAATTCCCAAAATTACTTTTGGTTTCTTTTCAATTGATTTATTTGTGTTTTTGTTTGTTTTTGTGCCTGTACTGGGGCTTGAACACCACCCTTCATATACTTGCTCTACTTTTTCCCTTACAGCTGACAGCCTACCACTTAGCTTATACTTCCAGGTCTTGGTGGTCAATTGGAGATAAGATTCTCTCACATTTATCTGCTCAGGCTGCCTTTGAAGGGAGATCCTCAGATCTCAGCTTTCTGAGAAGCTAGGATTACAGGTGTGAGCCTAAAGTGCTGTACTTCGTTACTAATTGAAACAGGACGGTTGATGTCTAATCTGCTTAAATATCCACTGATCCATTTATGCTGGGGTCTGATCTGTGTTCCATAACTTCTAGATGCTTCTGTTTAGGCCTGGAATAGTCTGCCTAGGGAATGCTAAGAGGTCCTGCCTACGGCCAGGCAGTGTACATGCAAGGAGAGGGGCAGTCCCCTCCGGAAGGAGCAGCACCTGCGGCTCCTGGCAGCCAATAATCAGCCAGATCTCTGCATAGTGTTGGGAAGTTTCTTCTACATTATTCTACACCCTCCTTACCATCAGGCAATACAAAATAAACATTATTAGCCACATTTTTCTAATGGAAGAAAATGTTGATTCAGCAAATTGAAGTGATCTTTTTTTTCTTAAAGATAAGGAAAGAAACAGCTTGAACTCTATTTACATACTTTCCACTATTACTCAAATGTTGATTATACCTCTAATTCCAAAAGGAAAGAAATAAGAAAGGAAAAAGAAAAAGAAGTTTCCACTTAAGCTCTTCATAACCCATGACCACCGCCACCACCACATTCCTACAGAACCTTTTAGGACTAAAGGCCCAGGGAACAAACCACAAGCAACAGCAAAATCCTTGGATGTTTGTTGGCATCCTGACAACACTGGCAAATTCCTTGGCAGACCCTTCTATTCTCATGATCAATGGCCTGGAAGCCAGGAACCAGACTTGCTTCCTGGCTGTGCATTGATCTCTACCATGAAAATGTACATAAGCAGTATCCATTCATTGTATTGTGAACACAGAAGATGAACTAATTCTGCCTCATGTCTACTGTGTGTGTGTGTTTGTGTGTGTGTGTGTGTGTGTGTGTGTGTGTGTGTGTGTGTGTGCTGTTAAGGTACAAGGTTGCTTTGCAAGCCGAAACAGTAGGTCTTTTGGCTAGTCATATTCCACAAAGTGCTTATAACTCAGTGTTAGCTTATCAACCATCCAATCTCCTGCTCTGGGGAATATGTCAACAATCAAAAGCAGAGGAGGAGGTGTGGGGCATCTTAATGGCTTTCATTTCATCAGACTTACTTTCTTAAGGGCATTTAATCAATGAGGAGAAGTAGTAGGCAGATTTTTAAATAAATGCATCACTTTAGATTAATCCACAGCCTACTTAAACATAAAGGTTTATGTGACTTCCAAATATGTCTGACTTTGGCTCTGCAGAACTGAAAATCTGTATATCAAACAAGTGGTTTCAACCCCCCCCCCCTTTATTTGACCTGCTCAAATGGGAGATATCCAGAAGCTTGGGGTACCAGGGTGCTGTGTCAAAGCTACTCAGAATGCTTGAGTGAGATGTAAGTTCCCTATACAACAAAGCTTGCCTTTCTTCCTTCCTTCCTTCCTTCCTTCCTTCCTTCCTTCCTTCCTTCCTCCCTCCCTCCCTCCCTCCCTCCCTCCCTCCCTCCCTCCCTTCCTTCCTTCCTTCCTTCCTTCCTTCCTTCCTTCCTTCCTTCCTTTCTTCCTTCCTTCTTTCTTCCCATTAGCCAGGTGAATAATGTGCTTTTTAAAATATCCAATGAGAAATGAGATGGGAACTGCAAGGACTACCACCATTCACATTTTGTCTTTGAGTTACTCTTAGAAGCAAAAAGAAGAGAAAAAAAAGAAAATTAAAAGTAAGCTGGAGCCAGGTGTATGCCATTCCTGTAATCCTAGCTCCTCAGGAGCTGAGATCTGAGGATCTCCAGAAATGGAGCTGTGGCTCAAATGGCAGAACACTGGCCTTGAGCAAAAGAGCTTAAGGGACAGTGACCAGGCCCAGGCCCTGCTTTTGAGCCCTAGGAGCAACACACACACACAAACACACACACACACACACACACACACACACACACACACACACGACTGGAAAAATACAGATGGGCTTACTGTCCGTATACCAGCTACCTGAACAGTCAAAATATGAAGGTCCTATCTGCCAGCAGTATATTGTCCAGGTTGGGATGTGGATGGGATGGTGTTACTTTAAATTGATTTTCTTAATACTGGTCATAAGCAGCCCAGAAACAAGCTCCAGGATCGTTCAGTCCTTTCACAAAGCGTTCACCATACTGACATTTGTCCCTGGGCAGCGCTGTCCATTCTGAGGACCTCTGCTCCATCTGGAAACATCAAACATCCGAGTGGTAATGGACAATTAGCTTCCAGAAACTGGAATGCATTTTTCTATTTCTTTTTTCTTTTCAGAAAAGAGAGAATGTTTGCCAAATAAGATTGAGACGATATGATCCTTTTGGCACTGTAGCTAATGAAAGTTATTAATATTCTGTGGGGTTTCGAGCAAGAATTGAGTTAATGGCTTTGGGAATCATTCAAAACCTAAGGACACAGCCTTCATAGCAGCTTTTTATAGATAGAAAAGGATATGTAAAAGCATTTAGTATGTGGGGGGGTATTGGTGTGTGTGAGTGCATGAGTGTGTAGGCATGTGTCTGTCTTCGTGTGTTTTCATGAAAGTGTGCAGGTGTGTTTGCAGGCATATGGCTTGTCTGTGTGTGTGTGTGTGTGTGTGTGTGAGTGAGTGAGTACATGAATGTTGGAGGCATATGTCTGTCTTCCTGTGTTTTCATAAAAGTGTTCAGGTGTGTTTGCAGGTGTGTATTTTGTCTACACATGTGGCTCTGCGTGCGTGTGTCACTGAGAGTTGATAAAAGCACACTGTACTATCTCTGTCCCCATGTTCTTAGACAGCTGAAGAAGTAGCTGTTATTCCTGGCCTCAGAAGGAGCTATGAAAACCTCTAGTGTTTGTGTTCCAGGTGCTGATGGCTCACATCTGTAATCCTAGCTACTCAAGAGGCTGTGATCTCAAGATCAAGGTTTGAAGCCAGCCTAGGCAGGAACTCCATGATACTCTTACATCTGATTAAGCACCAAAAACCCAGCAGTGGAGCTGTGGTTCAAGTGGTAGAGTACTTGCCTTGAGCAAAAAAGCTCAGGGACAGAGTCCAGGCCTTGAGTTCAAGCCCCAGAATCTGCACCCAAAAAAGCCAACTTCCACTGGCTGTGAATGAATGTTGGAGAAATCATGATGCTCTCTTTTTTATTCTATTTGAAATAATGGTGTTTTAATAATGGCATAGTCTCTTTACTCCTTAATAATGACTGTAGGTCTTGAGAATGTGGCCTCTCTCTCCAAACGCCAGGTGCTCCAGATTTCTAAAATATTTTAAGAGAAAAACCCAGCCCTAAGTGCTCTACAAACACTGATAATAGCCAGTTTTTGAGAGAGACAAGTCAGAATGGATATTTATGTGTCAGCTTGTAGTACAATGCAGCTTCCAGTCCTGAGACAAATTAAATTCATTCTTGTGCATTGTAGTGGTAATGTGCAATTAACTTCCAGAAACTGTAATGTATTTTCCTAGCATATAGAAGCCTTTGGAAATTTCAAGGGTAGCCTCTCTATGCCCCTTAACAGTAATCTTAAGTGTGTATCTCCACAGTGGCGTAAATCAAACCATTCAGTAAACGCATTGTAACCTTTTCAAACATATCTCCCTGTTAGCTTTAACATCATTATATCCCATTGTGATGGAAATGGACTTTCTGTATCAAGCGATAATGAAAATAGCCACTTTATGTAGTTTCTGTATGCAATTATCCAGGCTTTTCTGGGGCTCTAGAGAAATCTAAGCTAATTGCTTTGGGACTTTTCCTACATTTCCATAAATTCTTTGTTAATTTTTCATGAGTAACTGTTATTGCAGTTGCCCTCAAAGTTCCCATTGTATTCAATAATGTAAAAAAAACTCACTGTGGTTTGCTTGTGTTCCCCCTCAAGTTGGGCTTCTTTCCATCCCTGTGTATTCTCAGGTGAGGTGAGCTTTTTTCCCCATCCCTTTCTCTGTCTCTGTCTTTCTGTTGTGTGCTCTCTCTCTCTCTCTCTCTCTCTCTCTCTCTCTCTCTCTCTCAGTCTCTCTCTCTCCTCTCTCTTTCCATGCCAGTGGGTGCTGCCTTTCAGCTTTTTTGCTCAAGGCTGGTGCTCTAACAATTTGGGTATAGCTCCACTTTGACTTTTTGCTTGCTAATTGATAAGAGTCTCTGAAACTTTCCTGCCTGGGCTGGCTTTGAACCTTGATCCTCCATTCTCAGTTTCCTGAATAGCTAAGATTACAGGCTTAAACTACCAGCATTCGGCCTCTGTCTTTTTAAAGACAAAGCTTTTCTTTATCTGAATTTACTCAAAGCCAGTCTAAACGAGTTGTCTGTGGTGTGCAATCTTGTCATTATGGTACATGAATTGAGTTTGCTTTATCTGACAGTTTGCTCTGGAATTGCTTCTATACCTACTCATTAACCTCAATGACAGATAACTTAGTTTTAAGTGATAAAACGGTGAGTGTCCCAGGAAAAGCTCTGAAATTACCTCAGATGCTACATTTGATTTATTGGTTGCTTCAAAACCAGAGTCACAATTTCTATAGCTTCCAATAATCAGGAGCTAAGAACACAACACCTAAGATTTCTAAGGATTTGTTTTCAACCTGAGTTCTTTCTTCTGGGCCCTGAGTACTGCGCATACCCTATAGAAACGCTCCTCTCTTGTTCTTAGCAGGGACACACTAAGCACGGACAACTCTGTGCTTAGGACACTAAAAACAAATGTTTAGAGGAAGAATGAAGGTTAGCTTGTGTGAATTTACTCAAAATCAGTGATCCAAAAGTCTAAATAAAAGTTCTTTTGATTTTAAAATATAAAATAAGCTTTACAGTTTGGCATTCAAGATTTAAGTCCCATCAGAGATCTGTGTTAATTTACCCATCTATATTTAAGATTGCTGTATGTAAGCTAGACTATGATTAAAACAATGTGAAGAGAAGGCACAATCAACTCTTCTGTAAGAAATGCACTCACCCATCCAAACTCAAAGAATCTACTCTGAGACAGGAAGCATGGTGAAAGTGAGACTTCTTAAAGTTAATTTTATTGTCAAGGTGATGTACAGAGGGGTTACAGTTATGTAAGACAGTGAGTATATTTCTCGTCAAACTTGTTACCTCCTCCCTTATTTTTCTCCCATCTTCCCTCCTCCCCAACTCCCAAGTTGTACAGTTAGTTTACGATATATTGTCTTGTAAGTATTGCTGTTGCATTGGTTCACCCTTTGTCCTTTGTCTTGCCATTTGGATGTTCCCATTCCCTTCCCTAATTCAGATAAATGTTTATACTATAGCCAGGGTACCAAAATCAAATACAGAGTGTCTTGAATGGCAGTCTTGCTAAATCAAGTGTCTTATGGCAGGCAAGCTCTCTGGGATTACAACAAACAATTTTATACCCAGGGTGTGGAGATTCCTTCCACAAGGCCCTGAATGGTGTGAGTACTGTGGAGTTGATGTTCCTTCCTGGACCTCGCCTAAGTTACACTACTTTCTATTAGGTAATTCCAATTACACGTATCCCTTGAGATTGGTTGAATTTCAGAACTGGTTATACTTTTGTGCCAAGAAGGCTTTCTGTTACATACAATTTCCACCTATTTTCTCATGATATTTTAGTCCATTCTTCTTCATGCTAATCAGCCACCTTCTAACCTGCCTTGTTTATCAATGGGCTTTCCAGCCCAATAACTGTTTATCTATGGTCTTTCCAATGCAAGAACTCTATTTATCTATGGGTTTCCAGTGCAAGAACTCTGTTTATCTGTGGTTTTTCCAGTGCAAGAACTCTATTTATCCATGGGCTTTCTGGTACAAGAACTCTGTTGCTTTCACAGGTTGCTACACAAGCAAACTATTGGTAATTTTCTTTGCAGGGGAAAATACATTGTCTTGAAACTGCACCACCACTGACTTTATTGTTAACACTCCCATCTTGCAATTATTTGGGGCTTCTAAGGCCTCGGTCTTGATGGCAAAGTGGTAAGCACTGGAGAAGTCACTCTAGAACTTTCCATGAGTGGTACTGGATGATTGACCTCTAAGAAAAGTATCTGGATGCCTTATCATTTATAATCTCTTCTTGAACATTACAAGATCGAATGTAGCCATATTTAAGACAAATCACAGAGTGGCTACCCATTTGGCACACGAATGTTCATATGTGCTGTAACATAGACTTTCTCATCCACAGCCTCAGAGCCCATCTTCCACAGCAGAAAATGAATGAACTCTCGTTGACATGGATTTTTGTTATCCACAGGTAATTTCAGTAGCTCTTGTGGGGAAACTGCCCATTGGTAAACAAACTCATGAACCAACAAATGACCAAGAAGACTTCATTGAGCACTACTACCCACTGGGAGCCATGCAATTAATAAGGGAAACAGAATAAACAAACAGTTTCACAAGTAAGAATTAAACATTCAGTCTTCCATAGTCATAACGGCATAGTTCTTGGGGACAAATAGCTTTATTGGAGTTTTCCCAAGGGATAACTATTATCAGTGGCTTACTCAGCCTATATACTTTCAGCTAAATGGAAATTAAGAGTTGTGACATTTGAAATGTTTGCTATTAATGTACCTAGTGTTAAGAAATTTTAAATTGTTTTTAACCTTTGATGGAGAACACAAGGCTACTGCTAATACTAAAGGTGGTCACTCTTTATGGGTGCTCAGGGACACACACAGGTAGAAATCGGTGTTCTCTTATCTTCCCACTAGCATCAACACACTCCTTCTCTTTCTTATTCTTAGGGCTGTGAACACATGGATCAGATACACTAAGTAACTACAGCATCTGTGTGATTTAAGGAGGTTACCGCATAAAAGCTCCCAAGTCCTCATTCCTACAAATTTGCAATTGAAAACTCAAAATTAGACAAGTTTATAAGCACTGTAACTCTGAAATAAGAAAAGATGGTTTTCTTTGATTTTTTGTTTTATTTGTTTGTTCAGTGTTGGTCCTGAGGCTTTTACTCAAGGCCTAGGCTCTGTCCCTAAACTCTTCTCAAGGCTAACACTCTACCAGTTGATCTACAGCTCCACTTCCAGCTTTTTAGTAGTTAATTAGAAAATAAAAGTCTCATGGCCTTTCCTCCCCAGGTTAGCTTCAAACCACAATCTTCAGATCTCAGCCTCCTGATTGGCTAGGATTACAGGCTTGAGAAATTGGTGCCCAGGTTTTATTTTATTTTGTGAAGTAAAGTCTTACTATTTGCCCCAAATTCCACACTTCTGCCTTAATATCCCAATTGCTGGGGTTACAACAGCTGATTATTAGGCTGAACAATTTATTTTAATTATCACTAAAAATGTAATGGATAACTTATAGCTTAGTAGTGCCTTACTCAATTTTCCAAACAATATGACTTAGAGAATATAATCCCCATTCTATAGGTAAAGAAACTGAAGTTTAGAGTGATCAAATAAGTTCTCCCAGAAAAGTAAATAAGAGTCAGGATTCCAGCCTTCCTCTCTGCAAAAGTCTTTTTTTTCCTCTCTGCTACATTCAAGGGTCAGGTCCTCCAATGTCCCTTTGACCTATAGGCATGACCTATCTCAAAAAGTGTCCACCTACATTGTTGCTCTCCTTTTATATTGTGTATGACCATCTTCTGTGGTTCACATACTTCATTGCAGTTTTTGTGTGTTCCATAGACACTAAACTCTTTTAGGACAGGTGTCTATCTCTACTGATCTTTGTACTCCTGAAACTCTCTGCAGTACCTGGTCTTGTAACACATTTATTAAAAGATAACACTTATGATGAGATAGATAGATAGATAGATAGATAGATACATACATACATACATACATACATACATACATACATACATACATATACATAAACCGAAGTATTCACATAAATAAGTGAAAATTAAAGCAATATTGACATTTGATTAGTCAGCTGTGAGATTGGCCAATAATAGAAGATTTTCTAACATTGAGAATTTTCTATAGTGAAAATGAAATAAAAACTCTTAATACTGGTTGGTGTTCATTAAAGTTAGAAGAATGTCAAATGACTTTTTAGTAATATGTGCCAAAATGTAACTGTACACTCTTTTTCTAGACATTTATTCTTTAAATACAACTGTAAAAATCATGTAAATGTAGCTACACAAAATGATTTGACAAAGTATTATTTGTAATAGAAAAGAAAACTTCCTAAATGTCTGGAATGCCCTCCAAAGGCCCATGTGTGAAAGGCTTGGTCTTTCAGTTTTGTGCTGTTGGATGGTGGTAGACAGCTTTAGCATGGAGCCCATTGGAAGATGTTAGGTCACTAATGATGTGCCCTTGAAGAGAATAGTGGGATACTGGTCTCTTTCTTTTATCTTCTGAACTCAGCCACAAGGTGAGCTATGTATTCCTCCCAAGATGTGCAACCTTGCCACAGACTTGACAGCAAGGGGACCAAGTGGCCCTAAACAAAAACCTCGGAAACTATGAATCAAAACAAAAATGTTCTATGGATTTTTTTTGAGAGAAGACAGCAGAGGAGCAGCAGAGCCCTAGCTGAGCTCCCTCCAACATCGCAGTTTTCCCACCCCAGAGAAACTTTTACCCCTAGATAGACTGCCCAAATAAGTTCTAACAGTACAGGGATTCCGGCCAGGGAGGAAAAATCAACTTTGCTGGTCTGAAAACACAGATTTGAGCTCCGGGCAGCATCCCGCCACCACAGTGCTGCATACCCCACACAGCTCAACAGAGACCAGGGAGAAATTCTCTACACAGCAGTGTACAGACAGATTGCAGGCTGAGCACAGACAGGCTGAAATCGCAGAGACAGCGTGAGTACTCCCACGAAAGACAGTCTCACGCCCACAGAGCAGCTCCTTCCCCAACCGCGAGAGCAAAGCGCCATCTTTGACACTGGCAAAAGGTCAGACCAGACTGGAGCTAAAGCCCACCTGGGGAAAGTGAGGACAAAGCAGCCATCTTTGAGAAGGGCAAGAGGGACCAATCAGTGAGAGCCAGCTCTGCCCAGGAGAATGCCCTCTGACCAGGTGGGATGCTTGTCCTGGGCCTCGGCTCAGCTAGAGGTGCCGCCCTACCTGCCAGAATTCCTAAATTAAAAGCAAAACAGCGAGCAGCTATCAGCATCACGGAACAGCCACATGAGAGAACAAACTTCCCAAGACAGATAAACGGTCCCATTTAGAATCACAATTCCCAGCCCAAAATTCCATACCCAGCTCTGCCCAGAAGGCCGCCCCACCCAGGAGGGAGGAACCTCCCCCAGACCATCGACTCTCAGCCCGGTAAACCAGGCCAGAGGCACCCCACCCTGCTGAGTCCACAGCCTATTCAAAGCCAGGTGTTAAAGGCAGCAGCCCTACAGCAGATGGGAGGAGCCACAGTTCCCAAGACTATTCATGTCCCCATCTACAGTGGATGCCCAAGGCCTACCTGCTAGCTGTGTGAACCACAGAACCCCAGGATTTCACTAACAGGGGCAGAGGGTCAAAGCAGATCCACCCCCTGCCAACTGAAAGTAAGTCAAACCAGCCAAGTGGCAGATTAGACTGCAGACCATCGCAAGGAAACCACAGACTGTAGAAAGCCCACCCAAACAAGGAAGACATCTGTTTGTTTGGTTGGTTTGTCTCAAAAGTTTTTTAAGCTTTCATTTATATCTTTTTTTCTTATATTTTCATTTCTGAAACATCATTGGTTTGTTTTTGTTTTCCATTTTCACCTGTTGGTTCTATCGTGTTTTGTTGTTGTTGTTGTTGTTGTTGTTGTTCTTTTCTTTTTCTTTTTTCGTTTTCTGTTTTTTTTTCTTTTTTTTTTTAAATAATTTTTCTCAGTTATGTCCATCTGTCTTCCAGTATTCTTTCTTTATTTCTCTCTATGTACTCTCTTCAAAAATTATTTTCCTGGGCTGGGGATATAGCCTAGTGGCAAGAGTGCCTGCCTCGGATACACGAGGCCCTAGGTTCGATTCCCCAGCACCACATATGCAGAAAACGGCCAGAAGTGGCGCTGTGGCTCAAGAGGCAGAGTGCTAGCCTTGAGCAGGAAGAAGCCAGGGACAGTGCTCAGGCCCTGAGTCCAAGGCCCAGGACTGGCCAAAAAAAAAAAAAAAAAAAATTATTTTCCTATGAATAACACCTCCACTCTTTACTGCTAACTCTCCATTGTCTATCATTTTAACCTTGTTGTTTCTACTGATTCTACTCTCCTCCACATTTCCATGTCACTGAAACTAAACCAAAATCATCACCCCCCCCCATACATTTTACTCCAGTTTCTTTACTAACTCTAACTTACACTCCTGACTTACTTCTAGGTCCTCCAGATCCCATTGACTCCTGGTTATTGGATAGAGGGTATCCTGCCTAATATGAGTGAAACAAAGGGGTTCATAGAGAAAGCCAATCCAAAAAGAACTTAATATAAGAACAAGAATTGCTCAAAGGGTTGTAACAGTTAATAAGTAACTACTGAATACAGGGCTCAGGATTGGTTGTTATATTGAAATTGTATTCTTTAGGAACACCAAATCTAATTTTATACACAGGAATAAAAAGTATCCATATATAATTGTGAACTTCTAAGATTTACACAACAGTGCTTGGTAAGGGCTGCTTTGGGTCTTAAACGGTGCACACAGGTGCTTGAGATTGGCATTCCCAATCCAAATGGGCAGAAAACACAAGAAAGATGGCAAACAATGAAATCTTATCTCCCACTCAAAACAAGCAGGAAGCAGAGCAGTCAATCAAAGACATAGAAGAGAACACCCAAAATGCTCTACAAAGTCTACTGATAAACATGATAAATGAAAAGTTTGAATCTCTTCAGTCAATTATTCTAGAGCATGAGGAGGCAAAGCAAAAATTAATGGAGAATTTCATAGCCTCCACAAATAGAAAGATAAATAAACTTCAAGAGTCAAATGAAAAGATAGCTACCAAGCTAAAAGCTTTGAGAGACAACACTCAAAACCAAATTAATGAAGTTAATGAAGTAAAGAAGTCCATACAGTACTTAAGAGATGACATGGAAATCATCAGGAAAGACAAGTCAGAAGGAAAAGAGATTCGAAATCAAATAGCTAGTCTACAGTCCCAACTAACTGAAGCAGAGGATCAAATCTCAGGAGCTGAAGATTTCATAGAATCTATGGAGAAACATCAAAAATCAATACAGAACCAATCCAATCGACCAAACAGATCGCTCCAGGAGATTAAAGATGCAACCAGAAAGCCCAATTTAAGGATAATAGGTATCAAGCAAAACCTGGACAAAGAAGTTAATGGAATAGGCAACCGATTTAACAAAATATTAGCTGAGAACTTCCCAAATATCCAGAAGGAAAGGCCTATACAGATACAAGAACCATTTAGAACCCCTAACCAACCAGACCAGAATATGACATCCCACCGACACATTGTGATCAAAACAGGATCAATAGAGTCCAAGGAAAGAATCCTTAAAGCTGTTAGGGAGAAGAAAACAATCACATATAAAGGAAAAGCAATCAGAATTACCTCAGGCTTCTCAGCAGAGACCATGAAATTAAGAAGAGCATGGAATGAGGTATGCCAAATGCTAAATAAAAATAAATACCAACCAAGAATAGTGTACCCAGCTAAACTCTCATTCATAGCCAAAGGTAAAACTCTTCCACAGTAAGGAAAAACTGAATCAATATATCTCCACCAAACCAGCTTTACAAAAACTACTCAAAGATGTACTATATAGAGAAAATAATCAAGATCCCAATGCAGACAGAGAAATGAACCCTAACTAGTAAACCAGAATAAAAGATCAACAAATGGGAAGACTCAACCTTTAACAAGATAGGGATAATGAAAGGAACAAATGATCAGCTCTCAATCCTAACTCTCAACATTAATGGACTTAATTCGCCAATCAAACGACATAGGCTCATAAGTTGAATCAAAAATCAAGATCCATCTTTCTGCTGCCTCCAAGAGACTCATCTACCCAGCAAGAGTAAACATCGTCTAAAAGTGAAAGGCTGGAATCAAATCTATCAAGCAAATGGCCCCCATAAGCAGGCCAGAGTTGCAATCCTAGTATCAGACAAAACTGACTCCAAATTAAAAAAGGTAAGAAGAGACAAAGAAGGTTACTACATACTAGTAACGGGATCTCTCCTACAGGAAGATATAGCCATCCTAAATATCTACACACCAAATACAGGAGCACCAAACTTCATCAAACAAACACTACTGACTCTAAAAACACTCATAGACCCAAACACATTGATAGTTGGGGACTTTAACACTCCACTGTCAACTCTGGACAGATCAACATGCCAAAAACTGAACAAAGAAATCACAGAAATAAATCATTCCATAGACCAACTAGACTTAATCGTCATCTACAGAATATTCCACCCTGCAACAACAAAATATGCATTCTTCTCAGCAGCACATGGAACATTCTCCAAAATAGATCACATCTTAGGGCACAAAGAAAATCTGTACAAATTCAGAAGTATCAAAACCATGATTGCATTCTCTCAGACCACAATGGAATAAAATTAGAGCTCAACTCAAACAGCCACCACAGAAAATCCTACAGTTCATGGAGACTAAGCAAAACACTGCTGAACCATCAGTGGGTCATTGAAGAAATTAAATCGGAAATTCAAATGTTTAAGAAACTCAACCAAAATGAGGACACAAAGTATCAGCTCCTTTGGGACACAGCTAAGGCAGTACTCAGAGGAAAATTTATATCTCTGAATGCATACACAAACAAACTGGAGAAACAGCAACTCAATCATTTAAAGAAGCACGTTAATTTTCTTGAAAGAGAACAACAAGCCAAACCCCAAGTCAATAGATGGAAGCAAATAATTAAAATCAAATAGAATTAAATCAATTAGAGACAAAAAATAAACATCAAAAGAATCAACAAAACAAAGAGTTGGTTCTTTGAAAAAATCAACAAGATAGACAGACCCCTAGCAAACCTGACCAAAAAATGAAGGCAGCACACTCAAATAAATAAGATAAGAGATGAAACAGGTAACATCACCACAGAAACAACCAAAATTCAGACCATAACAAGGGACTATTTTGCAAACCTTTATGCCAACAAATTCGCGAACTTGGAAGAAATGGATGATTTCCTAGAAAAAATTCATATCCCCAAACTCAACCATGAAGACTTAAACCTTCTAAACAGACCCACATCCAGTATTGAAATAGAAAAGGCAATAAGTGTTCTCCCAGCCAAGAAAAGCCCAGGTCCAGAAGGATTCACAGCAGAATTCTAAAAGGCCTTCAAAACAGAAGTCACACCAATATTTCTCAAACTCTTCAATGTAATTGAAAGAGAACGTTCACTACCAGACACATTCTATGAAGCCAGTGTAACCCTCATCCCAAAACCAGGCAGGGATTCATCACGGAAAGAGGACTATAGACCGATTTCTCTGAGGAATATAGACACAAAAATTCTGAACAAAATTCTGGCCAATCAACTTCAACAGGTCATAAAAAAAATCATACATCATGATCAAAGTGGATTCATCCCAGAGATGGAAAGTTGGTTCAATATACGCAAGTCAATTAATGTAACCCACCCAACTTCAAGCTGTATTATAAAGCTATAGTAATAAAAACAGCTTGGTATTGGCACCGGATCAGGCCTGAAGACCAATGGAACAGAATTGAAGACCCAGAAATGAACCCATAGAACTACGTCTACTTAATCTTTGATAAAGGAGCTAAAACTACAGTCTGAAACAAAGATAGCCTCTTTAATAAATGGTGCTGGCAAAACTGGTTCAACACATGCAACAAGCTAAAGCTAGATCCTTATATATCACCCTGCACCAAAACCAATTCTAAATGGATCAAAGATCTTGAAATCAAAACAGACACCATGAAAACACTAATCCAAGGAGTAGGAGAAACACTTGAAATCCTTGGCACAGGACGGAACTTCCTCAACAAAGACCCACAAAGGCTACAAATCAAAGAAAGTTTGGACAAATGAGACTACATCAAACTACAGAGCTTCTGCAGGGCAAAGGACATAGCTTGCAAGATTAACAGAAAGCCCTCAGATTGGGAGAAGATCTTTACCGGCCATTCAGCAGACAAAGGCCTCATACCTAAAATATATGCAGAACTAAAAAATTACCTTCATCCAAAACAAAACCGCAAAGAACCAATAGGCCCCTCATCAAGTGGGCTAGAGACTTACAAAGAGACTTCTCTGATGAGGAAATGAGAATGGCCCAGAGGCATATGAAAAAGTGCTCTACATCACTGGCCATAAAAGAAATGCAAATCAAAACAACATTGAGATTCCATCTCACCCCAGTAAGAATGTCCTATATCAAGAAAACTAACAATAACAACTGTTGGAGGGGATGTGGCCAAAAGGGAACCCTACTTCATTGTTGGTGGGAATTTACACTGGTTCAGCCACTCTGGCAAGCGGTATAGAGAGTCCTCAGAAGGCTAAACATAGAACTCCCCTATGACCCAGTAGCCCCACTTTTGGGTATCTATCCAAAAGACCACAAACATAATCACAGTAAAGCCACCAGCACAACAATGTTTATCGCAGCACAGTTTGCCATAGCTATAATCTGGAACCAACCCAGATGCCCCTCAGTAGATGAGTGGATCGGGAAAATGTGGTACATATACACAATGGAATTTTATATATCTATAAGAAAGAATGATATTGCCCCATTTGTAAGGAAATGGAAGGACTTTGAAAAAGTTATACTAAGTGAAGTGAGCCAGACCCAAAGAAACATGGAGTCTATGGTCTCCCTTATAGGGAATACTTAGCACAGGTTTAGGCAAGTCACAGCAGAGGATCACAGGAGCCCAATAGGAGCCTTATGAACACATAAGATTATGCTTAGTGAAATGAACTCCATGTTATGGAAATGAATGTTATATCACAGTTGTAAATACTTTCAACGTGCCATATGTAACTGTAGCCTCTATTATTGATGATATTCCTGTATCACCTTTCTGTGGTTGTACTTACACTATCTCTTTATCTTGTCTGAGTATATTGGAAACCATGTATACTGGTATTAGAACCAGGAAATTGGAAGGGAATACCAAAATCGAGAGACACAGGGTAAAAAAAGACAAACAACTACAAAAGCAATACTTACAAACCATTTGATGAAAATGAACTGAACAACTGAACAACTGGTTGGGGGGAGGGGGAAGGTAAGGATGGAGGGGGGAGGGGGGAATGAGGGACGAGGTAACAGTACAAGAAGTGTATCCAATACATAATGCATGAAACTGTAACCTCTCTGTAATTCAGTTTGATAATAAAAATATATTTTAAAAAATATATGGAATATTTTGCCCCTCCTGGATGTAGAGCCGTGGATCAATTGGTAGAACAGTACCCTGAAGGAAGGAAGCAAACCCCCTTCCTAAATGTACTCAAAGTATGTCTCTATTTAATGCTATTTGTAGTGATTACTTTGATTAACTTATAGAATATTTAAGTAATATCACACAGTTTTTGTTTTTGTTTTTTTTTTTGGCCAGTCCTGGGGCTTGGACTCAGGGCCTGAGCACTGTCCTGGCTTCTTTTTGCTTAAGGCTAGCACTCTGCCACTTGAGCAACGGCGCCACTTCTGGCCATTTTCTGTATATGTGGTGCTGGGGAATTGAACCCAGGGCCTCATGTATACGAGGCAAGCACTCTTGCCACTAGGCCATATCCCCAGCCCCTATCACACAGTTTTATGACATGAAAAATGTACAATCTTAATGTAAACTACCTTCTATGTCTCTTCCCAAAGCTTAACACCTATACAAGTATGTTTAGTTTTCAGTTGTATAGCTATTTTAAAATAATATCTAGACTTTTTAATTAATAAATTATTACAATTAAGCAATACTTTTCAAAATTTCTTTTTAGACAATGAATTTTATTTTTAAAACTTAAAAAGTTTGTGGTTTTCTTCTTGTAGTTTTTATTTTCTATTAAAAGAGCAAATTCCCAACCTTAAAAAAAATGTTCTATGTATGTTGATTGTCATCAGTATGTGTTCTAATTATGAAAAGCTGACTAGTATAATGTCCTTAAGACAGTTAGTATACCATAATCAGAATAAGGTATAGCCATGAGGCACAGTGGCTCAAACTTGTGGTCCTAGACCTTTTAGGGGGTCAAGTATAGAGTCTAAACTGGGTAAAAAGAAGTTTCCAAACACCATCACAACCAGTGTCTAGGCATGGTGGCTCCTGCTTGTCATCTCATGAACATGAAGAACCATAAGGAGGGAGATTGTATCCCAGGGGTTGTCTATTCATATAAAGCAGGACCTTGCATCATAAATTACCAATGGAAAATGAGGCTAGATGAAGAGTTCAAGTGGTAAGACACCTGCCTAAGTAAGCCCAAGGTCCTTATTTCAGTTTCCAGCACACACACACACACACACACACACACACACACACACACACCACCACCACCACCACCACCAAGACAAAAAGGAGATATAGCCCAGCTGTTATTTTTTTAAGGCATAGAAAGTTACCCATATGTGTAGAAATTTGTTAAGCAAATAAAAGAACAAAAATGATTGCTATGCCTGCCACTAGTAAATGCTCTAAGGAGTGGTAGGTAAAGAGGACTGAATAGGAATTTTTTTTCCATTTTATATTGGTGTATATAAGACAGAAAAACATATATTTGAATAAGGATACAGGGTCTAACTCATGTCATCTTGTCTTCTTGGTGGAAAAAGGTAAAGTCCACCCTCAGGTGATGAGTGCACCTGAATTCCTAGAGGTCACTGGACCTGTCAGTCCTGTGCCATGGATTGGAAAAACTCTTTGAACTCTCAAACTTCCTGTGACCCTGCCCCTGACTGTGAACCTATTTAGGCCTGACTAGCTCAGACTCCATTGTACCATACTTTGTGACTTTCCTCAGGTCACCATGGCATCCCTATTCAACTCTCCATTAGAGTTAATCTGGTTTGTTCATGTTCTTTTTCTGCTCTTTTTTTCTTTACTCTCCTACTCTCTTGGCTTAGTTTCCTAACAGTATTAAGGGTGTTCGAGGCATTTTTTTTGGGGGGGGGGGACATGTGTCTGCCTGCAGTCACTGGCTTTCTAATAGACTCCTGATCCTACCTCTCAAAATATGGCTTCTCTGTATCCTGTGATCGAGTTCTCATATAACTTATAAATTATGCTAAATTATGTGAATGGCATTTTTTTTTAGGTCTGGATAGTGCCTCGTTCAATAAATGACTCTCACAGCTATGTGTTATCTAGAGAAACATCATGAGATTTAGGGTCAAAGAAATCAAGTTTTGTGTCATAGCCAGGAACCAGTGACTCACACCTGTAATCTATGAGGCTGACATCAGAGGATCGTGATTCAAAGCCATCTTGGGCAAGAAAGTCTATGGCACTTTTATGTCCAATTAACAGCCAGACAGTCAGAAGTAGAGATGTCTTGAGCAAAAACACTAGGGGACAGCACCTAGGTCCTGAGTTCAAGCTCAGTATGAGCACACACACTAAGAAGGTTTCTGTGTCAAATCCACTACTTGTATACACATGAGAATCATACTTTAACTTATTTCATCATGGACAAAACAGGCAAAATATCACTTATATGATGGAACTAGTGATAGAGTGATTGGATTAATAAACATGAAACACAACCTAGCACCAAATAAAACCCTAAGGACTATGCAGCCCCCCGTGTCATCTTTGACTCCCACACACAGTGACTTTGTTAACTTTGTCCACACTTGCTATGTCTAGTGACTGTTAAGGAAAGTCATACTGACTCCATCTCAGGTTAGTTAAAGAGAGCAGAAGCTGACTCTGTCTTCATTAAGATCTCCCCCGCCCCTGACCTTCAGGGTTGAGGGCCTCCCTGGTCTTCTCAGAATCCAGGGAAGATCCCCCTCAGTGTGAACAATAGTACCTCTGCCCCCATGAGTAAGCATATCCCCCTGCATTGTGTGAGCCCTGCCAACCTCATGCACCAATTCTAATTAGAATGATAGGTTGGTTCAAACGGATACTATGTGGCAGGTTGTAAATCCATTGGTCACCTGCATGTGACCTAGCATGACTAAGCAGTTTTCTGTGTGTGTTGTAACCTTATTGGCTACCTGCGTGTGGCCAGGCTTGACCATGTGGTGCTTGTCTTTATAATCGCAACTGGAAGGCTGTTTGAGGCCCTGGTTCCAGCCCCCAAGTCTGGGCTGTGACCCTGGCCTGTCAGTTCCCTTTTTACTTTCCCAATATATCCATCTTTTTTGCTTGAGACTGTCTCTGAATGGTGGACTCTTGGAGGGACAGGGAATCCCCTCCCTCCAACCCCATAACAGTGACCTACAGAAAAAGATCTGTAAATCCATGTAAGAGAAGTAGGAAACAGAAGACTATAAAGGAATTCTCAAGTTAACAATTACACATGTCCAGAATGGGCAAGAATTGCTGTTTACTGTCTAGCTCCAAAGAAAGTTATGGGGAACGTCAGCTTACTCCAGCCTGGGGTAACCAACCCCAAAAAATGTGACCAATGCTAAAACAAAAAATCTCAGTTGGAGACCTGGGTCACTCTACAAAATTCTTGACTTATGTAATACTTAGCCTTCCAAAAGGCCAGTTTACCTCGGTTCATCCTGGCTTTTCTGGAAGTCTATCCAAGAAGAGAGCCCCAGGAAAGAAGGCCCAGGCCCAGTTAGACCAAGTAGTTTGGCTTCCTGTCCCAGTGGAACTGGCCCAGCTTTTCTGAGATCCAGCAGAAGTCCAGGGCCTTGTTTGCATGCCAATGTCCTTTCAGGGACTTGAGGTTTCTGTAGCTGGTCTAGCCACTTTGGGGACAAATGGAAAGGTCTGTGCTTGCTTTTGAATGCACACACTTCTCTTTGCTTTTCTGTGCTGTCACCTCAAATGCTAAAGGTTAGACAAACAGTTCCTTGATCTGTTTAAAGGAAAACTAGCTCTGACCAAACAAGACCAACTTGGATTTTCTCATCACTGAGACCATGATAAAGACATTGTTCTTTGGCCTGTTAATCCTAAATCCGGGGCCTATTAAGGGATAGAAAGAGGACTGGCTTTTCCTTCAAAGTGGCCACCGAAAAAAATGGAGAGAAGGCTTTTAGTTTGGGTTTGCTTTGCAACTCCTCACAGGTTGGCTTCGGTGCAGGCTCCCTGCCTGTTCCAGTCAGCAGCCAGCAGTGAGCATCCCTCCCTCCATAGTAGGGTTTCCACCCCGCCTTCTGGCTCAGTGCCCTGCCCCCACCCTTGCATGATCCCCTCGTGAATGTCAGTTGGCCTTCAGAAGACAATTGGTTCTTTGAAACCCACGAGAAAGCCAGCATCCCTTGATCCATTGGGATAATGGGAGAGGCAAGGAGAAAAGGATAATTTTTAAGATATTAAAATAGCCAGCACACAGACCTGTGAGACCCTGGGCACCTCTCACACAAAAGAGGCAGCCAAAGAGGTCAAACACATGCTTGCAGCATCCCCGAAACCTGTCTGGTCTCCACACCCCAAGCCCCAGCTGGCTGGAAAGCAGAGCACTGTCCATATCTGTGTTCTCAGAAACTCCATGCTTTTCTAGGTTGACTAGGAATTTTCAGGGCCACCACCCAAGAATGACCCTTTACTTAAAGATACTGAATTGTGTTAAGCAGACAGTCTGCCATTATTTAGCATCGGCTCTCTACCGTGGATTCAGTCCTGTTGTTTTTATTAAAGGGTTGTCAGGATCTATAATTCACACATCATTAACTGTTTCATTAAGAAGACAGCAGCCCTGTGGGCCCTAAACTTGCAGTATTTTAAAGATAAAGCAAGGAAACCCTCCCCTCCCTGGGAAGCATGACACCCTACCCCCCCGACACACACACACATGCCCCAGACCTCTAGTCATGAACTTGTCTCCAAAAGTATTGTTTTCTAGAGGAGGCAAAGGCTTTTTCCAACTCTGGAGCCTAAATGTGTAAAACATATTCATTTGAAACTGATTTAAGTTAAAAGCATTACTTTACAATGAGCTGCACAATCCCACATCATTCATCAAAACTAAGCCATCTCCATCCACACTGTGGAATTCCTTAAGCATTTTCATATGCCCTCTCCTTTTTGTGGAATAAAAAGCAAGACCATGAAATACACAGAATGGTAAACATCACAAAATTTGTACATGGTCCATGACATTGGTATTCCTCTGACATGGGTTTTACTAAGCATCATTTAAACAATGGAACAAAATCCTGTTTTCTTTCTTAATGTATGTTTTCTCAACAGTACAACAGACCTTGAAATGCAATACGAGGGCTCTGGTTTCCCAGTGAAATCATATGGTTTGTCTGTTTCCTCAAAATAAACAGGCCATATGGGCCCAGCCCCAGGCCAAGCCTGGATCACTCTGAGAATAACTCAAGTTCTGCACTTCTCTGGACTAACCAATACTGCAATGTGCAGAATAGTGTGTTTATTTATTTATTTTCCAAGTTTATCCACCATGGTTTTTTTCAGACCCTTAGCTCTATGTACTGGGATACCTCTCTAGCTTTGCTTTGAAGATGGGATTCTGTGACAAAAGAAGAAATGCCTGTGGTCACATTTTCTTGTTTGTTGGTTGGTTGATTCATTTTAATCTCATCAAAACATTCCTGAGCAGGTGTCTGAGGTCAGCTGGCATCTTATTTTGTGGCCAGCATGAACAGAAAGTTCTCAAGACCCCCTTCTCCACAAAAAGCTGGGTGTGGTGGTGTGTGCCTGTAATCCTAGCTATGACCCACAGCCTGACAGGCATCTTTGCCTAGGGCCATGTTTGGGCAGGAAATAGAACCCAGTTTCAAAACTAACCAACAAAACCAGGGCTGATGCCAAGGCACAGTGGTTAGAAGGCACACCTAACAAGAGAGAGGCTTGTGGTTTAAATCTTAGTATTGCCAAAAGAAAAGGCTAAAACGTTTGTTCTCATTGCCTCTTTGTTCAGGGTTCCACTAGATAACTGGCTAAGTAAACTACTGTATGGAGATAATCTGAAGGGGCAGAGAGCCTTTCCTTTCCAGACAACAGTTCTGCATAAGTCTTCAACTTTCGAATCAAAGGAAGAGAGTTACAAACATGTTGATTCTGTGGCAGGCAGGGTCTCTTGTGGGGAAGGGAAGTTTACTAAGGGGATGGATTTGGGATAACTGCAGTCCACACCACCTTAGCAATTGTCAGAACAGTAATTCTTCTGGATAGATTCCCACGCCAGCCACACAGCTTTATCTGAGAATTTCTCACCCCTGCCTCCCCAACCCACAGCCTGCATACACTACATCACATTCTGAGATTGAGGCTCAGCACCGCATTTTATCCAGCCATCCAAGTCATTCTGATGCACACCAAGTCTGAGAATCACTGATTAGTGTTTGTTTGTTCATTTGCTTGTGCAGGTATTGGGGCTTGAACTCAGAGCCTTGTCACTGCCTCTTGGTTGTTTGGTTGTTGTTGTTTTTTTCCCGCACTCAAGACTGGCATTCTACCATTTGAGCCACATGTCCACTTCTGGCTTTTTGTTGGTTATTTGGAGATAAGACTCTAATGGACTTTACTTCTTGGGCTAGCTTTAAACCTCAACCATTACTTTACAGCATTCTGTGCAACAAATCATGAGAATTCTCTAAAGAAAGTTAGCTATTAAGAATAAGAAATTGGACTTCCGGGAAGATGGCGGAGGAGCAGCAGAGCCCTAGCTAAGCTCCCTCCGACATCGCAGTTTTCTCACCCCATAGAAACTTTTACTCCTAGAAACACCGCCAGAGTAAGTTCTAACAGTACAGGGATTCTGGCCAGGAAGGAAAAATCGACTTTGCTCATCTGAAAACACAGATATGAGCTACAGGCAGCGTCCCACAACTGCGCCAGTGCCGGCGCCAGCAAAGCGCCCAGCACAGCAACCCGCACTCCATGCAGCTAAAGCACACAGTGTAGACCAGGGAGAAATCTTTCAGATGGCGGCTGAGCACGGACGGGCTGAAATCGAAAAGAAAGTGTGAGTACCCCACAAAGGGTATTCTCACTCGCGCCCACAGAGCAGCTTCTGGAAGGTAGCCCTTCCCCCACTGCCAGAGCAAAGTGCCATCTTTGACACTGGCATAGGGTCAGACTAGATTGGAACTAAAGCGGGCCTGGGGAATGCGAGGACAAAGGAGCCATCTTTGAAAAGGGCAAGAGGGACCGACCAGTAAGATCCAGCTCCACCCAGGAGAATGCCCCATGCCCAGGCAGGAGGCTCTTCCTGGGCCACGGCTTAGCCAGAGGTGCCCCTCCCTACCCGCCAGAATTTCTAAATTTAAAGCAAAAGTGGGGAGCAGCTACCAGCGGCACGGAAACAACAGGTGGGGGAACAAACAGTTCCTAAGACAGATAAATGGTCCCATCACAGAGGAAGCCTAATTTCCAGCCCGAAACAGAGCTGAATTCCGTACCCTGCTCCACCAGGCGGCCGGCCCGCTCAGGAGGGAGGAACCTCCCCCAGGCAAGCAACTCTCAGCCGGGTAAACCAGGCCAGAGGCGCCCCACCCTGCTGAGTCCACAGCCTATTCAAACCCAGGCATTAAGGGCAGCGGCCCCACAGCAGACAGAGGACCCACAGTTCCTGAGACTGTTCACGTCCCCATCTACAGAGGATGCCCAAGGCCTACCTGCAAGCTGTGTGAACCACAGAGACCCAGGATTGCACCAACAAGGAGAAGGGTCAGAACAGATCCACCACCTGCAAACTGATAGCAAGTCAAACCAGCCAATCAGGAAAATAGACTGCAGACCATCACAAGGAAACCAGAGACTGGGGAAAGACCATCCAAACAAAGAGGATTCTATTTTTTTTTTTAATTTTCAAACATTTTTTAAACTTTTTAAATTTTTTTTTAAATTTTTTCACTTCTAAAATATCATTGCTTTTCTTGTTTTCCATTTTGAACTGTTTGTTTTATCAAGTTCTTTTTTTGGGGGGTTGTTTGTTTTTCTGGTTTTTTCCTTTTTATTTTTTTAAGTAATTTTTCTCTGTTTTGTGCATCTGTCTTCCAGTATTTTTTCTTTATTTCTCTCTTTGAGTTCTCTTTCTTTAAAAATTACTTTCCTATGAATAACACCTCCACTCTTTTCTGCTAACTCTCCATTGTCTATCATTTTAACCTTGTTCTTTCTACTGATTCTACTCTTCTCCACATTTCCACGTCACTGAAAATAAACCAAAGTCATCACGCCCCCCACCCCAATACATTTTACTCTATTCTCTTTACTACCTCTACCTTTCCCTCCTGACTTACTACCAGGATGTCCAGGTTCCATTGACTCCTGGTTATTGGATAGAGGGTATCCCTGCTTAATCCAAGTGAATCAAAGATGTTCATAGAGAAAGCCAGTCCAAAAAGAACTTAATACAAGAACAAGAATTTCTCATAGGATTGTAACAGTAAATAAGTAACTACTGAATACAGGGCCCAGGATCGGCTGTTATATTGAAACTGTATTCTTTAGGAACACCAAATCTAATTTTATAGACAGGTATACAAGATACTGGATATAATTGTGAACTTATAAGATTTACACAACAGTGCTTGCTAAGGGCTACTTTGGGTCTTAAACGGTGCTCACAGGTGCTTGTAGATTGGCATTCCTAATCCAAATGGGCAGAAGAAACACAAGAAAGATGGAAAACAATGGAGTCTTTTCTCCCACTCAAAACAAGCAGGAAACACAGCAGTCAATCAAAGACATAGAAGAGAACCCTCAAAATGCTCTACAAAGTCTACTGATAAACATGTTAAATGAAAATGTGAATCAATACAGCAATCCTTCCATAAAGTAATAGATGATTTCATGGCCTCAACAAATAGAAAGATAAATGAACTTCAAGAGTCAAATGAAAAGATAGCTACCCAGGTAAAAAATTTGAGAGACAGCACTCAAAACCAAATTAATGAAGTAAAGAAGTCCATGCAAGACCTAAGAGATGACATGGAAATCATCAGGAAAAACCAATCAGAAGGAAAAAAGAGATTCGAAATCAAGTAGCTAGCCTACAATCCCGACTAACTGAAGCAGAGGATCGAATCTCAGGAGCTGAAGATTCCCTAGAATCTATGGAGAAAGATCAAAAATCAATACAAATCCAGTACAATCAACAAAACAGATCGCTACAGGAGATTCAAGACACGATTAGGAAGCCCAATTTAAGGATAAGAGATATTGAGGAAAACTTGGAGAAAGAAGATAATGGGAGCCGCTGTGGTGCTGCCTGTGTGCTTGTTCGGTGCGGACCGGGGGCCTCTTTTGTGAAGCGGCATCTGAGGAGACTCCGGCGCTCGCGATGGCCAATGAAAAGCCCAAGGAAGGAGTCAAGACTGAGAACAATGATCATATTAATTTGAAGGTGGCGGGGCAGGATGTTTCTGTGGTGCAGTTTAAGAATAAGAGGCATACACCACTTAGTAAACTAATGAAAGCCTATTGTGAAGGACAGGGTTTATCAATGAGGCAGATCAGATTCTGATTTGATGGGCAGCCAATCAATGAAACAGACACACCTGAACAGTTGGAAATGGAGGATGAAGATACAATTGATGTGTTCCAGCAGCAGACAGGAGGTGTCTACTAAGAAAGGGAACCTGCTACTTTGCTCCAGAATTTTGTTCTTATAGACCAAGAATACATTCTTAATTAGAAAACTGCAATTTGGTTCCACCACAACCTGACTACTACAGTATAGTTTTCTCTATTCTTTCATTTTCCCCTTCCCCATTCCTTTACTGTTTACTGTACATAAAGTAACTGGTGTATGTGCACAGGCATATTGCTTTTATTTTTTATTTTTCTTTTCCTTTTTTTTTTTTAAAGAAAAACCTAAATGGCCAATGGTATATTTTGATTGACATCAAATGGAGATGGGATAGGGAAAAATACTGGTTCTGTGAAAATATCCCCCTTCTCCATTAGTGGCATGCTCATTTAGCTTTTATCTTTATATTTCAGTAAGTTATTTTGCTCTCACTGTTTTAACAAATAAAGAAAAAAACAACAAAAATCCTTGCATACCTTGTTTGATTGGATAATTTTAATGTTTTCATTTATCATTGTAAAACCAAGGACAATTTTATAACTTTTTTGTACGTAGCTGTTACATGTAGGGCAATCTGTCTTTAAGTAGGGGTAAATTACTCTTAAAAAAAAAAAAAAGAATCCTAGATAGTTTTCCCTTCAAGTCAAGCGTCTTGTTGTTTAAATAAACTTCTTGTTTTTAAAAAAAAAAAAAAGTTAATGGGATAAGCAACCTATTTAACAGAATATTAGCTGAGAACTTCCCAAATATCCAGAAGGATAGGCCTATACAGATACAAGAAACATTTAGAACCCCTAACCGATCAGACCAGAATAGGACAACCCACCAACACATTGTAATCAAAACAGGATCAGGAGAGTCCAAGGAAAGAATCTGTTAGGGAGCTGTTAGGGAAAAGAAAACAATCACATATAAAGGAAAAGCAATCAGAATTACCCCCAGACTTCTCAGCAGAGACCATGAAAGCAAGGAAAGCCTGGAATGAGCTATACTAAACACTAAATAAAAATAACTACCAACCAAGAATACTGAACCCAGCCAAACTCTCATTCATAGCCAAAGGTCAAATAAAAGTCTTCCACAGTAAGGAACAACTGAATCAATATATCTCCACCAAACCAGCTTTACAGAAAATCCTCAGAGATGTACTATACAGGGAAAATAATCAAGATCCCAATACAGACAGAGAAATGAACCCTAAATAGTAAACATCAGATCAAGAAATGGGAAGACACAACTTTTAACAAGATAGTGATAATGAAAGGAACAAACGATCAGCTCTCAATCCTAACTCTCAACATTAATGGACTTAATTCGCCAATCAAACGACATAGGCTCATAAGTTGAATCAAAAATCAAGATCCATCTTTCTGCTGCCTCCAAGAGACTCATCTACCCAGCAAGAGTAAACATCGTCTAAAAGTGAAAGGCTGGAATCAAATCTATCAAGCAAATGGCCCCCATAAGCAGGCCAGAGTTGCAATCCTAGTATCAGGCAAAATTGACTTCAAATTAAAAAAGGTCAGAAGAGACAAAGAAGGTTACTACATACTAGTAACAGGATCTCTCCTACAGGAAGATATAACCATTCTAAATATCTACACACCAAATGCAGAAGCACCAAACTTCATCAAACAAACACTACTGACTTTAAAAACACTCATAGACCCAAACACATTGATAGTTGGGGACTTTAACACTCCACTGTCACCTATGGACAGATCAACACGCCAAAAACTGAACAAAGAAATCACAGAAATAAATAATTCCATAGACCAACTAAACTAAACCGACATCTACAGAATATTCCACCCAGCAACAACAGAATACACATTCTTCTCAGCAGCACATGGAACATTCTCCAAAATAGATCACATCTTAGGGCACAAAGAAAATCTGTACAAATTCAGAAGTATCAAAACCATGATTGCATTCTCTCAGACCACAATGGAATAAAATTAGAGCTCAACTCAAACAGCCACCACAGAAAATCCTACAGTTCATGGAGACTAAGCAACACACTGCTGAACCATCAGTGGGTCATTGAAGAAATTAAATCGGAAATTCAAATGTTTAAGGAACTCAACCAAAATGAGGACACAAAGTACCAGCTCCTTTGGGACACAGCTAAGGCAGTACTCAGAGGAAAATTTATATTTATATTGTATATATGCATACACAAACAACCTGGAAAAACAGCAACTCAATAATTTAAGGAGGCACCTTAATTTCCTTGAAAGAGAACAACAAGCCAAACCCCAAGTCAATAGATGGAAGCAAATAATTAAAATAAAATCAGAATTAAATCAATTAGAGATGAAAAAACCATCATAAGAATCAAGAAAACAAAGAGTTGGTTCTTTGAAAAAATCAACAAGATAGACAGACCCCTGGCAAAACTGACCAAAAAATGAAGGCAGCACACTCAAATAAACAAGATCAGAGATAAAACAGCTAACATCACCACAGAAATAACTGAAATTCGGAAAATAATAAGGAACTATTTTGCAAACCTTTATGCCAACAAATTCAAGAACTTGGAAGAAATGGATGATTTCCTAGAAAAAATTCAAATCTCCAAACTCAACCATGAAGATTTAAACCTTCTAAATAGACCCAAATCCAGTATTGAAATAGAAACGGCAATAAATGATCTCCCATCCAAGAAAAGCCCAGGTCCAGATATATTCACTGCAGAATTCTACAAGGCCTTCAAAACAAAAGTCACACCTATATTTCTCAAACTCTTCAATGTAATTGAAAGAGAACGTTCACTACCAGACACATTCTATGACGCCAGTATAACACTCATCCCAAGACCGAGGCTGAAATCAGGAAAGCAACTCCTTTTACAATAGCCCCCCAAAACATAAAATACCTAGGAAAGACCTTAACCAAAGAAGTGAAAGACCTCTACGATGAGAACTTTAAAAGCTTAAAAAACGAAATTAAGGCAGAACTAAGGAAATGGAAAATCCTCCCATGCTCCTGGATTGGGAGGATTAATATAATCAAAATGGCAATATTGCCAAAGGCTATCTACAAATTCAATGCAATACCCATTAATATCCCAAAACTATTTTTTAATGAAATAGAGGAAGCAATCCAGAAATTCATATGGAACAATCAAAGACCTGGAATAGCAAAAACAATCCAAAGCAGAAAGAACAGTACTGGAGAAATTACAATACCCAACTTCAAGCTGTATTATAAAGCTATAGTAATAAAAAAAACAGCTTGGTATTGGCACCGGAACAGGCCTGAAGACCAATGGAACAGAATTGAAGACCCAGAAATGAACCCAAAGAACTACACCTACTTAATCTTTGATAAAGAAGCTAAAACAATAGTTTGGAAGAAAGATAGCCTCTTTAACAAATGGTGCTGGCAAAACTGGTTCAACACATGCAACAAACTAAAACTAGATCCCTATACATCAACCTGCACCAAAATCAATTCCAAATGGATTAAAGACCTCGAAATCAAAACAGACACCCTGAAAACACTAATCGAAGGAGTAGGAGAAACACTTGGGCTCCTTGGCACAGGATGGAACTTCCTTAACAAAGACCCAGAAAGGCTGCAAATCAAAGAAAGGTTGGACAAATGGGACTGCATCAAACTGCAGAGCTTCTGCAGAGCAAAGGACATAGCTCACAAGATAAACAGAAAGCCCACAGACTGGGAGAAGATCTTTAACAGCCATTCAGTGGACAAAGGCCTCATATCTAAAATATATGCAGAACTAAAAAAATTACCTTCATCCAAAACAAAACCACAAAGAACCAATAGCCCCCTCATCAAGTGGGCTAAAGACTTACAAAGAAACTTCTCTGATGAGGAAATGAGAATGGCCAAGAGACATATGAAAAAAATGCTCTACATCACTGGCCATAAAAGAAATGCAAATCAAAACAACATTGAGATTCCATCTCACCCCAGTAAGAATGTCCTATATCAAGAAAACTAACAATAACAATTGTTGGAGGGGATGTGGCCAAAAGGGAACCCTACTTCATTGTTGGTGGGAATGTAAGCCACTCTGGCAAGCAGTATGGAGATTCCTCAGAAGCCTAAATATAGAACTCTCCTATGACCCAGCAGCCCCACTTTTGGGTATCTATCCAAAAAAACACAAACAAAATCACAGTAAAGCCACCAGCAAAACAATGTTCATCGCAGCACAATTTGTCATAGCTAGAATCTGGAACCAACCCAGATGCCCCTCAGTAGAAGAATGGATCAGGAAAATGTGGTACATATACACAATGGAATTTTATGCCTCTATCAGAAAGAATGACATTGCCCTATTTGTAAGGAAATGGAAGGACTTGGAAAAAATTATACTAAGTGAAGTGAGCCAGACCCAAAGAAACATGGACTCTATGGTCTCCCTTATTGGGAATAATTAGCTCAGATTTAGGCAAGTCACAGCAGAGGATCACAAGAGCCCAATACCTACACCCTTATGATCACATAAGATGATGCTTAGTGAAATGAACTACGTGGTATGGAAATGATTGTCATATCACAGTTGTAACTACTTTCAATGTCCCATGTGTATCTGTAGCTTCTACTATTGATGATGTTCTTGTATCACCTTCCTGTGGTTGTATCTACACTATCTCTGTAATCTTATCTGACTATATTGGAAACCATCTATACTGGTATTAGAACTAGGAAATTGAAAGGGAATACCAAAATCGAGAGACACAGGGTAAAAAAAGACAAACAACTACAAAAGCAATATTTGCAATACTGTTTGGTGTAAGTGAACTGAACACCTCATGGGGGGAAAGGGAAAGGGGGAGGGGGAGGGGGTAATGAGGGGCGAGGTAACAAACAGTACAAGAAATGTATCCAATTCCTAATGTATGAAACTGTATCCTCTCTGTACATTAGTTTGTTAATAGAAATTTGAAAAAAAATTAAAAAGAAAAGAAATAAAAGAATAAGAAATTGGGTGGAGCAAGATAAGAAAGAGGTTATGAATGAGATGAACTTGCGGGGCTTAGATGAGATATATCCTGAGTCTGATTCACAGGAAGAGAGTTCTGGAGCACAAACCAACAGTGCAGCGCTCTCCCCTTGAGGCAAACTTTCTAATAGGAACTCTTTTTAGTCACTGACTGCGAACTGGAAGAGACACTAGTGACCATTAGCAGCCAATGTCATCACCATAGCTTGGATTGCGCATGGTGCATAGATTTGACTGGGTCCACAATAAAAGGATGCAATGAAAGGTTAATCCTTAAAGCAACAGTGAAAGATGTGACACCTAACAAGAGAGCTTTCACTCTTGTGAGCTCTACCATCTTGAATAAATGAATGTCAATTAGAAAGGGGTTTGAGGATGAGAGCTCAAGACTGATGTTGGGCTTCTCCTCCCATCTTGCCTTCTAGTCTTCCACCATGCAGTGATGCAGAAACTGATCAGTAGGTGCTGGAAAAATCTTAAGTTCCATTGTAGCTCTGAATAGATCCCAGAAACTTAGTCCATCTGGGTTATTTTTTGTAATGCTGACATTAGAATGAAGTCAGATCTACTGGAGTAAATCCAGTCTCATTTGAATTGCTGGTTCCGTATTACAGGAGTTTGATATGCCCCATATGGACTTCTTTTTTTACAAATAAGGTCACTCTGAGTTCCCTGGGGATATTTACTCCTTTCACACTGCCCTCTGGTCTTGGAAAAGCTGTAAGCACATTGCTTGCTAATGCTAGACAAGGTGTAGTCATGTGACTATTCTGGAGTTTCAGTCAAGGTGACAGAGCATCCTGTGGTCAGAGCATGTTCCTGGCAGAGATTGACACTGATCTCTATCCGTTTCTGCTACAAGGCCACCAGAAGGCTTTCAGGAATAGGAATGTACTTAATTCCTTTACAACCTTCCAGCCTCATACCCTGCCAATAAATTCTCTTTTGGTTAAGTGGTGTGTGTTGCTTTCAACCAAAGAACCCTCACTGACACAGATTCCCACATTTATTTATTTTAATGGTCCATTTTTAATGGTTTTTCTAAAAAAAAAAATCTGGTATGAAATCCTGTTTGCATTAGCATTACTGTGTAATAAGTTATTCCAAAACCTAGTGGTATAAAACATCTATGTCAATGTTTTCCAGGTCAGAACACAGCAAGAATGGTTTCTACCTAAAAATATCCAAGATAAGTTCAAAGGACTCCAATACCTGAGGATGGGAGGAGGATATCACTCAGTAGCTCAGGGTTAGAACATCTAAAGAGGTCTTAAGTGGATCTGGGGCCTGACCATGGATGACTCAGAGGCTTAGGTCAATTGATCTGTGGACTGAAATACCCGCTTTCCATGTGACCTGGGCTTCCCAAGAGCATGGCAGCCTTGGAACTTGCTCGGTGATGCCTCGGGACTCAACAACAGGGTCTGAGCCCACAAAACAGAATCCCATTATCTCTTATAACCTAGACTCAGAAATCACCAGGCCTACCTCACAGTGTGTTCTATTGAATGTACATAAGCCTAAGATTCACAGGGAAGGGTAAGAATTGTACCTTTTTATGGAGCAGAGTAAAAACAAACAAACAAAAAAAGTGTTAACATATTTTATAGTTATAGTTGCTGGGCATGGTGGTGCCAAACTATAATACCAGCTACTAGGGAGACTGAGGCAGGAGGATCACAAGATTAAAGCTTGCCTGGGCACCTTAGTAAGACTCTAAATAGAATTTAACTTGAATGCTGTGGCTCATACCTGTCACCCTAGCTACAGGGCAGGCTGAGACCTGGAAGACCATTGTTTCATAGCAGCCTGGGCACAAAAAGACCTGGAGAGTCCATCTCAGTGGAAGAAGCCCAGTGTGGTAACACATGCCACAAATCTCAGCTAAAAGAGGAAACAAAAATAGACGACTTGGATTCAAGCATAAGCTTAAGGAAGAAGCAATATTCTATCTAAAAAATAACCAATGAGGGGAGGAGGGAGACAGAAGGCTAGAAGTATACTGAAGGATAGAGCACAGCCTAACAAGAACAAGATCCTGATGTCAGACTCCAGTACTGCCAAAAATGAATGAATGAATGGAATTTGAAAGGGTTGAAGATATAGCTCAGTAATAAAGACTCTCTTAGCATGTGAGAGACCCTTAGGTTCCATCTCTAGTACTAAAAGGGACAAAATAGCCATAATAAAATACAAAGTATGATAAGATGAATACATTTTATGTATTCATAATGCAAGACATAAGTCTGAACCACATCATGCACCTCTCTACCAAAATGTTCTCATGTCCCATCCAGTCAATACCCACAAGGAGCAACTGTTAATTAATTGTTCTGATGTCGATGGCCATTGGTTAAATTTTCCTGTTCTTAACAACAGTTAAACCAAATCATGCCGTGTATTTCTTGTGTGCTTCCCACACATGTCTGTGTGATTCTGCCACGTTGCCACGTGTATCGCAATAAGTTCATTTTTATTCCTGTGCAATATTTCATTCTATGACTACTTCCTACATTTTATCCACTCCCTTATTAAGGGAAAAATCATACTCTTATGGTTTGGGGATGTTATAAATGATGTGACTCTCTGAAGATCCACTCAGATGCAGCAGTGGTGGCACTGTCTTGCAATAGCAACACCTGGGAGACTGAGGTGGAAGGTACTGGAATTTGGGGCCAGCCTAGTCTATATAGCAAAATCTTGTCTTTGGAGAAAGGGGAAACACAGTAAACCATTTTTAATATCAAAAGTTGTTAATACTGACAAATCCTTCAGTGGTCCAGTAGCCATTGATTTAAAAGACATGTCATACTCACTTCACATCATACTCACTTCACCTCAACAGCTCTTCTCCCTTCTGTGTGTGTGAATTTGATATAAAGCATTATGCTTCCATTGGTGACACTTTGATGGATGGAGATGTGGGCAATTCTTTGCAACAACCTAAGTTCTACCTATACCCAAAGCCGTCTGGGAGCAGAAATAGCAACTATTAGAGGCTCATTTGAGGGCTTATAAATAAGAAATATGCTAAAATTTAGATGACCTTCTGACACAAGAGGGACAAGCTATACTAATCAGATTGTGGGGGTTTCAATCATGATTTTCCTCTTGTGAGAAATTCTTGCTTTTCTCTGAAACAAAAGTTTTTCATCCAGTAAGACATATAATTGTTCACTCCCAATCTCATTAATAAGGCTGGTTTTCATTTTGAATAAAATCTTAATTTAATGCATTTGAACTAAAGTAAAATAAATCAGAGATAATTGAGAATCTATTTGGAATTAAAAGTCCCTCCTATTTTTTTTCTCTTCAGTAGTGAAGACCAAAGTGTAACATGAAAAAAAAATCTTAGAAGTACATGGGTACACTATTATACACCATTATGTTCTACTTAACTTGGATGTGAGCCATCCCTTTATGTGGCCAGGACATACATTCTACGCATGTACCCTCCTGTTAATTACTCATACCATTTTTCAGTTAACAGATCATATCATTCAAGAAATTCTCATTTTTATTAATAATGGGCCCAAATCACAAGATCCATGATGCAACAAGGAGAAGCCATGCAGTGCATCATCGTGACAACACAAGTAGGATGGTAAGATTGTTTGAGAGGGATCCAATTCATGTAACTTTTACTGTAACACACTGTTAAGACTGTTTTCATTATTATTACTTATTACTAGTCACATGCTATACCTATAAATTAAACGATTTGTAAAGTAAAAACCACAGTCCAGACTGGGAATATGGCCTAGTGGCAAGAGTACCTCTTTACATGAGACACTTAGGTTGGATTCCCCAGCACCACATATATAGAAAACGGCCAGAAATGGAGCTGTAGCTCAAGTGGCAGATTGCTAGCCTTGAGCAAGAAGCCAGGGACAGTGCTCAGGCCCTGAGTTCATGGCCCAGGACTGGCAAAAGAAAGAAAGAAAGAAAGAAAGAAAGAAAGAAAGAAAGAAAGAAAGAAAGAAAGAAAGAAAGAAAGAAAGAAAGAAAGGAAGGAAGGAAGGAAGGAAGGAAGGAAGGAAGGAAGGAAGGAAGGAAGGAAGGAAGGAAGGAAGGAAGGAAGGAAGGAAGGAAGAAAGAAAGGAAGGAAGGAAGGAAGGAAGGAAGGAAGGAAGGAAGGAAGGAAGGAAGGAAGGAAGGAAGGAAAGAAGCCACAGTCCATACAGGACGCAATACCCCTTGATTTTTCAGACATCCTCAGAGTTCTTGGGAAGCATCTCCCATGGGAAATGGACACCACCATGTTTTTTTCAGAGACTTTTCAGTGTGCAGAGTAATGCCTAGAGGCATCCACCATGTCTCTCTGACTACTTTCCCTATGGCACCCTCCATGTCTCTCTGGGTACCTTTCCTATGGAACCTTCCGTGTCTCTCTGGCTACTTGTCCTATTGCAGTTGACTCCAACTGTATCATTTATGTAGAAGCTGAGTCTTCTGGCTGTTTACACCATCCCTCTGACATCTTCCCTCCTTCTTTCTCCCTGATTTTACTCTTGAATTTTTTTTCTGGAAAATTTTTCACCCAGAAATAAAGAAAGCTATGAAAATGACTAGATTCTCATCGAGAAGGGAGAAAAAAGGAAAGTGAACATGACCAAAGCTAAATAAAATGGATGAGATTGTAGTATGTACTTTGATATGAACCTGAGTGCCAGAGGACTTAATTGATTGATGATATGCCAAATATCCATTTCAATTGGACTAAGCTCATTTATTTTAGTTTTGCTGACACTACAAAGTGTATTTGTTAGCAAAATATTAGTCTCTGGGTAAATGGACTGTCAGCAGAGATACTGTATAGTTGTTTGAGGTGATACATGGAAACTTTCATCAACTATTTTCAGAGTAAACTAAACTACATTTAATATTTTAAGCCTGTCTATTAATATCTGTAAGTAATTGATCTAGAAGTCTCTTTTAGTCATTCTGGGGTCACTGTTATCATAGTCTGTAGGAAAACTGTCCTTATGTCCTTATATATAAAGTCTAGTGAAAATAAAAAGAGAGCTCTTATCAGGAAAAAGGTTCTCGCTTATAATAAAATAGAGATAATGACCTCACTGTGATGCTTTCGTATACCAGTCACAAAGTATGATTTATCCTTGGCATAATTCACCAAAATACAAGCGTTATAAAATTGGAACTTGTGCAAAGATATCATTAACCTTCATTTACAAACAATGACTGTGTTTCTTTGCCCTGAATCACCTCAACATTGTTATTTTCATAACTTGGCCTTTAATCTTCCACTGATATGTTTGGGTTATGCAAAGTCTGAGAACAGATGACTGCAATCTCCCATTTTTCTCAAAAAAAAAAAAGCCTTCTGCAAGCTCACTGCATTTACTCATCAAAAAAATAAAGTATGGAACATTCTAATATTTACCACTACAAGGGACTCATATAAAGAGATTGAGCTGTTTCCACGTTGCCCTGCCCAATGTCAACACATACATGTACACACACGCACGCACACACACGCACACGTACACACACACTACTCAGTCTCACCAGAGCCTTCTATTGTAATTTAGAAGTAGTATTTCTGGAAGGAAGATGTTTAAGCTTAGTGATATTAATCATATGGTTCTTTGCCCAGGAAGAGCCTGTTAGCTGTGTTTCCTGACATAACACAGATTCCTCCTTTTTTTTCTGTGGTGAAGCAAAGCCTAGATCATCTCCCATACTGAGCAGAATATGATTTGATACTCCTAAATATCAGCTAGCTGCTCTGGGCATAACTGCTGCTGCTTTGATGCTGGTACTGAATACATAGTTATGCTGATTTTGAAGTGTTTTCAAGATCCCCACCAACTGCACAAAGATACTTGAATATAAAAATCAAAGAAGCCATTCTAAAACTATAAATAATAATAATAAGTAGCATTCTTGTCTTGTGCCAACAGGTAGAGAGGATCTGAGGTTTGTTTCCACCTTTCAAAGAAAGTGTATATATGTTGATGCTTCAAAGCTTTGTTCTTTCAGTAAAGCATTTAAAATAATGTACTACAACTTGACAAGGTTTTGAGAGGGACTATATGTAACATATCAAACAAAAAATAGAAACACCTCTCCCTTTTTCTATGCATTAGTTTTATTGTTAACTCGAGAACACCTTGGTGTCTTTTCATTTGAATCTTAATATATATTTATTCCACACTATTTATTATCCTGATGTTATTTCAAAATAGGTCCTGTGAAAGTTCTCAGATGATTGGTCATTGATTCTGACAATTTGTAAAGCTGGATTACATTTAATTTTTTTCAGCTTCATTTTGTTTTCCTTCCTTCTGTGTATATATGCATTCATGTGTGTATGCATGTGTGTGTGTGTGTGTGTGTGTGTGTGTGTGTGTGTGTATCTGTCTTTCTGCATGAGGGCTTGAACTCAGGACTTCACAATCTCTCTTAGTTTTCCCAATAACAGTTGTTGCTCTACTACTTGGGCTATGTATCCACTTCCAGTTTTTTGGTGCCTAATTAGATATAAAAGACTCATGAAGTTTTCTGTATTAGCTGGCTTCAAACCACTATCCTCAGATCTCAATCTTCCAAGTAGCTAGGATTACAGCTGTAAACAACCAGCACCTGTCTTCCTTTCTTATCTTCTTTACTAGCTATTTGCAAAATTCTTAGAAATTTGGCAGATACATCTATAGGTAGGATGGGTTGCTCGAATTATATATATATATATATATATATATATATATATATATATATTTTTTTTTTTTTTTGCCAGTCTTGAGCCTTGAAATCAGGGCCTGAGCACTGGCTTCTTTTTGCTCAAGGCTAGCACTCTACCACCTGAGCCATAGCACCACTTCTGGCTTTTCTATATATGTGGTGCTGAGAAATTTAACCCAGGACTTCATGTATACAAGGCAAGCACTCTTCCACTAGGTCATATTCCCAGCCGAGAAAGATTTTTAATAGGCATAGAAAAACTAATTTTATGAGTTGGGAAGATAATCATTAAGTGATCTTCATTTGTAATATCAAATACCTATGCCCCATTCTATCCAATTCTACATGCGCCACCTAAACCCACACGGCCAACTCAGGGCTCTACTCCTAGGCATCGTCAATGATGGGAGAGTTTTTAATCCTTTCATTTGGTTAAATAGGTAGTGGTAAAATCTGAGCATCATATGGGAGGAGCATTTTTAACCTTACTACACACCAACAAGCTGTTTTCTAAGGCAGTTTTGCTGTTTTGCTTCTCTCAAGTTATGCATGAAAGTTCTGGTTATTCTGCATCTCCACCAGTTGTTTTAAAATTTTTCAGTAGTGTATATAATTATATGCTGGTTGTGGTTTTTATTTATATATGAATTTTTCATCATGTATTCATTTACCACCTAAATATATTGTTTGGTAAAGTGTCTCTGTATTTTGCCTGCATTTTAATTTGAGTTTTATTATTATCCTTAAGAATTCTGAATACAAGTCTATAGGTAACATTTTGCAGATATATTCCCCAGTGTGTAGCAACCCTATGCTATTCCCTGGTTCCAAAACTGCATATAAGCTGGAAGTTAAGAATAAACTGGGCTGCAGTCTTGAGTTACAATCTTAATTTGCAGACCTCCCAACCCCATCTTTGCCTCTTGTCTTTTTTCTCTTGTCTTATTTTTCCTTTTCTTTAATCCTCTCCCCCCTCATTCAGGATTCCCTTTTCACTGCCGGCTGGCTCGGCAGAAGTGGCACCCGAACAGGGACCTGAAAACCTGGAATGAGGGCAGAGGACCCCGCTCAGGTAAAGACGTCCGATCACTTGGGAAGGAAAGCGGGAGAGAGAGATAATCAGGAGTAAGAAATTATGGGACTAAGTATAGGCTGCATGCTATACATGCAGGCCCCCAAAGCCATGCTTCATGCCCGGGCAGTGAAAGTTGGCCAAAGTCACTTAGAAGGTTTCTTTCACTTTATTGAAGAAGCATGCCCCCAGTTCCCGGAGGATGGAACCAATAACTTAGAAACTTGACAGAAAATTGGAAAAAACATATGCAAATGACCCTGAGAAAACCCCAGTGGATGCTATTATTCTTTGGTATCTGGTCCGAGATTGCTGAGATCCTAGACATGAACAGATTAAATTCAATCAGTTGATTGGAGAAACTGAACAGGGACCTGATAAGAGTTGCCCAGCCCCAGGAGCATATGCAGCTTCCCTGGAAAAGCTGAGGAAATTAATAAAATCTGAACCCGATGGGCTAGATATTAAGGAAGACTCAGACACCAAGGAGAAATTATGCAATGATCCTAGTAAAGATAGATTGACCCATGTTGAGAATATGTTTAAATCAGTCATAGCCCTATTGTCACAGCTTTATCCAGAACAACAAACTCCTTTAAAGGTAGATACTGGTGATCCCCCACCGACAGTCCTGGCAGACTTACAGCTCTCCTAGATGCAGACTGCTCGCAGAGGGGAGGGACCTGAGGCTAGGGAAATGCTAACCCCACCAAAGTAACTTCTCCTGACCGAATGCTTTACTTCCATCCACCACAACAATGACAGATTCGAAACCCCAACCAGGGTAAGTGACCATTAGCCTGGAGCTTGGATTTTCCATAAAGCCACTGGGCTAGGTCAAGGGGATCAGCAATTGTGGGTGTTTGGAGTCAACTGATCTCTAGTTCAGCTCCGCTGGTAGCTCATCAAGTAGGGGACAGTCTAAAATGCTTCAGGAAAGCTGCTCAAGTTTGAGCCCTATCTTACATATTTGGAATATTTTGCAGGACTTACCTAACTTCTATGAGCACTCAGGCAGATGAAATTCTCTCTGTCTCTTTTTCTGCCTCTCTCTAAACTCTTCCTGCCTGCCTGTGACATAGGATGGGCTGGTGCTAGCTTCCAAAGGTACCAATATTTGTTTAACATCTGCTTTGAAAGACTCAAAAAAAAAGGTTTTCTATTCTTGTTGTTGATGTTAAGTTTGGAGACCCAGTTAAATCCTGCTTGTTTGGCTAAATGGTAAGCTTTCTCTAGCATTGAGCACATGGTCGACAATAGGATTGGTTGGAGTGGAAGCCTGTCCATCCCCCGGGTGACAGGCATGCCAAATTCCTAGAAGCTGGGCAGGGACTTGGGGTCTCCAGCTCCCAGTAAACCTGCCCCCACTCTGAACTCTGTAACTATGGCCTTGGATTTCAAAGGTGCCTTGCAATTCAAATGCTGGAAGATGAAAGCGTTTTTCTGTGAGATTGCTGTCTGTGTTCATGTCCTGTCTCCCGTAAGCTCCCCATGGGAGCTAAACTGGTTTCTCAAAATGTAGCTTCTCGGATGATCTGAAAATTTTGGTTTGCTGAAAAGGTGTTTTTTTTTTTTTGTTTACTGTCTAACCACCTGGTTCTAGAATATAGGCAAAATAATATCATTTGCCACTGGAATTCCAGAAAACTTACATGGCCAATTAAAGAACAATTCTAAGTGCACCACAAAGCTTGTGCAAATTGTCTGTATGTCTGTATGTATGTCTGTCTATGTCTATCTGGTGGTAAAACTTAAAAACAAAACAAAAAACAGGTTTTAAACTCAAACTGATCATGTTTGGGTGCAAGCAAATGTGTCTAAGAAAAACTCCAAAAAGGTTCTAGTCAAGTGTACATCTAATCATGACAATTCTTTGATATAGACTAAGATTTTGCTTCTCCATTTTTTTTCTTATTTTTTTTCCCTATGCTCTCATAAACTCTTTAAGATCAAGGGACCAGAGTCATTTTGGAACAACTGCAAAAATGTGACTATTAACCTAAATTTTCCTGACCCAAAATTAACATTTTGCTTTATAGGATGCAGGTTGACATGTGTGCTAGCTGAGTGGACCATGGCAGTCTGCCATGCACAGGAAGCTGCCTCCACAGTCGGCTCCCAAACTGCCTGGTTTGCTCAGGCAATCTAGGAGTCCTGTGAGGATTTTGACAGGACCAGGCTGTCAAAGGCTACTACCCTGGCTCTGCCTGCCCCAAGATTATAATTGGGTTTATAGCAGGCCTATCATGACAGAGTTGCAACCGAGACTTATTCCAAGGTTAAAAGCATCAGAGTTGTGTTTGGTGACCACAGGGTTGCATTGGGGTAGCATTGGTGTCTTCTCTCTCCATGACTCAGAAACTGTCCTGGCTGCTACTGAGAGCAGACTTGGTTGGCCTTCAATCTGTGTGGATTTTGTGACTAGGAAGATGGTTAAAGGCCCAAGCCTTCAAAAATCTGTTTAAAAATGCCTTTAACCAGTCTGTGTAGAAATTTACAGGCAACAAGCAGGAGGTGTGACAGCCTATCCAGGGAACACTGAGATGCTACTACAGCATTATCCAGATGCAAGCCATCTCTCCTGCTGGTCTGCTAATTTGGGATGGAAGACACAGCCACTTCAGATCCACTGAAGCTGAGACTTTTATTGTTATTCATTTGTTTTCTCTTTCATGTGCCAGTAAGGTAAGGTTAAATAATATGATTTGATTTAATGGCACATGGATCTCATTCAGTCTGCTGTTCTCTAAGTGTTACAGCAGAACACCGGCAAGTATTTGTTTGTCATATTTTAGGTCCTTATTAATTTACTAGTCAGAAATTGCAGATTAAGACTTGTCATTTGCATACTTTGCATGATTTTCAAAAAATTTCTGGGAGATATTAATTGGCTTCACCCTTATCTTAAATTATCCACAGCTGAATTAAAACCCTTATTTGAACTATTAAAGGGGGACCCTAACCCTACATCTCCCAGACAAATGACAACTGAAGCAGATAAAGCCTTAAGCATAGTAAATTTTGCCATTTCTTCCCTACATGTAAATTATATTGATTATTCAGCCCCTTGGGAAGCATATATTTTAACTACACCTCATTCTCCAACAGTGGTCCTCTGGCAGAAGGGACCTCTTTTATGGCTTTCCTTGCCTGCTACTCCTTCAAAAGTTTTAACTCCATATTATAAATTGGTAGCCACCTTAGTTCCATATGTGCCGTGTGGAATCTTGTAAGTATCTTGGATGAGATCCACAGGTTATTTATATACCCTATACTTTACAACAGCAAGAATGGCTTTATATTCATTGTGATTCCTGGGCCATTGCTTGGGACAATTTTATGGGCATAATTTCACATCATTGTCCCTCCAACAAATTACTTCACTTTGGCTCTTCCTGCCATTAAGTGAGGGCAATGCTGTTACGGATGAAGCTACTCAAATTTTTCTCACCCAAATTGACTTAGCAAAGCAATCACATGCTGCCCACCAACAAAACAGTCGTGCCTTACGTCAGCATTTTCATATCACACGTGAGGCGGCTCATCAAATTGTAAAAACTTGTCCCAACTGTACTACCTTCCTACCTGTGCCCTCCAATGGCATTAACCCATTGGCTTAGTGGCCAACCATGTTTGGCAAATGGATGTTACCCACATTCCCTCTTTTGGATGGCTCTCCTTTGTCCATGTTACCATAGACACCTCCTCTAATTTTATTATGGCTACTCCTCTTACTGGGGAAGCTAGCAAACATTGTATTTCCCATGCCTTATGCTGCTTTGCTACTATGGGACTTCCTAAACATATTAAAACTGATAATGGTCCAGGATATGTTGGACGAGCTTTTCAAACATTTTGCAAATCTTACCAAATTGTTCACTCTACAGGAATTCCCTATAATCCTCAAGGTCAAGGAATTGTTGAATGGGCCAACGGTTTGTTAAAACACCAAATTTCTAAATTAGAAGGGGGGAATTATACCCCTTCTCTCCTGTTAATATTCTTTCTCATGCTTTATTCATACAAAATTTTTTGAAGTTGGACTGTAATGGCCTTTCTGCAGCACAGCGGTTCTGGGAAAAGAGAGAGCAAAGAGCTTTTGCCCAAGTTAAGTGGAAATATCCTTTAACAGGTGCTTGGCACTGGCCCGATCCAATATTGACATGGGGTCGAGGACATGTCTGTGTTTTTTCACAGGATGAAAATGATGCCCACTGGCTACCTGAGCATTGTGTTTGGATTGTGGAAACTCATCAGAATGGTACAAGTGCTGACCCACTGGGCTTACATGCCAGATCCACCAATTGTGCACCCTGCGACTTGGGAAGGAGCTGAGGTATTCATCCATGTCAACAGATCAGCATATGGTACAGCTCCAGATCCTTTTGTTCAACACGTTAAAATGGGAGACTTTGCAGCTTCTGGCATTGGAACCCCTTTATGTTTTACAACTGACTCCAACAGTTATGTTCCAGGCTGTACTGTAATGCAATCCATAAATCGTAGAATTTGGATTCCTGATAATAGTCAAGTATATAATATACGAATGACTTCATTGCCTACTCGGTTCCCTGTACCTGCTAATTCTACATCGTCCTTCATGATACCTCGCTGCATCAACTCTTCTCAAATTGTAGATTCCACAGGAGAACTGCACCCCATAAAGTGTAGACATGAACATCCTTTTATAACCAATATTTCAGGAACTAATTCTCAATTGATGGACTGGTCCGGAGCCAATCTCACCAACAAGTACGACCCAGGTCTGTGGTGATGAATGGACACCCTCAACGTCATGTCTGGATGTTAGTGGCTTCCCTAAATAATATCTCCTGGCCCACTTCTTCTTCTTTAAAAAATATTATGAGTTGTGTAACACCTCCTTATGCCATTATGTATGGACCTTTTAATATTTCTATAGAAGCCATGTATTTCAATGTTACTTGTACTAACTGTTCTTTTACAAATTGCTTGTATAGTGGTCTTACTGATTCTGTAATTGTTATTAAGCAGCCTCCATTTGTCATGCTTTCTGTGAACATATCTGAAGCTTGGTATGAAGAAACAGGTATTCAAGTGCTAAAACATTTTAAAGAGCTCATGAGCCCTAGACGATTTGTAGGGCTATTGATAGCAGGCATTGTAGCCTTTATTTACTTAGCTGCCTCTGCTACAGCAGCTACTGTGGCTTTAACACAAAGTGTGCAGACAGCTCACTATGTTAATCAGCTTGCTCATAATACTACCCAAGCCCTGCACTTTCAAGGAAGGATTGATGATAAGGTAGAACAAAAATTAGAAGCATTGTATGAATCTGTGTTGTCTCTGGGAGAACAAATCCGTGCTTTACAAACTTTGCAACGGGTGTGCTGTCATGCTGGGTTTGACTTTATTTGTGTGACCCTCCATAAATATAATGAGTCAAGCTATCCTTGGGAACAGGTTGTAGCACACCTAAATGGTATTTGGCACCATAATAATTTGTCCTTAGATCTCTTTCAACTCCATAGGCAAATAGCTGGACTAGAGCAAGCTCTGGCTCTGGACTCTAAAGTGGCAGAATCAGCAAAAGAACTGTTTGAACAACTTCAACAGTATATCCCTTCCTTGGCTAATGTTAAGGGGCTGCTAATGACATTACTTAGCCCAGGGATACTTTTGCTGATGGCTTTCCTATGCCTTCCTTGCATTGTACGCATATTGCAAAACTCTTTCATGAGTTTAGCCAGTCAGCTGCATAAGGTCAAGCTCCAAGTGAATGAATTTTCCCCCGAGAGGAACCACAGCCAGACACGGGTTTGAGGGCGGGGCCAGTTTGACCAACCTAAGACAGGGCCTTCAGCTTTGCTCTGAAGAAGCTACCCAGGACGGGTAAGGCAGGCTAGGTGACCCACCCCACTTGAGACAGGCGCGTTCGCTTCTTTAAACAAAGACGGGGGAAATGTCGGGAGCCAAACTTGCAGCTAAATTCATTCTGACCTCTGGCTGTGTTGTTATCACCAGGATATGCTATGTGCAAGGACATTTGTTCGCTAGCATTTGTTCACAGCCACTATCCGGAATTGCTTTGCTATGTCCACCTTGCTATGTCCGCTGGAGTACATTCCTATGTTAATAAACCTCATCCTGTATTTACTGTAATCAGATGTTGCGAACTTCAAAGCCTCTTTGTGTTCTTGAATTTTAGCAACCCTATGCTATTCCCTGGTTCCAAAACTGCATATAAGCTGGAAGTTAAGAATAAACTGGTGACCTAGACAAGGGATAGAAAAACAGGTCGTAAGATATCATAAGAAATGTACACACTGCCCTACTATGTAACTGCACCCTCTTTGCACAACACCTTGTAAAAAAAATTTATGTCCAATTAATAAAAAATAATAATAATAATAAAAAAAAGAATAAACTGGGCTGCAGTCTTGAGTTACAATCTTAAGTTGCAGACCTCCAGACCCCATCTTTGCCTCTTGTCTTTTTTCTCTTGTCTTATTTTTCCTTTTCTTTAATCCTTGCCCCCCTCATTCAGGATTCCCTTTTCACTACTGGCTGGCTCGGCAGAGGGCCTGAGCACTTTTCCCGAGCTTCCTTTGCTTACTTGAACCACAGTACCAACTCAGGCTTTTTCTGAGTGATTTATTAGAGATGAGACTCTCATGGACTTTCCTACCTGGGCTGGCTTTGAACTACAATCTGCAGAGCTCAACTTCCTGAGTAGGATTACAGGCTTGATCCACCAATGCCCCTATTAATAGAGACTTCTAAATGAATAGCCCTGACTGTCCAGAAGCATCCAGCTGTGAGCGCCGACTCTCCACTCTGCCGCCCTCCCCACCGACACTCAGCTCACCTCACCATGGACGATGATATTGCTGCGCTTGTTGCAGACAATGGCTCTGGCATGTGCAAAGCCGGCTTTGTGGGTGATGATGCCCCCTGGGCGTTCTTCTCTTCCATCATAGGATGCCCAAGGCACCAGGGTGTGATGGTGGGCATGTGTCAGAAGGATTCCTACGTGGGCCACAAAGCCCAGAGCAAGAGAGGCATCCTGACCCTGAAGTACCCCATCGAGCACGGCATTGTCACCAACTGGGAAGACATGGAGAAGATCTAGCACCATACTTTCTACAACGAGCTGCGTGTGGCCCCCGAGGAGCACCCCATGTTGCTGACTGAGGCCCCCCTGAACCCCAAGGCCAATCGTGAAAAGATGATCCAGATCAAGTTTGAGACCTTCAACACCCTAGCCATGTATGTGGCCATCCAGGCTGTGCTGTCCCTGTATGCCTCTGGCCATACCACTGGCATTGTCATGGACTCTGGTGATGGGATCACGCACACAGTGCCCATCTACGATGGGTATGCCCTCCCCCATGCCATCCTGCGTCTGGACCTGGATGGCCGGGACCTGACAGACTACCTCATGAAGATCCTGACCGAGAGAGGCTACAGTTTTACCACCACAGTCAAGCGGGACATGGTGGGTGACATCAAGGAGAAGCTATACTATGTTGCCTGGATTTCGAGCAGGAGATGGCTACCACTGCCTCCTCCTCCTCCCTGGAGAAGAGCTATGAGCTGCCTGATGGGCAGGTGATCACCATTTGCAACAAGCGCTTCCATTGCCCTGAGGCTCTCTTCCAGCCCTCCTTCCTGGGCATGGAATCCTGTGGCATCCATGAAACTACTTTCAACTCCATCATGAAGTGTGATGTGGACATCTGCAAGGATCTGTACGCCAACATCGCAGACAGGATGAAGAAGGAAATCACAGCCCTGGCACCCAGCACGACGAAGATCAAGATCATTGTCCCCCTGAGCACAAGTACTCTGTGTGGATCAGTGACTCCATCCTGGCCTCCCTGTCCACTTTCCAGCAGATGTGGATTAGCAAGCAGGAGTAAAATGAGTCCAGTCCCTCCATCGTGCACCACAAGTGATTCTAGGAGGCTGTTACCTAGCTGTGATAGACCCTCTCTTGACAAAAAAAAAAAAAAAAAAACCTAACTTTGCACAGAAAACGAGATGAGATTGGCATGGCTTCATTTTTTTTTTATTTTTGTTTCTTTTGGCGCTTTTGACTCAGGATTTAAAAACTGAAACGGTGAAGGTGGCAGCAGGAGCAGGAGCAAGCAACCCCCAAAGTTCTACAATGTGGCCAGGACTTTGATTGTACATTGTCTCTTTTTTTAAAATAGTCATTCTAAATATTGTGAGATTGCATTGTTACAGGGAGTCCCTCGCTCTCCCAAAAAGCCACCCCAGCCTCCTTCCTGGGAAGGAGGGTGATCTGTCAGCACTCCCTCGCCCAGTCCATTCAGGGGAGAGACAACATTGCTTTCATGTACATGGTATAATGCAACATTTTTTTTAATCGCCTTAATACTTTTTTTATTTTGTTTTCTTTTGAATGGTCAGCCATGGTGACCTTCCCTTTTTGCCGCCCCAACATTAGATGTATGAACTAAGGCTTTTAAAATCTCCCTGGGAGTTGGTTGAGGTGTGAAAGTGGCCAGGACTCCCCCTGTACACTGACTTGAGACCAGTACAATAAAAGTGCACATCTTGAAAACAAACAAATAAATAAATAAATAGCCCTGATGTAGATAAATTCTGGGATGGTGATATGTTGCACTGGCATCATAAACAAAGGAAATGAGAGAAGTCACATGACCCCCAAGAAGTATTAATCACTCAATTGGCTCTTGAATTTCTCATTTTCTTTCCTCCGAGGCCTTCTATTCTTTTCTTCTTGCACATACATGAGACTGTCTTTGGCGGTCTTTAAATGATCATTTTTCCTTTCCTTGCATCAGTCTTGGGCAAGGGCAGGTATCCTGATTTTTGCCACCTAGAGTACTTTGGTGCAGCAACTCTATAGCCTGTGGGATAGTGTTACCTGGGAGTTAAGAGTAGGGGGTTGGTATGAACGTGTGTGTGGGTATTTATCAGTTAATGTGTGTCCATTGAGTTGTTTTCCATAATTTGGCTATGCCAAATAGTATAGCATGAACATGGGTGTGCAAGAGTCTTTACTGCATCCTGATTAGTAATGTTTTGGATAAATATACAAAAATGACACTTCTGGATTGTAGGGTTTACGTTTTTTGAGCAATTTCCAAACTGCCTTCAATATTGGTCACACCAGTTTACACTTTCATATGGGGGATTTTAAATAACACAATTCAGGTAAAGAAACTGTGTGACTTCTATTTTTCCTGTCTGAATGATATCCCTTCTTTCTAATACACAGATATTGTTGACCAGGTAAACATTTTCTAAGTGTTGTGTCAGGTTTAACATTTTGGTTAGAATTGCCAATGTCTAGAATATTGGTAGAAGTGCTAATGTCTAGAAAACGGGCCTTCAGCTTCTCCACAGAGAAAGGTGCTGGTTGAAAGTGGAAGAGGGAAAGAATAAGGCTTACCAACTCACAGTCAGAAGTGACTTGGCCTTTCCCAGTTCAAGAACTATCTTGACTCTCAGCATGATGTTTTTACCTCCTGGATGCCATCAGCCCAGGGACGTTTATCTATAGCAGGCAGTCACTCCTCTGGGCATGGTTGTCAGTCCTTGTCTCTCATCATTTAAGTACCCCATCTCCAACCTGGGAACCCTGTTTGACAATCTCAGAGTCACACTAAGCTCTTCTGGGTCCTTTGCCCTATGGGAAACAAAGGAGTTTGAATCATAATCCCAAAGCATTAAACCTGAAATGCCATAATCCCAAATATTGAAACCTTGAAATATCAAAATTTCTAAAGTATGACTCTGCATGATTGAACAAAAATTATATTTTAAGTATTTACATTTTCAGGAAGAATTTAAGAACCATGTAAACAGAACACTTCATGGGCTATTTTATACAATAAGATAGTCAATAATAACATAATAATGTTGTGCATATTTTTCAAGCATAAGCAGTCAGAAAGACTAATAAGAGACATATGGTGTCATGCTATGAGGAGCTGAATCATACTCATGATGAAATATTTCAGAAAGTAAGAAGTGTAATCAAATATCATTGCAGTTTGTTAGCTTTCTGTCACCACAACAAAATACCTGAGATAATCAACTTAATGGCAAAAGGTTTGTCTCACATTTTCAGTTCCTGGTTGCATAATCCCATTGTGTTGAGCTTGTGGTGGTTGGCACAGTATGTCAAGAGTCTGTGATAGAAGAAAGTTGCTCACCTTGGCAGCTGGCAAGCAAAAGCAAGAAACAAAATGGGGCCATGTTCATGACTTAAAAATTTCTCTGATGTCCTAACTTCCTACCATTAGGTCTGACTTCTTTTCCCAATAGCACCCTAGGCAGAGCATGTGTGGCTCATGCCTATCATCTCAGCCACTTGGGTGGTGGAGATCGAGAGGATCACAGTTTGAGGTCAACCTGGGCAAATGTTAATGAAGCACTCATTTTAACAAATAAGCCAGGCAATGGTAGTGTGTGCCTGTCATCCCAGCTATTCCGGAGCCATAGGTAGGAACACTATGACCTGAGCTCAGTGCTAGGCAAAATCACTAAGACCCTATTTGAAAAAATAAAGCTACAAAGAACCTAGGGTGTAATTCAAGTGGTAGAACACTTTCCTACAAGCATGAAGCACCAGGTTTAAACCCTGAAACTAATATAGAAGGAAAACAATTCTAAGCCAATGCATATGTGTTTGTGTGTGTGTGTGTGTCTGTGTGTGTGACAAACATATAAAAATAAATATACACATAAAATACATATGAGATATATATGTAACATATATGCATATATTTGTACCCAACAGCAAAAAGAATCAATGCACAAGGCCCTGGTACCCATAACACAAAAATGTATTTCTCAACATATTAGATTCATTGTATTGAAGGTATATGAAATGAAATACTTCACAAGCACTCTCCTAAATAACACTGACTCATACAGTATAGACATTATTCTACATTCAGTTTTCTTTCTGAATAAATCAAGAAGAAAATTTTAGTCTAGTATTTTACCATTTCTGTAATGCTAACACCATCTTTTGTAGAAAAGAAACAACAATATTAAAAATAACTCTGATCCTTTCTAGCCTTTAGAGTCTGAAAATCATGCTAGCTTTTGTGTTGAGTTTTCTTGATATAACATGATATTCAATTATTGAAATTAGTCAATCTACTAATTTTTTAAAACAGTACATTTTAGAAAAGTTGTCTCACAAATAACTGATATATGGGAAATACTTCTGAAAAGATAGTCTTATAAAAATAGAGTATCTCTGAACTCTGGGGATTACCTTTGGTCCAGAGCCATATATACAGCAAACAGAAGATAGCTAGATCAGCAGTGGGCAAGACAGCACTGTGTATGGAGAAGACGGGTGAGCAGGAAATGGGTGCTGGGCACAGTGTTGCTGAGGAGACCTGAGATTCCCACACACAGAATCCACCTTGCATCTCCTCCAAAGCCAAGGAATGCTTGAAAGATGCCTGCCTCACAGCCTGTCCTCTGTAATTCTCAGCTCCTTGTCCCCCTTGATGGCCCCAAATAAAGAGCTCCCCTCTAGAAGGGACAGGCCATGCAGCTCACCCTACACCAGGAGAGCCAGAAGGCTTGATTTCACTCTTAAACCTGACTGAATACTCTAAGCCCTTAACTTCAATTTATTTCTGAAAGCTGTATGAAATATAGATCAGTCAATTTAAAGATCTTAAATGTAATCATAAACAAATCTAAATTCATAGTTTTAAAATTCCTAGGGAGATGCAACCAGTAAAATTACATAAAGCACTGTCAAGAATGAATGTAAGAAGTCAATTATACATTTTACAGAAATTCCTTTGTTATCTGCTATTATCCAATTCCAGGAATTCCATCCGTATAGGGGGCCAGGGGTTGTTGGGAGGTGGGGGGAGCCCGGTGAAGTGACGTTAATCTTTCAGTTCTTGAATTCTAAGAGATAAGACAAAACAACAGATCCTTTTGGAGAAGAAGCAGACTGCCAATTTTGTAGTAAACAACTTAGTCATAGAGTGAGTCCTGTTATCATACGATAAGGAGCCTGGAAAGATTGATAACTGAGGTTAAATTTTCAAGGGATTTATTCCAAATAGAGTTGGAGGGGAAAAGCAGAAGATATAGAGTAGAAGGTTGTTGCAAATGTTCTCACCAGGGAACAAGGTTAGGTCCAAAAGAAGTAAATGGAGAAGGAATGGCAAGAAGAGTAGGAATAATGCTCCCCAGTCTGGTTTATGTCAAGATTTTAGGAGCTTAGGTAACAACATGAAAGAAATTCAGTTCATTTTATTTGGTTAGGATGGACAGATGTATTAAAAATTGATGCAAACTAAGTTCTTAACACTAATCACTTAGCTAGGCCCTAGTAATTCATGCCTGTAACTCTAGCTGCTCAGGAAGCTGAGATCTGAGGATCACTATGGAAAGTTAGCCCAGGATGAAAAACCTATGATACTTCTAATGGGGTTTGAGGGAGGAGATTCCCCATCCCTCCAAGAGTCCTCCACTCAGAAACAGTCTCAAGCAAAAAGATGATAAAAAGGTGGATTTATTGGGGAAGTAAAAAGCGAACTGACGGCCAAGGTTGCAGCCCAGACCTGGGGGCTGGGACCACATGCACCGGGCCACTCTCACGGGTCAGGTTATAAAACAAATACCACAGGGTCAATCCTGCCACACGCAGGTGGCCAATGAGGTTACAACATTGACAGAGTATGCCAGGTCACACACAGGTGGCCAATGGAGTTACAGTCTGTCTCATAGCAACTGTTTGAACCAACCTATCATTGTAGTTAGAATTGGCACACAGATTTGGCAGGACTCACATGATGCAGGGGGATATGCCTACTCATGGGAGGGCACAGGTTTAACCTTGAACATTACACAACTCAGGTGGTCAAGCAGTTTACACAATATTATCACAGTGAAGTGGATTCCCAGCAGACAGGGCAACACTGAGCCTCAGGGGCTGGGGAGATCTTAGTGAAGATGGAGTCAGCTTCTGTTCTCTTTAATCTGAGATGCAGTCAATCTGATACCTCTCAACAGCCAGTGATGGCACTGGCCAGATCTGACCTCCATATTACAATACTAATTTTTAAAAACAAACATCAAAAAACCAGAAGTGGAGGCATGGCTCAATGACAGAGTGCTAGTCTTGAGTGGAAAAGTTAAAGGACAGCACCCTGGCATAGTGTTGAGAGCACCCTGGCCCTGAGTTCAAGTTCCAGTACACCCCCCCCCACACACACACACACACATCACTTAGACTTTGCATTCGTGAACAATAGTTTCTAAGAGTAACGGAATCAACAGACAATGGTAACCTTCCCAGTCTGCCAAAGCCCTGGGTGCCTCACAAACAATGGAAGAGAACTAGGGCCTCACTGCTACTTTAACATCTCCTATTTCATATTGTCAATGAAAATTTGCCTTTATGGATTTCAGAAAAATATATTCACATCGGATGAGATATGAATCTTCCAATTAAATCTTCGGTGTTAGAAGACGACAATGTAACTTTTTCTTTGTTGCCAATGAAGTTGGATTGAAACAATTCCTAAATTCAGACAGATGACTCTGAAATGTCACCTGCATTATAAAGCAGAAATTGCTATTAAGCAGAAAGTGAGGGGCTGGGGATATGGCCTAGTGGCAAGACAGCTTGCCTCCCATACATAAAGCCCTAGGTTCGATTCCCCAGCACTATGTATACAGAAAATAGCCAGAAGTGGCACTATGGCTCAAGTGGCAGAGTGCTAGCCTTGAGCAAAAAGAAGCCAGGGACAGTGCTCAGGCCCTGAGTCCAAGGCCCAGGACCGGTAAAAAAAAAAAAAAAAAAAAAAAGTGAAACTGGCAATTTCTCTTTTTATCCTTATTTTTTAAAATAAAGGTGATATACAGAGAGTATAGTTCTGTAGTGGTAATTGTAATATGGAGGTCAGATTGAAGAGTTAAAGTAAACCCCGTTTTCAGGCAGTCCCCATTTTGTTGTCTGTTTAAACTTTGAGTAACACAGGCCACCAATTATCCTGGCTAGCAGGACAAGCTTATTAGGGCCCAGCCAGTCCGGAAACTCCCTGCTTAACTCTAACCGCCTGGGAATGCTTAACTCTAACCGCCCCAGAATGCCTCAAGCCCTGATCCAATCAGATTTGTACCCATATCCTAATCTTTCTTGAACACCTGATTGCTGTAACTTGGTTTTTTGCCTTTATAAGCTCTGTGAAATCTCAGCTCGGGGCCTTCCTCCTAACCTCTGCTGTGTCAGTGGGTAGGACAAGGCCCGGCCTTGCTTTTGCATTTCGGAATGTCTGGCTCTTGGTGGTCTTGGTGGTCTTCTCACAACTTGGGCATAACAGTTGGGGGCTCTTCCGGGATAGCCCCAGAGACCCCTGAGACCCCAGACTCCGAAGGTAAGAAAACAGCGCTGTTAAATTTTATTGTCCTGTCATTTGTCTGTTTGTCTGTTTTGCTTCTTTCTTGAGGATGGCCATTCTGACTCATATTTCTTGAAGGGGTTGTCAAAGCGGACACGCTTGCACAACAATCCTGGAGAAACTGGAGAATGCCCCAGACCCTCCACCCTTGAAGGGGGACCCCTAGAACCCCTCCTTGATACTTGTAGGGCACAAGTCAATTTGGTTTTTGGCCGGAACTGACCAGGAGAGCCTCCTAACCGAGGCTCAACCAGCCCACCTTGATCTTAGGTCTGCTCCTTCTGACCCTTTACAGGAGTCAACGGACCAACTTAGGTCACCTCGACCACTTTGTAAATCACAGGCCTGCTTTTATTTCCTTGTTACTGTCATTATTTTCCTGTTTTTCATTTTATTGTGGACTGAAGGACTAACGAGACTGTGGATAATGGGTAACGTACCATCTAGCCCCCTAGACTTGACCCTAGCCCAATGGAAGGAGGTTAACCAGAGTGTGGCCATTAAGAAGGAAAAGTGGATCACCTTGTGCAAGTCAGAATGGCCCACCTTTGAGGGAGCTAATTGGCCACCCGAGGGGAGCTTTGACATAGGTAAGATCAGGACTTTGCAACGCCTAATCTACACCCCTCATTTGGGCCATCCAGACAAGAAAGAAACCAAGAAAGGTTTCAGCTGTGCCCTCCGCTCTGGAGGGTCCCACCCAGTCAACTCGCTGGCGCCAGCAGCCCAGGATATGGACACGTCAGCCCTGAGTCCTGACCTGCAGCAGCCAACAGGGGAGGTTGCGGGGCCAGACCAAGCCACCCGCAGGTGGCCAGGAGTGACCCCACCACGCAGCGCTGTTGTCTCTGTATTGTTTGTGAGTCTGACAGTCTCTTTTGTGTCAAACCTACATAACCTGTTTTGTTATCTTGTCCCGTGTTTGTTGGCACCATCAGTTTATAAATTAGTAGATTGTTTATGGCATATTTAGTTCTTAGCAGCATTGCTTCTCCAGATTTGTCAAACTGCTTTTACTTTTGCCACTTTTGCATGTTTGTCTCAGTTTATATCAAATGTTCTGAGTTGTCTGAATGATGTGGTTAATTGGACTTTTATGTAAAAGAGAAAGTGAAAGTGCAAGCAAAAAGGCCTAGGACAAGACTGAGTACTGAGGAGACTAGGTCTGGTGGTGAATTAGGAAAGAAAGTAAAAGTAAATGCAATCAGATACTAGAAAAGGTTATGCTGCAGAAAAGGAAAAATTAGAAAATTATTTGGTGTGCTAAAATGTTTTGCTAAAACTATCAAGCCCTGGAAAATGAGACTGGAGAATGCTAAAATCATTTGTTAAAAGTTTTGTCTTAAAATTTAGTGTTGCAGGAATAAGATTGGCAAAAATATCTCTTGCCACTGGAAAATGTACGGCCAATGTTTATTTTGTGCGCTTTAAGATCTTTTGAATATGTGTGTGTGTGTGCATGTGTGAGTGTGAATAGGTTCAAGACTGTTAGTATGATGTAAAATTGAGTGAGTTTAAGTTTAAATTCAAATGGTCATCGAGTTTGGGTGTTACCAAATGCTTTAAAGGATTATTGCATTGTTTTAAAGAGGAACTATAGTTAAAAAATGTTTAATTAAAAAAAATCAGAGGGGCTGGGGATATGGCCTAGAGGTAAGAGTGCTTGCCTCATATACATGAAGCCCTGGGTTCAATTCCCCAGCACCACATATACAGAAAATGGCCAGAAGTGGCGCTGTGACTCAAGTGGCAGAGTGCTAGCCTTGAGCAAAAATAAGCAAGGGACAGTGCTCAGGCTGAGTCCAAGGCCCAGGACTGGCAAAAAAAAAAAAAAAAAAAAAAAAAAATCAGAGCTAAGTGTCAGAAATTTGGATGTAAAGGTTTATCACTGTTAACAAAAAAAAAAAAAAAAAAACTGCTTGAGTTTCTCAATCACAGACCAGTAGAAAAGGACAGGAAAAACCTGTGACAGGCCTATGTGCCTATCCACAGGAGTGAGGGGTGATCTGGCAAAGGTGCAGCTTAGCCAGCCCACGTGGTGGCACAGGCCCTGGAAGGAATGCACATGGTGGGACAGCCATAAGGGGGCGTCCATTCATGGTAGAAGAGGACAAGCCAGCACCAAGACAGTTCATCAAGCTCTGAGGAGGAGGATGGAGATAGGCCTTTTGGTAGGACAGGCCAATGGAGGCCTTTCTTTTGTTTCTTTTGTTTTCAGGTGAACTTTGGAAACCTGGTGGTAAAAATGAATGATTTGACTGGAATTTCTAAAACTGCCCCTTGAGAGGTATTAAGAATTGGAAAAGTTTTTTAAATGGTTAAAAAGTTAATTTATCTGATGTGATTCAATTCCTGTGCTATTTTTGTAATTTGGATTTTAAAGGATATATATTAAACTAATGGGGATAGAAGTAAACTTTCATTAACTCTCTGTATGTAGGAAGAAATGGCAAAATGGGCTAACGTTTCTCACTAATTTATTGGAAAGCTAAGTGGATAAGTATTTCTAATTTTGTAATTGTAATTCTTGCATTAAGGAAAAATTGTCATTTGAGTTCAAAGGTCTTCATGCCATGGGGTAACTGGGACTGAAAAAAAAAAAAAAGAAAAAAAAGAGGCTCTTTTAAAACAAGCAGCCCGGAGGCAAAGGGCAGCACCTGGTTTCAGAATGCCTGTAAGCTTCCGAGTTTTTCCAATGCAGATAAAAGCTAAAGTGTTAGTGTTAAAGCAAACATTAGTAAAAAGGCTTTGAAAATCAAGAATGCATTTCTAGATAAGAAATTTGAAAGTAAAATTGCCCTAAATGATTGTTAAAAAGAAAAATTATGGCTACCAAAATGAGTGTTTAATTGCCATTCCAGTTTGTTTGTAGGTTTTTTGTAACAATTTCCAGCAGACCCACAGAGAAGGACAGATGATTCCTGCAAGTTTGTCAAGATCTAACATTGGCCCTTAATAAGCTCCAGGTAAGAGCATGCTTAAAAACTACTTCTGTGTGGACCACCTTGTTGCTTTTAATTGGAGTAAAGTGGCCTCTTGTAAGACTCATTGGTCTGAAATCTGCAGTTTGAAGCCAGCCTGGGCAGAGAAAGGTCCCTGTGAGAGTCTTCATCTCTAGTTGGCCAGCAGAAGTGCTGGGAAAAGAGTTGTGAGTCGCTTTGAGGCTCAAAGTGGTAGGGTGCTAGTCTTGAGCTGGAGAGCTGAGGGACAGCACTCAGGCCCTGAGTCCAAGTCCAGTGAAAAGTCACGCCTGGGACAAAAGTGATAGAGCATCCAGAGGCAGTAAGCCACTGCTTGGATGGCAGAGATGGTGTCAGATCCTTAGAGTCACTCCTGTTTGGCCTTTCAAAAGTTAATCAAAGCCGGGAAGTCCTAGAAGAATAGTTTGTAAGCATGCCTTTCTAATGCCCATGTCTGTCTACTGGGCAGGAACTTGCCAGTCATCTGTGGTAGAGGGTAGTAAGGGTAAATTTGTGAAATGAGAGGATAGTTTAAAGATCCCAACCTTCTGCATGTGCTCAAAGCCCTAACTGGCAGTGAATTTTGAGCTGGTACACCTGTTCAAGAAAGCTTGTAGACCTGAGATTGTGTCCTTATTGAGATCTGTTAAAGGCCTGCAAAGGTAATGTAGGCATTTTTTAAGTCATCAGAGATCAGTTCCCGAGCCAGTCAGGAAAAAGCTTTTACAAACTAGAATGTTAAAAGGCTACACTGCTGTAGCCCAAAAAGAAGTCTGTATAGTTAAAAGTTAAATGTTGAATGTAATTTCCAGTTTGGAGTAAAGCTTCTAATGAACATCTGATCCTGCAGTCCCTTGGTAAAGTAGACTAAGGTTATAGGTTCCTGGCTAGGTCAGGTCAACTCCCCTGAATCAGCCTGAAGAAGTTACAGAAGATGGATGATCTTCGCCCATCAGCCTCCCCCTTTAGGACCAAGGGACCAGAGTTGTTTTTGGGAAGATGAGGCAGGATAAACTAGAGGCATGGAAAACAGAGGTAATAGTATACAGAGACTGCACTTGTGAGAAATGGTTACAGGCCAAGTCTTCTATGTTGGCTTAAAAAAAAATCCTAGCCTTATTGGAAATATCTGATTTAAACTTATTTAAACTTATTGCCCTGGCAAAATGACCCAAGGGCCATTGATTGCCTAAAGCTGTCTTGACATTCAGTGATGTGCCAGCCTACAAAAGCTAGTGTGTTTAAGAAGGAATCAGGAAACTTAGGTTAAGCTTCTCTAACCAGTCTATGGAGAAAGTGCAGGTAACCCAGCAAAAGGTATTACATTCTACTGGAACCACTGGGAGCCACTGCTGCCTGACACCACCATGGCCCCTGCCCATTCCATTTGAATGAGGATCAAGGACAGTCTAACAGTCATCTGGAAGAATCTACATCTTCAGATGGGACTCTATCACATGCAGCTAGCTGATTTCTGCTGGAAAGTGCTTTGGATCTGCTAAAACTAAAAATTTGGGGGGACATTCTTGAGTTGACTGGAGTTAACTAGCTCTATTAAGAAAATTGGATGTTGTAAGAAATTTTCAAGCAGACTGGCCTGCTTCTAAATTCAAAGCATGTATGACAGGCTGGAGGTCACTTCCAGGCAATGCCTGGGGTGGGAGGTGTGCCCAAGAGTATTCAAATGTATCCAGATGGATTAGGGTGTGACCTCAGAAGAGAGGGAGGTAACTGCCATCAGGTATGCCAGGTACCAACGTAACTGGAAAGAGATTTAAACTGCTGGGGGCATCTTCATGGAGCCCTCCTGGGGGTGGATCTTACAGATGCCACTGGCCAACCTTAGGCACTTAGAGGCACTGAAAACTGGAGAAATTCACTCTAAAATAGTAACTCATGATAGTTGGCTCTGGTCTGCCTTCTTAGTAGCAGCAGTCCCATTGGACTGACCCTTGCCCCATCTTTGTTTTCCCCAACATCCTGTGGGTGGAGTCACAATAAATTGCCTTGATGTAGCTGAGATAAACCAGATTCTACAAACCAGAGGAAAAGAAAATGTAGACAGTTTAAAACTCTAGCAGCAAAGAAGCCCAAGGAAATGTAAAGAGGAAAGTTAGTATAGAAAGTCTTGGAGAAAGGGATAGAGAAAACAAAATGGTTTCATCTGGATAAGAAAGTGATTTAAAACGTAAATTCTCACAGAATGTTCCAGTAAGTCGCTGATGGCATGAGGAGGTAGAAGATGGTGTGAGTGGGGATATGTTAAATTTTATAAGACACCGATTATAAAACTGTATAAGGAAAGACTTTAGAAAGAGAATTGGGAAAACAAAAATGTTTCCTTTAGATTAAAAGGTTTTGGCATGTTAAAAGTGAGAAAGACAATCCCTAGAAAGTTTGAGTATGTAACAAGTGATATCAGTATGTCTTAAAATTAGAGCATATGAGTAAAGTTGGTATGAAATCAAATTGGCTATAATATAAATAGGGTCAGAATTGAGGCTTCAGTGTAAAACTATGTTTATCTGTACCTGCATCTGCAGGGCTAAGGGACTTGTGTGATGTCATCTACATGTTATTCCTAACTTGCAATTGCATTTGTTATGAGCTTTTATCCCCCCCTCAGAGCCCTATAGCAACTCCACCAAGAGATCTGGCCCAAGCTAAAAGTCCTTTATGAGACTGGACCTCCTCCTGAGCCACACCCACTACCAACTGAGTAAAGCACCACCGACAACTTATGGTATTGCGGGCACAATACCAACCTGTCCCTACCGATTCTCAGGCAGAATCAAACTAATAAGCAAGGAGAACCATGACTGGTTTTCGAGTTACCTATCAGAAGGGGGGAATGAAGAGTTAAAGTAAACCCCATTTTCAGGCAGCCCCCATTTTGTTGTCTGTTTAAACTTTGAGTAACACAGGCCACCAATTATCCTGGCTAGCAGGACAAGCTTATTAGGACCCAGCCGGTCAGGAAACTCCCTGCTTAACTCTAACCGCCCCAGAATGCCTCGAGCCCTGAGCCAATCAGATTTGTACCCATATCCTAATCTTTCTTGAACACCCGATTGCTGTAACTTGGTTTTTTGCCTTTATAAGCTCTGTGAAATCTCAGCTCGGGGCCTTCCTCCTAACCTCCACTGTGTTGGTGGGTAGGACGAGGCCCGATCTACAGCTCGCCTGAATAAAGCCTTGCTTTTACATTTCAGAACATCTGGTTCTCCGTGGTCTTCTTTGTGGCCTTCTCGCGACTTGGGCATAACAAGATCTGGCCAGCGCCATCACTGGCTGTTGAAGGGTGTCAGATTGACTCCATCTCAGATTAGTTAAAGAGAGCAGAAGCCTACTCCATCTTCACTAAGATCTTCCCCGCCCTATCCAGGGAAGTTCCCCTTCGCTGTCATAAGATTGTGTAAACTGCTTGACCACCTGAGTTGTGGAACATTCAAGATTAAACCTGGGCCCTCCCATGAGTAGGTGTAACCACCTGCATCATGTGAGCCCCACCAAATTCGTGTGCCAAGTCTAACTAAAATGATAGGTTGGTTCAAGCAGTTGCTATGAGACAGACTGTAACTCCATTGGCCACCTGTGTGTGACAGGCTTCACCATGTGGTATTTGCCTTTATAACCCAGCCCCAAGTGTGGCCCGGGGCTCGCAGTCCCAGCTCCTGAGTCTGGGCTGTGACCCTGGCCAGTCAGTATACATTTTACTTCCCCAATAAATCTTTTTACTTGAGACTGTCTCTGAGTGATAGACTCTTGGAGGGATGGGGGATCCCCCCTCAGACCCCATTACATTGTGGTCCCCTCCTTTGGGGGGACCCCATTACAATGAGTACATTTCTTTTTGGAAAAATGTCACCCTTCCTTCATTTTCCCAGTTTTTCACTCCTATCATTACCTGCAAATTATATAGTTTATTTTCAACATAGTATTAGTGTTGCATTTGTTCATCCTTTATTCCTCTATTTCTGTGCTCCCAGTCGTAACCTCCTAAAGACAGATAAATAAGAAAACAAGACAAAAAAGGAAACAACAATAACAACAAAGAAAAACCTCTGGTTTCAATTTCTTGGAGTTCATTTCAATACATATTATTTTATATGATCAGAAACACACAGGTATCGTGTCTCTGTGATCCTCCTCTAAGAGTAACCTATTTTGGCCTTACTATGTGTGAGTATCTAGAGTGGTATGTAATTTATCATGTCCTGAGTTACTTTAGATCTAGCTTCCACATATGAGAGAAAACATGAAAACTGGCGATTTCTTATATGACCTATTACACCTCCTAATCCTGTTGTCCAGTACACTTGGAAGTATTTTCTCTGTAAAAACTCAATCACACATGCCAGAAGTTCTCAAGATATAAGCTCTCAAGATTAAGGAAGCAAATACCACTTAGTGGTATTTAGCCAGTCTATATTTTCACAAAATTTGTGATAAAAGAATACCGTCTTTATGTTTATGGCAACCTATGCAACCAGGCAACAGTTATAAACCTCAATGTATAGCAATAATCATTAACAAATATGAACGTTTAAGGTTTTTGTAGACATATTTAAAGTGATGTTGGTTAGCTCAGACTTACTGTTGGATTTCACAATGGGAAATTGCCTTGAAGTCGATGTTGTCTAAAATGGTAACAATTTCATAAGGTTTTACCAGCAGGACTGGAGCTGGCTACCATTGGCTCATGCCTATAATCCTCACTACTCCAGAGGCTGAGAGTAGGATAGAGATTTGGGGCCATTCTGAGAAGAAAAGTTTATGGGACCCTATCTCAAGAACAACTACCAAAGGGTTCACACCTGTAATCCTAGCTACTCAAGAGGCTGAGAGCTGAGGATAGCCATTTGAAGCTATCCCAGTCAGGAAAGCTTTGTGAGACTTATCTCCATTTAACCATCAAAAATCCAAAAGTTGAGTTGTGGTTCAAGTGGTAGAGAGCCCTGGCCTTGAGTTGAAGTCCTAGTAGTAGCAGATGTACACACAGACAGACACACCCACACAGACAGACAGACAGACACACACACACACACACACACACACACACACACGGCTGGATGAGAGGTATGGCTCTAGGCTAGCAAGACACAAGGCCCTGAGTTTTTAAGTCTTAAGATCATCAAAAATAAAAGTCAGGACTAAGTTCAGACACACTAACTGGAATGCCAAGAAGTAGGTCTGTATCCTTGTGTAAAATTCTGTGATCTTCTGAGCCTCCGTAGGAAACAGCAAAGGTAAGCATGGATTACTTAAAGCATAAGATGTGGGATTACATGTCAAGCCTGAAAACACTGACTAGCTTAGAGTACAGGCTCAATAGGCCCGTGTTACCATCCACAACAGCATCATTACCCTCGAAGGGTTAAGTGGAGGCTTGACTGGCATTGAAGAGCTAGTAATGGCAGAGTGGCTTGAATCAAGACTTCCTGAATTCTCTGCGAGTGCAAGTCCACAAAACCACAGCTGCCACAGAGGTTGCATCCGGATTTTCAGATCGCATTCTGAAGAGACGGACAAACGTCCTGTGGTTTACCCAGCAGCTTGTGCTTACTTCAGCTCAACTTTATATCTCAACTGTGAGTGAGGAGAGATGAAGTTATATTTCCATGGGGTGTTTAAGCTGGTTGGAGAAATTCCTCTCGTGTTGCTCTATTAGTTAAAATTTGACATAGTTAAACAGACTCTGAGAAATTTTAGACCTGAGAACATTTGCCCGCAGAAGAAGGTGGGCCCAGGCTGTGGCTCTTAAATCGAATTCCTTAGTCAGGTGTCAAACAGATCTGAACACAAGAGCACACAAGCAAGTTTTGTTTAGCGTACCTCCAAAAGCCAGCCAAGTGGCAAATGTGCACATCTGTGCTAGACTGGGGCTGTCCTGTTTTTTCAGTCTAATCTGTCATGATAACCATTTCCCCATTCTCTTAAACAAATACGGACTTCCTTGTTTAAACAATCTATCAGTTCCAACAGAACACACAGCCTTTAATCACTCTGTGCTAAGCACAGTGGTAAGTTACAAGCCTGAGAAAAGACTCAAAAAATCTTCAACATTGACTGGCTAATTTTTCTACTCTACACATCCTAGGAAACGGAAGAGGGAAACCTGTCCAGATAAGAGGAATATAACACTGCAGGAAAAACTCCAGTGAGATTTTAAATTATAATTGAATTTGAAACACAGTGCTGAACCTAACTCAAAAAACAAAACAACAATAACAACAAAACCTGAGCAGGTTTTAATTTATTCTCTGCAAAATATTTCAGGCTTTAGCAATCTAGGTTTCCTTTTTGTTTGGTTTTGTTTTTGTTGCCAGTCCTGGGGCTTGAACTCAGAGCCTGAGCACTGTCCCTGGTTTCTTTTTGCTCAAGACTAGCACTCTGCCACTTGAGCCACAGCGTCACTTCCGGCTTTTTCTATATATGTGGTGCTGAAGAATTGAACCCAGGGCTTCATGTGTACAAGGCAAGCACTTTGCCACTAGGCCATATTCCTAGCCCCTAGGTTTCCTTTTTGAAGTTGTTCTGAACAGATGACAGAGAAGGCAGTTGTAGGAACTGTTTCTACCAGGAAAGAGTGTTTTCCCCTGATTAACTCCTTCCTGAAAGCTCTTTAGTTTAGAGCTTGGTCATGGCACACTGCATGTCTTTCTCATTGATGAAGTATTCTGGGTCATTTTCTAATATTTGAGAATAGAAATATGAAGAAGGGCAGGGCAGGGGGACATTCATGGTGCCATGAGCAGGAATATTGACCATGCTGAAATTAGAGCTGTTCACCTTCAGTCTTGCTGCTCTTGATTTTACTTGCATAACATTCAAACTCACTTGGAAGCAGGAAGATAAAACTTATATAAAAGCTGATATGTCTTCTACTTAGAGAAAAATAATGATGATTAAATCTTTCAGAGTTGAGCCTGATTTAAATACAGGCTTGGAGACCTACCTAACCAGTTACAGGGGGTGGGGGTGGGATTACATTTCTGGTTCTATGACTTTATCATGTGACTTTAGACAAGTCCACAAACTTCTCTGAGCCTTGGTTTCTTTGTCTGTAAAATGGGATAAAAATTCCTAAGAAGTCTTTGTAAAGATTAAATGAGATGTTTATTTGGGACTGGTCAGTGCTTATAAAATTAGCATTAATTTGCCAGGTGTATATCCTACTGACATCTATCATAATTGGGTCTGACTTGTAAAGTTTAGGATAATAGCATTTATATATATATATATATAAAACATAACTTTGAAATATTAAAACTTCCATAACATATGCTACAAGATATGGAAACAAGAGGTTCTTATTATGTACTATACTTAATTTTATTATTTAGCTTTTTTTTATATTTAATCCTTTTTTATCTGCCTAAATTTTCTGTACCTTGCATCTTGTATAAATGATTATTTGACCAGTGGAAGAGAAGGGGAATAACAAAAACAGCAGGCTAAAGGAAGAACTAATGTAACAAATTATACTCACTTAACAACAGGTTAGATGTCAACGCTACAACTTTTTTTTTGGGGGGGCGGGGGAGGGCATAGGGAGGGTAAGTGGGATAAAATGAAGGATGGAGTAACATTGTCTAAAAACTAATATAATCATTACCTTACTTATGTAACTGTAACTCCCCTGCTCCTCACCTTTTTAATAAAGACAAAATTTTAATTTTTAAAAAAAAACTTCCAGAAATGTATCTGTCACATGTAAAATTCCTTATGGAAATGGTAGCTGAAGCAAGATAGTAATTCCAGCTACACAGAGGGCTGAGATTTGAGAATTATGGCTTCAAGCTAGCCTGGGAAGACAAATCCAAGATAGTTTTTTCTCTAACCAACAAAATGCCAGACCAGAGGCATAGCTCAAAGCAATAGAATACCAGCTGACCCAGAGCCTGAGGTCCTGAGTTCAACCCTCAGTAACAGCGCGCGCACACACACACACACACACACACACACACACACACAAACACACACTTTACCCAGGTTTCATTGTCATCCCATCTCAACCAGCTGGGTCACAGTTGCGTGAGCTCAAGTATTAGATTGTGTTTTCAGGGCTGAGGGGCAGTAGTAGAATGGATCTGGCTAGTGAGTCAGATCTTCCCCTTGAATGACAAAGCCAAGTTAGGGAGAGAAATGATACCATAATGATAAAATTCTGGAGCTGAAAACAGCAGAGTGCTGAGGGAACAAGGGAACCAGGATAACAGAGTGAAACGCAAGGACTGGGAGGCCATGAGATTTCTAACCATGCTCTATTTCAGGAGGAATGCCTACATTGCATGTCCCAGTTGGAGCAATCTGGTATATAGCTTTTTGTAACCTGAGTCTAACAGTATCATTTTTATCTTTGATAATTCAGAAAACACTCAAAGATCTCAAAAAACTTGGAGGTCAATTATTCACACAAGTTTCCATATGAACCTAAGCATGTTTCATTATTTCTTATTGAAATATCCTCTTAAAACTGTCTAGGGCTGGGGATATGGCCTAGTGGCAAGAGTGCTTGCCTCCTATGCACAAAGCCCTAGGTTCAATTCCCCAGCACCACATATATACAAAATGGCCAGAAGGGGCGCTGTGGCTCAAGTGACAGAGTGCTAGCCTTGAGCAAAAAGAAGCCAGGGAAAGTACTCAGGTTCTGAGTTCAAGCCCTAGGACTGGCAAAACAAACAAACAAACAAACAACTGTCTAGACTCTGACAACTGCTACCAAAGGATAGGTAGATACTACTCAGGGTCTCTTGGGTTCAATCTATATGATTAAACATTTATTAACAAATTATTATGTATAACACATTGCTAAATATTATGAACAATTGAAAAATTAAAAATAAATAAGTAAATGAGTTTTCCTGCTCTATCCACCAGTAAGGGGATGGTGGGAAGAAAAGGAGAGAAATATTCCCTCTTGGTGGGCAGGGACTAGTGGAAGGTGGTTGGACTGGCAGGGAGGAAAAGGGAAGTTGAATATTATTGAACTAGATTACTTTTAACTATGAAAACAAAACAGGACCTCCCTGGTGGGGATGTTATTTTTGAAGGGGAGAGAGACAGAATGTCATAGAGGATGTAGGATTCATGGGAATACACTGTAAATGTGGAAATGTAAAAATGAACACTGCCCCTTCCCCATATAGGTAATATAAGCTAATAAAAGAGTAAGTATCGAGAGTTTTCCTGCCCTAGAATAAATTAAAACATCAAAGAATTTGGAAAGTCTTGTGAGGGTAGAGTCATATAATAAATAATACATGCTATAGGGAGAAGCAGGACTGTTATTGTGAGTCAGAGGAGGAAAAAGTTACTGGTATGTGGGAGGAAAAGCTTGACAAGAATCAGGGAAGACTGAGAGCCACGACTCTAAGCACCTGGGAATACAAGTGTAATTTCCATAGGAAAGGGAAAGCTATGACAAGGACCAAGAAAGAGCCTGAGTGAGGACAGTGGGCCCACAGCAGGAACAACAAGCCCCACCGACTGGCTGAGGTGGAGAAAACTTGTGGTGAAAAGTAACAGTGAAAGAAAGCTGGTAGCCAAGGAAGGAAGCACTTGAAATATTAGAATAAAGACTTCAGAGTTTATTTCATTGGTAATGGCCTCAAGTGGAGGCTTTTGAGAAGGAAATGATATAATCAGTCGAGTTGGAGTCAACCCACACTTGGGTTGCTTTTTTACAAAAACATGACTTTGTCAGAGTGTCCTTATGAATAAAATAACAGACATATGAATAAGCAATAGAAACTCAGTAAAAACTAAGAAAGTAAATAGTGTAATATCCAGGTATAATGTGTTATCTATTTTTGTTTTGTCAGAGAAAGATGTGAATTTTCTCTACTAATAATAATCAATTGATGTTCTTTCCTGAAACCAATATTCTCTTCTTTAAAGAGCATGGAGAGGTGCTGACGGCCCATGCCTGCACTCAGCAAACAGGAGGCTGAGATCTGAGCATCGAAGTCCAAAGCCAGCCCAGTTGGAAAAGCCTAAGCCTCTTATCTCCAACTAACCAGCAGAAAGCCAGAAGTGGAGGTGTGGGTCAAGGGGGAGAACATCAACCTTGAGCAAAAAAGGGAAGTGAGAAAGTGAGGCCCTAAATTCAAGCCCCATTACTGCGCGCGCGCGCGCGCGCACACACACACACACACACACACACACACACACACACACACACACACACACACACCAGACCTCCACAAATGAAGAGCGTGGCATAGGGTAGTACCGTTCACTCGGTTCTTTCCTTAAACTGCAGTGCTGAGTAGATTTAAAGAACCTGATCTGGCCTGCGCGGAATGGGCAGTTCACATCCATCATCCCTGTCATGTAAATTAGTGCCGCTCTAATGGTGAGGAAATATGTATTAAGAGATATGAAATGTTCATATCCTTGACCCTGAAGTGTGCTACTTAGTTCTGGATGTCTAGCCTCAGGGCACTTTAAAAATTAGGAGAGAGTGAATTCATATAATTCAAATATTCAAATTTTGGAATAAATCATGTGCCCTCTATTTCATGAACTCCCATCTAACTGTTTCTAACTAAAACCTATGAAGACTGGGTAGGAAATACAGCAAAGTGGTTTTCTATGTTAGACCTAGAAAACTACCCCAAACTATATTAAATATAAATTATATAAAGGATGACAACAGATTTAAAAATCATAATATCAATTATATTGGGATAATTTTATTGAGGAATGGGGCTTACTTCTATTTTATATTCCAAAATGCTATCATGTACTCTGCCTGACTTATGTAACTGTAACCTCTCTGTTTTTAGCATTTTCAAATAAAATAATGGTAAAAATGCTATCATTATGTTATTATACTCTAAGAAGAAAGAAAAGCAAAATTAAAATTAGATCTTGAAAAAAAAAAGCTGGTGAGACTTTGAGACACATAGGAAGGAGGAACTAAATGGCACTGAGAGGTTTCTTCCCTTTCTGACCCCACGAGAGCTTAGAGTGCTTTGGAGGGTCTCTGAAGACATGAAGCTGCCAAGCCACACCACACAGAAGGAAAATGGCTCTTTGGTTCTATATGATGGTGTAGTCAGAAGAGAATATTGGAAGAAGGGTCTGAACATACAGGCCACTGTGTTTTTCTGGTACCAAATTCCATCTTCCCACTCTATTTTTCAGTGGTTATATAGAGTATGACAGCCTCCTTTTTCTTTCTTTGGAACTGAGAAACAGGAAATCAGTAATGGGCTACTACAAATAAAATCAGATACCAAGACAGGTGCTGATGGCTACTCAGGAGGCCGAGATCCGAGGATCACAATTTTAAACCAGCTTGTTCAGAAAAGTCTTTGAGGCTCTTATCACCAATTAACCACCAAAAACGTGGATGTGGAGGTATGGCTAAAGTGGTAGAGCACCAGCAGTGAGCAAAAAAAGCTATTCAAGGAGCTGGGAATGCAGCTTAGTGGTAGAGTGCTTGCCTAGCATGCATGAAGCCCTCAGTTCGATTCCTTGGTACCACATACAAAGAAAAAAAGCCAGAAATGGTACTGTGGCTCAAGTGGTTGAGTGCTACCCTTGAGCAATGAAGCTCAGGGACAGTGCTCAGGCCCAGAGTTCAAACACCAGGATTGGCAAAAAAAAAAAAAAAAAAAAAGCTAAGTGAAGGTGCCCAGGTCCTGAATTCCAGTCCCAGTATTGGCACGTGAGTGCGCGCACACGCGTACACACACACACACACACACACAATTACCATCTGATATTAGCACTATAGATTTAGACAGAGTAATATCATTCTGTCTTTTAAGTAATATGATGAAAATAAATATTTTCTAATCAATTGGACAATCACCTGAGACAAGGACAATAACCCTCTTCAATATCATATGAGTAGAGCAATTGTTAATTAAAAATAAAGTTTTAGTTCTCTATTTTTAAAAATAGTCTTATCTATAGAATTCTTCATACTTCTACAATGTAGAACGTAGACAGTAACTAAGGAATAATCAAATAATTAAATCAACATCATATGAGATTTAGCAAACTAAAGGATTACATCTCAGGAATTTAAATATGATTTAATTTTTACATATTCTGCTTACACTAAATGTTTTAAAGTTGAAGGTCTGATATAAAGGCAACTAGTACTGTTAAGTGTAAGGTTTTGCTTTGGGGACTTTTATTGTTTACATGTTTTTTTTTAATTGTGAATTTAACTAGGCTGTTTGCCTGTATTTTGAGGAGGATAGAAAAAAATCTTCGCCTAGAAGTCATTTTGTGGAAAGCCCCTTCCTACCGGTGATTGGCGATTTCAGGCTGATCCTGTCTTCTGGTGTTATTTTCTGGGTGTGCAAACATCTTTAACCCTATTGTGAGGAAGATCCAGAGGAAGAATGCAGTCTGGAAGTATTTCACACTTCATTCCAAGGAAGAGGCAAAGGTTAAGAATGAGGAAAATTAGGCAGACAACCATGTGTGGCTGAAAGAAAGCCTTGCTATTCTGCAGGGGCTGACTCCCCTGCCACGAATAGAAGAAAGGCCTGTGAATGAGATCATGTCAACTTCCTCTTCTTACATAGTCATGCCAGCCTGCTTTCCTTTTGGAAAAACAAGTCATCCGTGCACAGAGTGCAGGGTTGCATTGTGAAATGTTTCCGAACTCCTGGTGACAGCCCACTGACACAGCCCTGGGACAAGCCCAGGCAGGCTCTTTCAGCCCTGGCTTCAAAGCCCTGGGAGAATTCCCAGTCCACCCTCCGCATGCCCAGTAAACCTAAACCCCAGGTTACACAACAGCTCTGAACTGCTAAATCCATGTGTGAAATAACTGGGCTCTAGTTTGGAAGTAGAATTATTTCTTCAAGGATCTCTTGATGAGTTTTTTTGGAATTGATAATAACATGTCCAGTTTATTATTAAATGTTAAAGGGAGTAGGCGATTCCAGGTCCTGGCAGTCAGCATTTGTACTCATAAAGGATGAGACTCGGTGATTCATTTCACAGAGGAAACTTATAAATTAGACAGAGGTGTTTTATTTTATTTTATTTGAATCCAGAGATTACTGCACTCAAATTCTTCTATGCTTGTCTTCCTCAATAAATAATTTTGCTCTCCTACATTTATCTCAGTGAGGGAATTCAACATCAGTTCCCAAGCAGATCTTCACTCACTGAAGGTTGAAAGGCATGAGATGACAATATTTTATATAAGAATGAGGGTTTTATAATTGAATACCAGACAACATGGAACAATAGTTTTATGGGCAAATTAACTTCTATGTTACTGAACATAAAACTATCAGTCATATGTTGCTATAAAAACTCTACATTAAAATTAGGTGTTATCACTGCCCTTATTTTAATTTTTATAGTGATGCATATATATATATATATGACAAGTCTATTAAAAATAAAAACTTTCAAGGCACTGGTATCTAAGGTCTGTAATCCTAACTAAATTCAGGAGGCTGAGATCTGAGGATATCAGTTCCAAGCTACTCCAGGCAGGAAAGTCTGTGAGATTCTTATCTCCAATAAACTATCAAAAAAATACCAGAAATGTTGCTGTGGCTCAAGGTGTAAAGCACCAGCCTTGAGTACAAAAAGGCTCAGGGACAGCACCCACACCCTGAATTCAAACCCAGGCCTGGCAAAACACACAGACAAAAAATTTTAAAAATTGAAAAGAATCCAGTGTTTTTAAATATATACCAGACAGAGTGACAAGATATACCCATTTTTCAAAGACAGGCTCCCATAAGATAAAACATCTCTACAATCTTTGAGTAAGTTTCTGTTTTTTGTTTTTTTTTGGGGGGGGGAGGTGTATTGGGCCTTGAACTCAGGGATTTATGCTCTTGTTTGACCTTTTCACTCACCACTAGCACTCTACCATTTTAACCACACCTCTACTTCCAGCTCTTTACTGGTTAATTGAAAAGAGTAAGTTGCGTTTACCCCCAGTTCTGTTTACTGTAACGTCCATGCCCAGAGGACTCCACGCAGATACCCCCACCCATTTAAGTCTGCACTCAGTTACCTCGGTAACTGGCACACCTGGCAACAGTTACTTCCCCCTTCTCTGAGGTCATATCCAATCCACCTGACCACATCTCCGGCCCCTGCCCTAGATAAGTCATGGTCCTTGGGTGGTTCAGCCCTTTTCTCAAGCCACACATCATCTGAACCACAGGCTAGCAGTTCAGGAATAAACTTTACTCTCCAGCCTGAATATGTGTGGTATTCTCCTTTATCAGCTACCTACTTTAATAAACTTTACATTTACTTAAGTTGTTGTTGTTACTATGCTCAGGTAATTTCTATAGTATTTAAAATTAACAGATAAAAGTAGCAGAAGGGGCTGGGGATATGGCCTAGTGGCAAGAGTGCCTGCCTTGGATACACGAGGCCCTAGGTTCGATTCGCCAGCACCACATATACAGAAAACGGCCAGAAGCGGGCGCTGTGGCTCAAGTGGCAGAGTGCTAGCCTTGAGCGGGAAGAAGCCAGGGACAGTGCTCAGGCCATGAGTCCAAGGCCCAGGACTGGCCAAAAAAAAAAAAAAAAAAAAAAAAAAAAAAAAAAAAAGTAGCAGAAGAAAAAAGCCTTTTCTGGCTTTCTTGATGGTTAATTACAGATAAGAATATCTTGGACTTTCCTGCCTAGGCTGGCTTCAAATTGTGATTCTAAGATCTCAGCTTCCTGAGTGGCTAGGTATAGGTATGAGCCACTGGCACCTGGCCAGAAAGATGTTCTTTCTGTTGTTGCTGTTGTTGTTGTTTTTAATGTTATCAAATTAAGTATCAGTGAGAATACAAAAGCTTGATGAGATAGCACACAAATTTAAGACAATATTTTCTTGCACTAAAAAAAAATAAAATAAAACAGCCAGGCTCCAGTGGCTCATACCTATAATCCTAGCTACTTAGGAGGTTTAGATTTAAGGAGCGGAGTTCAAAGCCAGCCCAAGCAGGGAAGTCCAAGAGATTCTTATCTCTGATAAAGTATTCAGAGAAAATTGAAAGTAGAGCTGTGGCTTAAGTGGTAGAACACTCGTGTTGAGCACAAAGAGACTCAGGAACAGCACCCAAGCCCTGAGTTCAAACTACAGAACTGGTAAAACAAACAAACGAAAAACAAACAAAAAAAAGTGTAGTTTAGATGTCATACAGAAAAGAAATCAATTGTCAAGGTGTCCAGTTAATGCATTTATATGTGCTTTAAGCTAAAAGATGTGTATAATCTGCACATATCATCACTCATTATTCCGTTTTAACAGATGTTCTTTTGTAGACTCACATGTTACCATTCATTACTTTGAACAGGACGAAGTAAAGTGCCCAGATACGAAGCAGACACACGATAGAGGAATGGGGTTTACTCACAGCAACAAAGGAGAACCCCAGCCATGATTAAGGCAAGAAAATAGTAAGCACATATTAGAAAAAGAATTCCAGAATAGAAATGAGAAATCCCTGAACACTTAAAGAAGTTAATTAGACCCAGAAGTTTGAGTATAGGTGGAAGGTAACACCTTGAAAAGAAGAGTAATCCAGGAGATGAAGTGATTTGTGGAGGTAGAGGAACTTAATTGACAGTGATGTCTAGGTAGAGACCCCTGAGACTGTTAGGAAGCAGTTAGAAATATAGGAAAGAGCTCAAATGTAGAAAATCAGTTTTCTAAGTAGCAAAATAGACCATAGCATGTGAAGTCTTGAAAATGGAAGGAACCTGAAGGAAATCAAATGAGAAGTGACCAAAGGGATCAGAAAAATCCATGTTGGAAGGCAAAAGGTTTGAGAAGAATCACCAAGGAGATGGAAGAGTTCAGAAAGGAAAGAGAAGAGTTATAATTAGACCACCTTTCTGAAGCCATGGCAACAGAAGTTGCAGATGGTCAGGACTTAGCCTTCAGGATAATCTGTCCATTTTCAGGCTCCCGTCAACAAAGGACTCTCAGTAGAAAGATGAGGTAATACACTAGATTTCCAAATGCTAAGCTTAGATAGAGGAATAGAAGGAGTGATAAGGGCAATAGAAAATTCAAGAAGTTTAATGTGCAGTGAAGAGAGACAGCATTATGCTAAGACAATGGCACAACTGAGATTGTTAAGAAAAAAAGTGAACCCCACCTGAGAATGGAAGGAAGCATCAAGTCTAGATGGCAAGGCAGAGCCATGGAGGCAAAGAGATAGAAAGGGAAAAAGGAAAGGAGAAAGAACAGGCAAATTTAGCAAACTGAAGTGACTTCCAGGATTAGTCAGCTTTCCATCACTGGAGCAAAATACATGAGACATATTATCTTTTAAAGAGGAAAGGTTTATTTTGGCACGAATTTGGGGCCTGTGCTGAGATGCCATGTCACAGCAGGGACCATGTGGTAGAGAAATCTACTACATACCTCATGGTGATAGGAAAAGAGAAACAGAAGAGTCTGAGGTTTAATCTTCCCTTCAAGGGTACACCCCAATAACTTCACTTCCTCCCATCAAATGCCATGTTGTCAAGTTACAACCATTCCAGTAGCACCTAGTGCTGGAGATGAAGTAGTTAACACAGACCTTGGGGAAATCTTCCTGACTCAAATGACAGTCTCTTCTTTCTTAGAGACAGGAGCAAGGAAAGAGAAGAGGAGAACAGAAGCAACCAGTTCCGCTCCATTTCCTTCCTAACACTTCCTCAGAACGTGGACAAATCAATAATGTATATTGAAAAAAGTATCAGTCATCCTTGGCCTGTGAGTACTAAGGTTAGGTTTGAGGTAGAACTGATGCAGAACAAGTAAAGGGATCACTTATCAAATGGCCAACTGATTAGCATATTGGGTGAAATGACTACTCAATGTCATCAGAATCACTATAAAATATCCCTTCTTGCTTTCTTTGTCAACCTGGATAAATATTACAAAGACAATCATAGTTACTGGCAGGACTAGGCAAGAATTGAATTTAAAATTATTAGTTTTCAGCTGGGCATTGGTCAATCACACTTATAATCTTAGCTACTCAGGAAGCTGGGACTTGAGGATTACAGTTTGAAGCCAGCCTGAGCAGGAAAATCCATGAGATACTTATCTCTATTTAACCACCATAAAACTGGAAGTGGAGCTGTGGCTGAAAGTGGTGAAGCTCTAGCTTGGAGTGATAAAGTTCAAGGACAGTGCTCAGGCCCTGATTTTTTTTTCTTAAATAATTAAATCACCCCCACTCTTTTTTTTTTTTTTTTTTTTTTTTTTTGCCAGTCCTGGAGCTTGAACTCAGGGCCTAAGCACTGTCCCTGGCTTCTTTTTTTTTTTTTTTTTTGCTCAAGGCTAGCACTCTGCCACTTGAGCTACAGCACCACTCTGGCCATTTTCTATACAGGTGGTGTTGAGGAATCGAACCCAGAGCTTCAGGTATATGAGTCAAGCACTCTTGCCACTAGGCCATATTATCAGCCCCCCAACTCATTTTTTAAAATTTATTTCCCTATTCATCGTGAGAGTACAGAATAATTAGAAGTTTGTAAACATATTTAATTTAGCAGTGACAGATCCTGACTTTCTCCTGTTGTTATTAATTTGAGGATTGGAAAAAGAAATATTTATTGAGCAACTTATATACTTTTTAAAAATCTATTCCCTCCTTTAATTCTCTTTAATATCCATTTTCATTTGTTATTCACATTTGATAGATGAGAGTAAAAACATATCTCAAAGCTAAATAACTTGCCAAGGACATGTAATCAGAGGGCATAGATTCAGGGTCTAACCAGATTTTTTTTTTATATCAAATTTTGTTCCACTTCTTTATAGACTATGTCCTGTCTCATACTTTGAATTGTAAACTAGGAACTTTTCAGTGGAATCTATCAAGTCAACCCATATTCAATGGAAAAAGTCATATACATTTTAAATATAGCTATAATTTTGGGACATTCCAGAACCAAGCAGAGCCTCTGCTAAATACCTTTTGTCAAATATAGAACTTTTTATGTCTGTTATTTTCATAGAGAGAATTTCAACTGAATGAAATATGGTGAATTCATTAAAGAATTTTTAGTTCTAGAAATGAAGGTACAGTTTTGTTTATTTTATCTGTTAAAGCAAAGATTCAAAAGGAAAAATTCAATGAGGGTTTTTTAGAGAAGAATACAGTACTCTAAAATATTCCCTCATGACTGATGTTACACTTCTAAAATGAGGTGACTGAATAAATAAAGACTCTGAACTAGCTGAAGTCTCCAGTTCATGTCACCATGGCCAAGTTTTATTTACTTTATAGTGTTTAAATGTTCCCTAAATTAATAGATTCCTTTGAAATACAATGACAGACTTGCTAGCAATTATTGTTTTCAAAAATCTTTTTTTTTTGCCTCCAAAATAGTAAAAATTCCCAGCAAAGTACAAAGTATCATACTTTCTTCTTCTTTTCTCCCTTCCTTCCTTCTTCTTTTTTTTTCTTTCTCTTTTTTGGAGGTTGTGGGTCTGGACTCAAGGCCTGGGGTACTGTCCCTGAGCTCTTTTTGCTCAAGGCTAGTGCTCTATCACTTGAGCCACAACTCCACTTCCTATTTTCTAGAGATAAGAGTTCCATAAGGTTTCTTGCTGGGGCTGGATTTGAACCATGATTCTCGGATCTCAGCCTCTTGAGTAGTTAGGATTACAAACATGAGCCACCAGTGCCTGGCTAGTATCATGCTTTTATTGCTACTAAGTATTTAGTGCTACCATATATTATATATTTTGGTTTTAATATTTATGTATCAAAACCTTCCTGTTTGGTCTCCCCTTTAAATAAACATGTTTTCTAATACTGAGAAAAATTAAAGTATTTTAGTTCTTTGCTTATAATAGAGTGAAAGTTAAAAATAAGTAGATTGAACCCAACACAATTTGAAAATGGTTCTAAGTAACAAATAGAAAAAGCAAAGAAAACAAATACAAACTTGATGTTCAAGAACAAAGTTGGCTGTTTTCTCTATGAGGTTATTGTTTTATAAACATGCTTTCTCTGAAATTCACCTTATAGCCAAATTTGCTATTATATATCTATTTTATAAAGTGAGATTTATGTTCATCTATATCATCTGTACATATGCCTACCTCTCTGGAGCTTATTTTATACATACAGGGAAAAACATACTCAGAAGAAAATGTGCTTAATTCAACAAGTCTGATAGACTTTGTTTAGGATACCTCAGCATAACATTTATAAGCATCCTTGGAACCCTTTCAAATGAGAGTATAATGTTGATGTCTCCCCACTCCAAAGTCGCTACCTAAAAAGTAAAACTAGTTGATAAATACAGTTTTTTCATTATATTATTCTCCTTGGATCACTTTTTTTGTGCCCATAATGGAGCTTTAACTTGAGGTCTCTACCTCTCCCATAGCTTTTTTGCTCAAGGCTGATACTCTACCACCTGAGCCACAGCTCCACTTCTGGCTTTTTGCTGGTTAATTGTAGATAAGAATCTTATAGTAGCCTTCCCTGCTTGGGTTTGCTTTGAACTTTGACCATCATAACTCAGCCTTTTGAATAGCTAGGATTACAGGCATGAGCCAATGGAGCCGGACATTCTGTTAGTTTATAGCTTACAAGATAAAGGTGAAGGAATGTTATTTTTTCCCTGAGATTATGAAGTTAACAAGTGCAGCAATAATTTTAAGGAAAAGATATTTTTATTTTCAAACCCCAAACTCCTTTCTTTGTCTTCAATTATCTGTAATCAGTGTTAATGTTACCTGTGTAACGATGCAGTCACTAGTTTCTTCTTCTGATATATAGTTCTATTTTCATTTCTTCTGCTTCTCATTTTTTCTCCCATCTGAACAAAAAACTCTAAGTTCTCAAAGTCAAACTTAAGTTTTTATTAATTATCTCTAAGTGCTCTGATTAAAACAAGTTGCTTACCAAGCTTGATTTCAGGTCAGAGAAGTCTTAAGCCAAATTGCAATATGAAACCATTCATGCAGTGAAGCCAGGCAAGGAGAAATAACCCAGATGGCTCCCTGTGAGCAATTCCGAGGTCATGATCCCAGGTCTCCAGTTTTTCCATTTCTTCTTTGGGCTATGGGATTCCATGGGGTCATCTACAGTACTTAATGTATCAGCTGAAGCCCAGCGGACATGAAGATAACTTGGGGCAGGAAGGCAGTTATTTTTAAAAGTAAAACCTGGTAGATCAAAAAGACAATATAGAGGGCTGGGAAGGTGGCTAGCAGTAGGGTGCTTGCCTAGCATGTATGAAGCTCTGGGTTCAATTCCTCAACACCACATAAACAGAAAAAGCCGAAAGTGGTTCTGTGGCTCAAGTGGTAGAGCACTAGCCTTGAGCAAAAGAAGCTCAGGGACAGTGCTCAGGCCCTGAGTCCAAGTCCCAGGACTGGCAAATATGTATGTAGGCTAGGTGCCAGTAGCTTACCCCTGCAATGCTACCTATTCAGGAGGCTGCTGTCTGAGAGCTGCAGTTTGAAGCCTGCATGGGCAGGAAAGTCTATGAGACTCTTATCTCCAATTAACCACCAAAAAAAACAGAAAATGGAGTAGGACTCAAGTAATAGGATGGCAGCCTTGAACTAAAGAACAGCACCAACACCCTAAATTCAAGCCCCAGTACTGACAAAAAAATTTAAAAATAAAAAAAGAATAAAACAAATTCAAATTATAACATCATCACTTAAGGGTCAGGAAGGAAACCCAAAGCAACAGAGTGAGTGAGCTTCAGATTATTCACTTTCCTAACTAATCAATAATTGTTATAATTAAAATTGAAAGCTCCAAATAACATGACAAGGCTACTACCAGACTACTGATTGTGTCTTGGGCTTGGAGAGATAGGCAGCAGTGTGGAACACTTATTTTCCAATTTGCTTTTAGCTGTGTGCAAATTGCTTTAGCTGTATCCAGCTGATTTAGACCTTGCCTGGAGGTACACTAGATTAATTGGGAGCCACACATTCATTGCTTACAGAATGGACCTGTAATTGGTGAGATTGTTAGTGCCAGTTATAAAATAACTATATAGTTCTGCTTTTAGCTCTCATCTCATTACTCTTTCTGTAAGAGGGTTAGCAAGCAATTAGGAGCTATCTGATGATTAAGATAGGCACTTTTACATGTGGACTCAGAGGATCATGTCTAAGGTCAATATTTTATACAAGCAAACAGTGTGAATATGGTATTGATTTTTGCAAAAACTGAAAATGTATTTGCGTGCATTTGGGAGATAATCTTTTGTGTATGTGTGTGGAATCTTTTGTGTATGTGTGTGGAAGTATTGGGGCTTGAACTCAAGGCCTGTTTCTGAGCTTTTTTACTTCAGGCTATTGCTCTACCACTTAACACTTGAGCTACAGCTCTACTTCTAGCTGTTTTCTTGCTGATTAATTGGAAATAAGATTCTCCTAGATTTTACTGCCTTGGCTAGCTTCAAATGATGATCCTTAGATCTTAGCCTCCCAAGCAGCTAGGATTACAGGCAAGAGTCACTGTTGCCCAGATAGTTTTTCCATCTTTTTTGTGATTCATATTTAGATAAGAACCCGCATTGTTTAAACTATGAGCATCAAAAAAAAAAAAAGATTCTTTCATCTATCTCCTAACTTCATTGGGTTAGACAGACCAAGCAATCTTTCTTACTGTGAATGAAAGAAATAAGAAACAGCTAGATATTACACTGAGGACCTTTCTGCTTACACATTTCTTCCACTCCCTTCTTTGGGCCAAAGGGAACCATGGAGCCATTCACACTATTTAAAATATCAGCTTAGGTTCTGTGACTATGAATACCATTTTTGGCAGAAAAGCAGTATTTTCAGAAGCAAAAATTGGTAAACCAAGAATAAAACGTAAGCTGTAATTACAGGTTAGCAAACTGAAGAGGTTTCTGTTTTCTTGGCTCTCAAAAAGTATTCCATGTCAATAGATTTAAACATGTAAAACAGCAAATTGCATCCTTCAAACAACTCTTGGTATATTACAATCCGTACCAAAATATACAGAGGGTATTTCCACACATGTTCCACAAACCTTACATATACTCAGAATGGAGATATCCTTTAGGTCTCTTTCTCATTCAAGTGACAAAAATATTTTCTTTTCACTCAAACAAACCAACAAACCAGGCACCTGTGACTCATGCCCATAATCCTTGCTACTCAAAAAGTTGAGATCTGAGCATCACAGTACCAAGCCAGCCTAGCTAGGAAAGTAGGTGAGATTCTTATGCCAATTAACCACAAAGGAAAGTGTCAACGTAGAGGTATGGCACAGGGGTTAGAGAGCCAGACTTGAGTGAAAAAGCTAAAGGACAGTGCTCAGGCCCTGAATTAAAATCTCAATATAGGCATAAATAAGCAAGCAAAGAACCTGGAAGGGAGCTGATAATGACACAAACAGCTGGATTCAGATGCTCAAAGGTATTCCTGTTTTCTCCATTTCCTCTTGCAGTATTGGGGTTTGAACTCAGGGCTTCATGTTTGTTAGGCAGGTGCTTTAGTACTTAAGCCACACCACCACCATTTTTGCCTTATTTTTTAGATAGTGTCTGGTGTGTTTGCTCAGGACTAGCTTCACATTGCACTCCTATTTATGCCTCCTGTGTAGGTGGCTTTAGAGACATGAGACATCATGCCCAGTTCACTTTCTATTTCTTGATTGGATTTTACTTTCTCCTAATTTTACTGCCAAAAATCCTTCATCTTGAGGTGACATCTCTCAAAGCCATACTTATAGCGTATCTGTTCACCAACTACACTGAACAGATGATGTTTTTAATCATTCGAGTGAATTCTCTGCCCTAACTATCACAGAATACAGTGAGTTATTGACATACTCCTGAACCTGTCACTGGGGCTACCAGGAGTATAGATTATGTTTAGTAACCTCAAGTAACCCCTGGGCTCCTGCAAAAGCAGGGAAAGAGCACTCTGACTCTTCCACCTGGACTGAGAATGAGGGAGAACATTTCTTCGGGAAATGAGTGCTAGGTCGAGAGGACAACAAATAACCACGACAAACACACACACACACACACACACACACACACACACACACACACACAATAATGTAGTAAGATGCTAGTATCTGAAATAACACTTCTTGGTTTCATTCATTAATATCTTTGGAGGTCAATGAAAACTAAAGAGCATTTCCTCCAAAATTATGAAAAATGTTGCCTGATATTTCAAAAAGGTCCATGTGTCCCTATGGCTGAACCAGTAACACGGAAAGAAGAAAATCTTTCTGAAATAAAAGATAGTGAGTGTCTCATCTGTTATCTAAGGTAAACATTTTTAAGCTTTCTTTCCTTTTTATCTCTCTTACTTTCTCTTGAGTGATCTTCATGTGTCTCTTTGTTACCCTTACTTTATGGGAATACACTGTTCAAGTGACTATTTTGTCCAAGTGATGGATTGTTAAAAACCAACGCTTCAATTGGATGACTAACACAGAACCACAGGAGTGATGTCTGCTCTTTATTTGGCACAAGAAAATTAGTGTTCTAAGGAATGACTAGTGTATCTAATTTTGGGATTTGGCACAAAGTTATACTGTACTAAAATTAAGTTTTCTTTCATCTTCTGGCTTCATAGAGGACTAAATATGATGATTAAGGAAAATTGGTATATAATATGTAACTGGTTTTGGTGGTACTGGCTTTGGAACTCAGGGTCCCAGGCCCTCACTTGACTTGCTTGATTACCTCATGCTCTACCTCTTGAGCCACACCCATAGCCCTGCTTTTTAGTGATTATTTTGGAGGTGGTATCCCACAGATTTATTTATTTATTTATTTATTTATTTATTTATTTATTTTGCCTAGGCTGAGCATATGGAAGCTACTAGTCCTGGCAAGGTATTTCTTTTATGGTTATGATCAGAAGAAGAAATTGTTTAAATATTAAAGCAGAAGAATATTTTCCCTGGAAATATTAAGTATTTAAAGTAAAATCACTATCCATTTTTTAAATGTTAACTGCGCAGAATAATGAAAATACTTTTACAGTGAGAGAAAGAGAGGGGGGGAACTGGTCTACTTCTCCAGAAGTCTTCACATAAAGAAGAATCTTATCACTGTTTATAAGAAATAGTTCTACAACCTACTGAAAATAAAGAACAGTGATGGCATAGGAGGGAAGAGTAAAACTTCAAAACTTTTTTTCATGTCTTTATTGTTAATGTGATGTACTGAGAGGTTACAATTTCATATGTAAGGCAGTGAGTACATTTCTTGTCCAACTTGTTACCTCAATTCTTTTAGATTTTGGAAAGAGAAAAGTATAAATGAAAGCTCAGAGAGGAAAAAATGAAGAAAATCACCACAATCATACTGTTTAATTTTTGTTGAATATCTTTTCTCTAAAGATAGAAGGAATGTTGATATATTTCAATAACTCTACTCTATTCTTATTTCCACTATAGAATGGATAACAACAAAGTTAATGGCAGGATGGGATAGGGGATTGAAAGCATGGATAATCCAAGCATTCCAGAGGGAAAGATTGGCATAGTGGCACACGCCTGGAATCCAAGCACTGGAGAGAGGGGCTGCATAAGGATCATGAATTGAAGGCCAACCTGGGCTACACAGAAAGTTCCAGGCTAGACAGTATTACATAGGAAACTCATTTACAAGAAAAGATGAAATGATGGGAAGAAAAAAGATAGGAAGAGAGGTACAAGACAGGAAATTAGGAAAGAGAAGACAGGCAAAAACCACCTCCTGTTTTGCTTTGTTTTCAAACTGGGTATGGATAGTAACAAAAGATATGATTCTTGATTAAAGTCATGGATTTAAATAATACACACACACATACATACCTAAAGACATATTTTGTTACGATTGAGTATTTTCAATTAAAAAAGCATTGAGAGGAGCAATAGGAAGACTTATTTCTCTAATTCTCATTCAGTTACATATGATTTGTGCAATGAAGAAAAACCCTCAATAATAGAATTGAAGATACTCTATGAGAATAAAGATTTTTGACTTAATATGATAATTTGGTTCTGAATAGCTTTGCACTTCCTAAAACCTACTGACTAATCACTGATCTTTGAAATCGGTCAATTAAATTAATACTTTAAAAAAAGAATATCGGGGGCTAGGAATATGGCCTAGTGGCAAGAGTGCTTGCCTCCTACACATGAAGCTCTCGGTTTGATTCCCCAGTACCACATATATGGAAAATGGCCAGAAGGGGCGCTGTGGCTCAGGTGGCAGAGTGCTAGCCTTGAGCGGGAAGAAGCCAGGGATGGTGCTCAGGCCCTGAGTCCAAGGCCCAGGACTGGCCAAAAAAAAAAAAATATCAAGAACACTGTACAAGCTGTGTGTGTGTGTGTGTGTGTGTGTGTGTGTGTGTGTGTGTGTGTGTGTGTGTGTTTAAATTTCGGGGCTGAGTGCTGTCCCCTAGCTATTTTTTGCTCAAGGCTAATGCTCTACCACTTGAGCCACACCTCCACTCTCAGGTTTTTGCTGCTTAATTGGAAATAACTTTTCTGCTTGAGTTGGACTTGAACTATGATCCTTAGCTCTCATCTTCCTGAGTAGCTGGAAATATAGGTGTGAGCCACCAATGGCTGCCTGGTTATATAGGTATTATTAATGACATCGCTAATGTTGAGCCCAGTCAGAACCTCAGAAGAAGACACACTGAAGCAGTGAGGGACCCAAGCAGACAGCAAATCTGCCAGAGCATAAAAACAAATACACTTACAGAGAAAGGGAGAAATGAGTCAACAACTGAAGATGGTGCTGCAAGGTGGAGTGAGAGGTGGCAGGCTCAAGGTCATACTAGTAGCCATAGAGCAAAACAGGAAGCATAACTGCACAGCACAGAAAACACCATATTGAACAAAAATATCTCCAAGATGGCAAAGAAAAAAAAACACTTTGAGTTGCAAAGCCTAGAATTTTATTTTACTCTACTTCTTACTCTTAATAAGAACACCCTATAAATAAGTGGTCCAGATAATCTAACTCAATTGTGTTAATTTAAATAGTATGTCTCTTTTTTAAAAATGTTTTTTCTCATATGTATGAAATATAAATAAAAATTGAGATTAGAAGGTTGAAGACAGAATTCATGAGCACAAAAGGATGTTATTTAATATTGGAAAAGCAGATGGTGAAAGTTCAAATATAATTGACACTATCAAGGTGATGATTAAAAAAGATAACACGATAACACTAAATTTGGCACAGAGAAGCACACAGATAAAGATATCAATTTTATTGTTGATGACAATAAGGAAACAAGAATACTAGGATTATTATTAAAAGGTACTCATTTTGAAGCCAGCCTGGGCAGAAAAGTCTCCTTGAGATTCTTATCTCCAATTAACCACTCAAAAAAACAGAAGAAGAGCTCTATCCTTGGGCAAAATTGCTTAGGGACAGAACTCAGGCCCTGAGTTCAAGCCTCACAACTAGAAAAATAAGTAATCATTATCTTACTTAGCCCTTGAAAGAAGTAGGCTTTGTATGCATTCATTATATCTTTAACTAATATAATAGAATTGTGTGAACATATAAAATACTTGTAGAGGACTGTAAACTACTTCAGACTGGAAATATTACAATGTTAAAAATAAGAAAAAAGTAACACAAAAACATGGCAAAATTAAAACAAGCTATTTTTAGTCATAAAAACACTAAAGAGTTTATTAAAATAAATATTTAGGTTGGAATTCTAAGGAACTAATCCTTTTTAAAAAATTTTTTTTTTGTTTTTGTTGCCAGTCATGGGGCGTGGACTTGGGGCCTGAGCACTGTCCCTAGCTTCTTTTTGCTCAAGGCTAGCACTCTACCTCTTGAACCACAGCACCACTTCCAGCTTTTTCCTATATATGTGGTGCTGAACCCAGGGCTTTATGTATACGAGGCGAGCACTTTACCACTAGGCCATATTCCCAGCCCCAGGAACTAATTCTTATTTAAACCAATGTTTCACAAGGCTGGAAATGAAAAGGATGGGCAAAGGTATTCCAGGACAATGCAAAACACTGAAAATACAGTCTCACTTTGTTGATATAGAAATATGTGACTGAGCTGGGAATGTGGGTTAGTGGTAGCATGCTTGCCTAGCATGCATGAAGCCCTGGGTTCAATTCCTCAGTACCACATAAACAGAAAAGGCCAGAAGTGGTGCTGTGGCTCAAGTAGTAGAGTGCTACTGAGGTGCCAGACTTTGAAGTCAGGCCCCACCACGTGAACCCCATTTTAGAATAGAACCCTGGGCCAATCAGATTTGTACCTGTGTTCTAATCTTGCTTGCACAGCTGATTGTTGTAACCTTGTTCTTTGCCTTTATAAGCCCTGTGTAATCACAGCTCGGGGCTTCCTCCTAACCTCCGCTGTGTCGGTGGGTAGGACGAGGCCCGAGTTGGCAGCTCGTTAAATAAAGCCTTGCCTTGCTTTTGCATTTCGGAGTGTCTGAATCTCGGTGGTCTTCTTGGGGGTGGTCTTGCAACTTGGCACAACATTTGGGGGCTCGTCCGGGATAGCCCCAGAGACCCCGAGATCCCAGACTCCGAAGGTAAGAAAACAGCGCTGTTCATTTGTCTTGTCCAGTAATTTGTCTGTCTGTTTTGCTTTTGCTTATACTTGTAGGGCGCGAGTCAGTTTGGTTTTTGGCCGGAACTGACCAGGAGGGCCTCCTAAACGAGACTCAACCCGCCCACCTTGTACTTGGGTCTGCTCCTTCTGCTTATCTGGCAGGAGGTTGTGGGCCAACTTGGGAGATCTCTAACTCGTAACTCAGGTCCACTCCTTCTGCACCCTTGCAGGAGGTTGTGGGCCAACTCGGGTCCACTCCTTCTTGCAGGAGGTTGTGGGCCAACTCGGGTCCATTCCTTCTGCACCCTTGTAGGAGGTTGTGGGCCAGCTTGGGAGATCTCCAACTCATAGCTTTTCTTAGGCCTGTGTGTTTTCCTCCTTTTGTATTAATTGTTTTGTTTTTGTAGCCTTTTGGAAGAAATCTGGAAGCAAAATTGTCCTAAATAATTATTGCAAAGTGAGAAAAGGAGAATTATGGCTACCAAAATGTTTAATTGCCATTCCAGCTTCTTTGTAGGTTTTTTGTAACAGTTTCCAGCAGGCCCACAGAGAAGCACAGGTGATTCCTACAAGTTTGTCAAGATCTAATACTGACCCTTAATAAGTTCCAGGTAAGAGAGCATGCTTAAAAACTACTTCTGTGTGGACCACATTGTTGCTTATAATTGGAGTAAAGTGGCCCCTTATAAGACTCACTGATCTGAATCTGCGGTTCAAAGCCAGCCCGGGCAAAGAAAGGTCCCTGTGAGAGACTTGTCTCTAATCAGCCAGCAGAGTGCTGGGAACGGAGTGGTGTGGAGCTCAAAAGTGGTACGGTGCTAGTCTTGAGCTGGAGAGCTGAGGGACAGCACTCAGGCCCTGAGTCCAAGTCGAAAGTCACTCCTCCTGGGACAAAAGTGATGGAGCATCCAGAGGCAGTAAGCCGCTGCTTGGATGGCAGAGATGGTGTCAGATCCTAGAGTCACTACTGTTGGCCTTTCAAAAGTTAAAGCCGGGAAGTCCTAGAAGAATAGTTCATAAGCATGCCTTTCCAATGCCCATGTCTGTCTACTGGGCAGGAATTTACCAGTCATCTGTGATAGTGGTTAGTAAGGGTAAGTTTGTCAAATGAGAGGATAGATTAAAATCTCACCCCCTGCATTTACTCAAAGCCCTGACTGGCAGTGAGAATTTTAAGCTCATACATCTGTTTAGTAAAGAAAGCTTGTAGACCTGAGATTGTGTCCTTATTGAGATCTGTTAAAGGCCTGTCACCTTGCCAATGCCCCCAATCAACAGATTACTAAAGGAGCTCGCCTCTGTGGGAATAGGCCAGGCGTGTTTTGGGAAGTAGATTTCACAGAAATTACAAATATTTGCTAGTTTTTGTAGACACCTTTTCAGGATGGGTTGAAGTCTATCCAACAAAGCATGAGACTGCGAATGTAGTGGCTAAGAAGATCCTGAAAGAAATCCTACCCAGGAGACTGAACTCCTTAGAACCACGGTGGAAGGGACCCTAGACGGCATCTCCTCTTGGGTCCATTGCTCCCACACCAGGCCAGCTGACCCCTTTGCCCTGGATGACAACTACCGTGATGGAACATGGGAGGTCTCCAAGCACCCAACTCAGCCGCTTCGCCTTCGCCTCAAGAAAAGAAAGACTGAATATTGCTATAATTTTCTTTTTGCCTTCTTTCCTTACTACCCTGGATAAGTGTTGGTGTCATTTTGGCAGCTCACTCCAAAGTGAGGTGACCCCCTTATTTTAGGTAGTTTTGGGCTTGCTCAGGAGTACGGCTATAGCCACCCGACCCTTAGAGCACAGTTGAGAAGTTTATGTATTATTTTGTTGCTTACATTTGGATACTAAACACTATAGAGCTAATGGTAAGTCTGTATAGCTGAAAGTTAATTTTCAGTTTGCAGTAATCCTGCAGTCCCTTGGAAAAGTAGACTAAGGTTATAGGTTCCTGGCTAGGTAAGGTCAACGCCCCTGAGTCAGCCTGAAGAAATTACAGAAGATGGATGATCTTCACCCATCAGCCCCCCTTTAAAATCAAGGGACCAGAGTTGTTTTTGGGAAGATGAGGCAGGATAAACTAGAGACATGCAGAACAGAGGTACAGAGAATATTCTTGTAAGAAATGGTGACAGGCCCTTTGGTTACTACATTGGGTCCTACTGGCCCATGCCTTACCTCTATATCATCCCCTAGACATGCAAGCCATTGAAATGGACAGAATGGAGCCATGATTGGCTCCCAAGGTACCAAAAAGAAAAAGGGGGAAATGAGGTGCCAGACTTTGAAGTCAGGCCCCACCACGTGAACCCCATTTTAGAATCGAACCCTGAGCCAATCAGATTTGTACCTGTGTTCTAATCTTGCTTGCACAGCTGATTGTTGTAACCTTGTTCTTTGCCTTTATAAGCCCTGTGTAATCACAGCTCGGGGCTTCCTCCTAACCTCCGCTGTGTCGGTGGGTAGGACGAGGCCCGAGTTGGCAGCTCGTTAAATAAAGCCTTGCCTTGCTTTTGCATTTCGGAGTGTCTGAATCTCGGTGGTCTTCTTGGGGGTGGTCTTGCAACTTGGCACAACACTACCCTTGAGCACAAAGAGGCCCAGGACAGTGCCCAAGCCAAAGAAGGAGAGAGAGAGAGAGAGAGAGAGAGAGAGAGAGAGAGAACAGATGTATCATACTTGATGGAACATGGCCAGGTACTGCAGCACTGAGGAGCTAAGCAGAAGGAGAAGAGGAATGTTATCTAATCTCAATTCCTTACCAAACTCACTTCTGGCTAAACAGCTCAGCCACTGAACATGTTCTGATTCCAAGGACTGTGAATTAACCTTTGCAAATGGCAGGCTAGGATACAATGGAATCCACTCCAAGCTTCCATTGCATTCCTACTAATTAGATTTTGTCTAAATCTCCCTCTGCCCATCACCGCTGGATTTCTTAAAATTATGAGACACTTGTTGGCAAATGAAAGAATCTGTTAGTCAGACAGTGCTAGCTAATGCCTGTAATCTTATTTAATCAAGAGGCTGAGATACACAGGATCAGAGTTAGAAGCCAGGCTGAGCACAAAAGTTTGAGAGACTCTATCTCCAAAAAAACTAGCAAAAACTTGGTTAGAGGCATGGTTCAAGTGGTAGAGCATCAGCTGAGGAAACTGAGCCCAAGGACTTGAGCTGAAATCTCAGTGCTACTAAAAAGAAAAAAGAATTCCTCTATTGAAAGAACTTTAAATTGCATTCTCACAAGTGATAGTTTCTATTTTTTACTGTGAGATATTAAGTACCTCATGAGAATACTTAACCTGTTATTTGTAAAGACATCTACTTGTTTGCTTCTCCTCAAACACTTGAGTACTTTTGAAAGCATAGGTATTGGCCATCCCAGAGGACCATGCAGAGATAATCACAGACAGGAGAAGAAGGTTCATAAGGAGGTTAGTGGGGCCATACTTCCCATGGGAAAGGGAGCTACATGGCATCTGCAGCTTCTCACTCTGGGGGTGGCAGCTTCTCTCTCTGGGGGTAAAGGGGAAGTAGTTAGGTAGCGAGTAGGAGTGGCTCATTAGGTGTGGGTGGATCTGGGGTCTAGTGAGAGGAGCTGAAGACCTGAGGCTAGGAAAATGCTAACATTCCCCCATTTGTTTGTTTATTAATAAAAGAGGAGGGGTACCAGGCCGGGAGTATGGGCGGAGGTTTTTTCTTCTGGAGCTAATTCCTGTTGTAAAGGGGCGAAATAGGCAGGGGTCCCTGATTCGTCATTTGGCCTGGTACTGTCCAAGAAGTATTTGTTTGACAGTTTGGCTGCTAAAAGTCCTCATCATTTCCACGAGAATGGTTATCAGGGCCAATGGGTGTCATGGTCTCCTCTGGCTACCTCCTGCAGCTTGGGCACGTCAAGGAGTCACTGGGGCTGGGGTCTTCAGGGTCCAGATCTGCACTGGGCAGAGCAGCGTAGTAAGAGGATGGCCTTGAACTGCAAGTTCCCAGGTGGCGTCCTGGGTGAGGGATGTTGTTATCCTGTTAAAAGAGACTTTTGAGAAGGTCAGGCAAAAGGCTGACAAGTTCACAGGACCAGTTAACATGAAGACATGGGAGAACACACCCTGGGCACAAGCCAGAAAAGTTCCACTTGAACATAAACCCAATTGTGGCCCATTACAAGGAAGGAGGAATAACTGGACTGGGGGCAGGAAGGAAGTATTTAGGGATAGTGGACTGGTTGGGAGTAACCAGTCAGAGGCTAATATATACATATATATACATATATATGTACATATATACGTATATACATATATATGTATATATATATGTATATATACACATATATATGTATATATACATATATATGTGTATATATACATATATACATATATACATATATGTATATACATATATACATATATACATATATACATATATGTACATATATGTGTATATATACATGTATATGTATATATATATATATATATATATATATACAAATAACAAGTAACAAAGGCAAGAATGCAAGTTTCTGTCCAGATGGAAAATGGATAGGTATGGATATTAGGTGGGTAAACAACTATTCTTCTTGATCTCCCGGCTCTGATTAATTTTGAAAGGGCAAGTTAAAATTGACTTCATTTAAGATGAGACTTCATTTCCTCTTACTCCTCTCCATGGTTCCTTGTTGTCAGGATTGACCTCATCCTGAAGGTCTAGGTGCTCATTGCTTGGATAGCTTGTCCCAGTTGGCATTCACAGGGTTTGAACTCAAGGCCTGGACACTGTCCCTGAGCACTTCTGCTCGAGGCTAGTGCTCTACCACTTGAGCCACGGTGCCACTTTCAGCATTTGGCTGCTTCTCTTGAGCCAAGCTTCCAGTCTGGCTCTTTGCTGGTTAGTTGGGAGATGGAGTTTTAGAGGGATATATATTTTTTCCTGCCTGGGCTGGCTTCGAACTGCAATCCAAGGAGTCTTAGCCATAAAAGCCCTTTTTATTTCTAATTAGAGCAACAAGAGAGCAATAGGAGTAGAGCTTACCTGTAACTTGTTGAGAATTGACCAACAAGTACTTGCTAGAGTTCTGCTGTAATACTTAGAGAACAGCAGACTGAATGAGATCTGTATGTCATCAAATCAAATCATATCATTTAACCTTACCGGTAGGTGGAAAAAAGCACAAATGAATAACAATCAAGAGGGCAAAGGGTTGGGACAATATAAAAGTCTCAGCTTCAGCGGATCGGAAGTGGCTGTGTCTTCCATCCAAAATCAGCAGGCTTTGTTAGTCATGTGTGATGGAGGCAGGCAGGAGAGATGAGTTGGATCTGGGTGAGGCTGTAGTGGCATCTCAGAGTCCGCTGGATAGATTGTCATACCTCCTGCTGGGTTGCCTGCAAATTTCTACACAAGACTGGTTAAAGACATTTGAAATCTCCCAGTATTCCCTGGTTGCTTACTCTGAGTATTATGGCTTTTGTAGGCTGGTGCCCTACTGGTTTAAGCAGGGTGACAACTTTAAACAGATTTTAGAAGGCTTGGGCCTTTAACCATCTTCCTAGTCACAAAATCCACACAGACCAAAGGCCAAACAAGTCTGCTCTCTGCAGCAGCCATGACAGTTTCTGAGACATGGAGGGGGAAGACACCAATGCTACCCCAATGCAACTCTGTGGCCACCAAACACAACTCTGATGCTGTTAACCTTGGAGTAAATCTCGGTTGCAACTCTGTCATGATAGGACTCCTATAGGCCCAACTCTAATGGGGGGGGGGGGGCAGAGCCAGAGCAGAAGCACTCGGCCTGTCAAAATCTTCACAGGACTGCTAGATTCCCTGAGCAGTTTTCCACGTACGAGAGAGAAATAAGGAATCACTAGTAGTGAAACCAGGCAGTTTGGGAGCATACTGTGGAGGCAGCTTCCTGTAGCCACAGACCGCCACAGTCCACGCAGCTAGCACACATGTCGACCTGCATCCTATAAAGCAAACTATTAATCCTGGGTCAGGAAAATCGAGGTTAGCAGCCACATTTGCACACTCATTCCAAAATGACTCTGGTCCCTTGATCTTAAAGAGTTTATGAGAGCACAGGAGAGAAAAATGGAGAAGCAAAATCTTAGTCTATACCAAAGAATTGTCAGGATCAGATGTACACTTGACTTTTAGCATAGATGGACATGAAGAATAACACTTGTTTTACATCATTGTACTTATACCACATGCTGCATCTTTGAACCTTTTGGAGTTTTTCTTAGACACATTCACTTGCACCCAAACATGATCAGTTTGGGTTTAACACCTGGGTTTTTTTCTTTTGGCTTGGAGTTGGTGATAAGAGTCAGGATTGCCTCCAGGCTGTTCACTGTGACTCCACCCACAGACTGCAAAGATCAGTTTAACACAAGACTTAAAGTAAGTTAAAATAGTAGTCAAAAGCAAGTAATTTTGAAACCATGATGCCAGTTTTTACATGTTTTACCAACAGACAGACAGTTGTGCACAAGCTTTGGGGTGCGCTTAGAATTTTTTTTGTTTAATTGCCATGTATGTTTTCTGGAATTCCAGTGGAAAAATGATATGATTTTGCCCATATTTTAGAACCACGTGGTCAGTTAGAAAACAAAAAACTTTTCCGGCAAAGAAAAATTTTCACAGATTATCCAGCGAGGAAATGGAGAAGCCACATTTTGCAAAACCAGTTCAGCTCCAATGGGGAGCTGAAGTGGGATCCTGCCACCAGAGAAGGTACAGGAGATGGGAGACAGGACAGGAACGTGAGGCATGGCTTATTGGTGGCGGAGCTGGTCAGAGCCTTAGCAGGCTCACAGCAAGACACCTTCACCTTCCAGCATTTGAATTGCAAGGCACATTTGAAATGCAAGGCCACAGTTAAAGAGTTTAGGGTGGGGGTGGGGCAGGGTTACCTGAGTCTCCACATCCCTGCCCAGCCTCGAGGAATTTAGCACATCCATCACCTAGGGGGTGGGTGGGACTCCACCTCCAAGAGTTTTTGGAACCTTGATGTAACCAAGATGGCACTTGTCCACCACGTGGTCAATGCTAGAGAAAACAGGATTTAGCCAACAACAAGGAGAACTTACCCAAATCTCCAAGCTTAACAAACATCAATAACAAGAACAGAAAACCTTTCTTTGTGTCTTTCAAAGCAGATGTTAAATATTGGTACCTTTGGAAGCTAGTACCAGCCCATCCTACAGGCAGAGTTTAGAGAGAGGCAGAAAGAGAAAGAGAGAGAACTCCATCCACCCGAGCACTCATAGAAGTTATGTAAGTCCTGTAAAATATTCCAAATTTGTAAGATTGCGCTCAAACTTGAGCAGCTTTCCTGAAGCATTTTAGACTGTTCTCCCCTTGATGAATGGCCAGCAGAGCTGAACTAGAGATCAATTGACTCCAAACACCCACAATTGCTGATTCCCTTGACCTAGCCCAGTGGCTTAAGGTTGATGGCCCAGTGGCCTTCCCTGGGAGTGGGGCTAGGAACTTGGAGCAAAGATTTATGGTGGCCCAGTGGCCTTATAGGAAATCCAAGCTCCCGGCTAATGGTTACTCACCCTTGTTGGAGTTTCAAATTTGTTGTGGTGGATGATTGTGCCCCTCCCATGGTAAGTGATTAGCAGAGCTGAGGAGTTAAATACCAAGTGTCCCTGGTATTACTCTGGTCAGATGAAATGTAGGAGACAATCAGCAATGGGATCATCACCCCAATCACTGTATCTCGAACCGAGCGCAGAGTATGGCCCTGAAGCCAAGGCCCTGTGGCCCTATGGTACGATCATTTGGAGTGGGGCTCAGAACTTTGGCGCCAAGATTTTTAGTGTGGCCCTGAAGCCATGGCCCTGTGGCCCTGTGGTAAATCGGAAAATCAGATCCAAGCCCTCGGGTTAGATGATCACTTACCCTGGGTGTGAGGGTGAATTTGTAGATTGTTGTGGTGGGTGGAAGTAGAGTGCTTGGTCAGGAGAAGTTACCTCGGTGGTCCTCTGGGTGAGCTTAGGACAGCAGAATAGGTCCCGGGGGCAGCTTGGACCCCCCAGCAATGGGGGAGCAAATCCACTGGGGAACCTATCCCGGATTCAGCACCAATGAAAGGATAGGTCTCCGCCATCCCAGAGGACCATGCGGAGATAATCACAGACAGGAAAAGAAGGTTTATAAGGAGGTTTATTAGTGGGGCCATAATTCCCATGGGAGAGGGAGCTACATGGCATCTGCACCTTATCCAGGTGGCAGCTTCTCTCTCTGGGGGTAAAGGGGAAGTAATTAGGTAGTGAGTAGGAGTGGCTCATTAGGTATGGGTGGATCTGGGGGCTAGTGGGAGGAGCTGAGGACCTGAGGCTAGGGAAATGCTAACAACTTTTCAGTTAAGTACTTCCCTCATTAGGCTTGTAGCAAACAATGTTTTCCTAAAATAAAACATCATCCACTAATATTCAAGAACAAATTATGCACATATTTGTGAACATCATTATGAAAGATTATGTAAGTGAAAATCATTCTTTCATTTATTATATATTGAACTAATCAAAGATGCATGAAGTCACCACCATAATAGCAAGGGAGAGAAGATAAATAAGCTACACTCCCAGCCCTGTTTACTACACTATTTTTAGTCCCCTCCTGTTTTTGAATCCTTGAGTTCAGGAGTGGAATTTTCCACTTGTAGCATTGTCTCTGCTCAAGAACGGTTCCTAAATTTTGCATTTGACATATTCAGCCTCTGCCATCGATCCAAACAGAAGATGTGCTTCCTTGTATTCTAAGCACTAAGTGGAGGCCCCAGACGTGCTGACAGCCAGAATCCTCTTCACCTTGTACTGCACGCCATCCCACACGGGTGCTCTGTGAAAAATTGACCCCAATTCATCTGCACTCCTGCAGAAAGCTGCAAAGGGTGACAGGGATGAAGCCATCCAGAAGTCTGATTGAATGTTTGCCAAGAACATGAAGATACAGTGCAAGCATGGACCACAGCTCTCCATGCCAGACAACCATGGGAAACCATGGGGCTTCAACAAGCTGTGGGCAGCTTCAGCACTAGCTACCTGACTCAGCAAAGGCTTCCCACAAAGAATGGGACCTTCAGTGACTCTGACATCTATGCCCACCCTAGGGCAGTTGATACAGCAAGGCCTTCCTTAGGACACAGTCTGGAGATTTTCTTCCTTAAGGTACTAGCTCATTGTTAGGTCCTCTCCCTGAGGGCTACATGCAGATGCCCCCACCTCATTAAGTCTCCACCCAGTTACCTGGGTAACCAGCAGACCTGGAGGCAGTTACCTCCCCTTTCCTGAGGTCACATCCTAATCCACCTGGCCACACCCCTTGCCCCTGCCCTAAATAAAGCAGGGCTGGGTGGGGGTCTCTCTCTCTCTCTCTCCCTTCTCTCCGGCCATGGATCATCTTGGCCACAGGCCAGCAGTTCGGTAATAAACTTTCTTTCCTGCCTGAATACCGCGTGGCGTTCTCCTTTACCGGTTACCTACTTTAAAAACCTAACACTCATAAGGCATGACAAGGCCTAAGCCTGAGCATGGCATCTTCAAAGAGCTCTGTACTGGGCTGGGAATATGGCCTAGTGGCAAGAGTGCTTGCCTCCTACACATGAAGCTCTCGGTTCGATTCCCAAGCACCACATATATGGAAAACGGCCAGAAGGGGCGCTGTGGCTCAGGTGGCAGAGTGCTAGCCTTGAGCGGGAAGAAGCCAGGGATGGTGCTCAGGCCCTGAGTCCAAGGCCCAGGACTGGCCAAAAAAAAAAAAAAAAAGAGCTCTGTCCTCATCTGATGAGTGTAAGGTCTACCCTGGGAGGGCTCCATGTAGAGCTCCCCCACCTTATTAAGTCTCCAACCAGTTACCTGGGTAACTGGCATACCTGGAGGTAGTTACCTCCCCTTTCCCTGAGGTCACATCCTAATCCATCTGGCCACACACCCCCACCCCTGCCCTAGATAAGGCAGAGCTGAGTGGGGGTCGCCCCTTCTCTCCCTTCTCTCCTGCCATGCATAATCTTGGCCACAGGCCAGCAGTTTGGTAATAAACTTTCTCTCCTGCCTGAATACCATGTAGCATTCTTCTTTACCAGCTACCTACTTTAAAAACCTAACAATGAGAGACCCACATATCCTGCCTCATGTGCACTACTGTAGACTTGCATCCAGGACCAGGGCCTGTGCAGTAATCATACTGAACCAGTCTCACAAGGACATCTCCTGATGGCCTAGCCAGAGCAGCTGTCATGATTTTGTAACATTTCTACCTCCATCAACCCTGGGAGGAGGCCAGTATCAAGATGCCCAGGGAAACTCTGTTGACCTGACTGTCCCCTATAGACAGATCTCATGTCCAGTGGTAAAGAAGAGTCCTATTGTTATGCCCAATTCGTGAGAAGACCACCGAGAAGACCACCGAGAGCCAGACATTCTGAAATGCAAAAGCAAGGCTTTATTTAGGCGAGCTGCAGATCGGGCCTCGTCCTACCCACCGACACAGCGGAGGTTAGGAAGAAGGCCCCGAGCTGGGATTTCACAGGGCTTATAAAGGCAAAAGACCAAAGTTATAGCCATCAGGTGTTCTCAGGGCTAGAGACATTCCGGGGTGATTAGAGTTAAGCATTCCCAGGCAGTTAGAGTTAAGCAGGGAGTTTCCTAACTAGCTGGGCCCTAATAAGCTCGTTCTGCTAGCCAGGATAGTTGGTGGCCTGGGTTTGCTCACAGGGCCTGCTTATCTCAGGTTCGCATAGTAAAGTGGGGCCTGACTTCAAAATGGCTTTAGTCTGGCTCTTCACTATCTCAGAGGATCTGAAGTCACAGATATTAAGGTTCCCATGAAAGTGAGTAAGCTAGTGAGACACACAGAGAGAGAGAGAGAGAGAGAGAGAGAGAGAGAGAGAGCAGGCTATACATAATTGTGTGTGTGTGTGTGTGTGTGTGTGTGTGTGTGTGTGTGTGTGTGTGTACTGGGGCTTAAACTCTAGGCCAGGTGCTGTCCCCCTTAACTTTTTACTCAAGGCTGGAGCTCTACCACATGAGCCATAACTTTACTTTGGGCTTTTTGCTGATGAATTGGAAACAAGAATTTCTCTGATTTATCTGTCCAGGCTGGCTTTGTACTACAGTTCCCAGATCTCAACCTCCTGAGCACCTAGGATTACAAGTATGAGCCCCTGGAGGCCATCCATGTGATACACTGTAGGTGAGAAAAATGTCAGTTTATTTTTCTATAATTTTTAGTAATCAAGTAACTCACAAATGTAGTCATTGACCATGAAAATCATCTCCTTCTCTGAGATATTTTTCTCCACTTCTCAATCATCTTAGGGTCTCAGTTTTTCCACCCAAATGCAAACACACTTCATACATATAAGCATACAAAACACACATATTAAAATAGATGCTTTTTAATTTATAAGAGTAATACAGTGAACATTTTATATAGTGTCAACACAATTGAGTGTGAATGGTTGTTGGCAATTTCTACTATGTACATTCATATTTTGGAAAAATAATTCCAAATTTGTGCTGGTCTCTCACTACCAATGTAAAGACCTTTAACCTATGTCCTCCCCAACATTTAATCATTGTCAAAATAATGCATGAAAATTAATCTGCCATCCTCTTAATTTTCTGTCTGATCTATTTTCATACTTCTTTTACTTTATGCAGTTCCCTTTTCTACTATTTGATTATACCTTTTTACTATTTTCTTCTGTAAGTTTTCTGGCTCAGTGCATTGAAAAAATAATCTGAATACACAACTTGGGCATTTGCCAGAGATATATTTTACAGATATTTCCCCCTAATATTTTGCCTGCTACTTGACTTCAGTTCTACCTTATTCCCCAAATATAACTCTTTTATGTGATCACATGATCTGTTGTTTCCTTTATGGCCTCTCCATATAGAAACAACACTCTAAGAAATAAACTTCTCCATGCTTTCTTCTATCACTTTGGTAATCTCACTAAAGGTGTGATCCACCTGGAATTTATTTGCTGGTGGCTTATACTTGTAAACCTAGCTACTTAGGAGTCTGAGATCTCAGGATCACAGTTTAAAGCCAACTTGAGCAAGAAAGTCTATGTGACTCTTATCTGCAATTACGTACCCAATTTTTTTTTTAAAGCCAGAAATGGAGCTGTGGCTGAAATGGTAGAGCACCAGCCTTGAGTAGAAAAGCTAAGGGACAGCACCCAGGCTCTTAGTTCAAGCCCCAGTTCAAGCACAAAACGAAACAAACATCATCAATGACAAAAAGTATCTCTTCTGATAGCAGAAGATCACAATAGCTCAATAGCTATGGCCATATGAACATATAAGATGATGCTAAGCGAAATGAACTCAAAGCTATGGAAATAAGTGAATAAGTGGCATATCATTGTTGTTATGTTCAACATGCCATGTGAAATTATGGCCTTTTCATTTTGTATTTCCTCCCCATGGTTTTACCCCTGATATCACAGTAACTGATTTCAGTACCCTGGATATTGTATATATGTGTATTGGAACTAGTGAAGGGAAGGGGGTTGTCAAAATTGAGAGACAAAGGATAAAAAGACAAACCAATACAACAGCAATATTTACAAAACTATATGGTGTAAACCAACTGTATAACTCATGGGGGGAGTGGGAAATGGGGAAGGGGGAGGTGGGGGAAAAATGAAGGAGGAGGTAACAAGTTGGATAAGTAATATACTCACTGCCTTACATATGAATCTGTAACCCCTCTGTACATCACTTTGACAATAAAGAAATGGGGAAAAAAGAAAGATACAAGATAGTAATTATCACTCAATATTGGAAATGTAAAAGAGGAACATTACCACAGGTACTCCAAATATTAAAAAATAAATTATAAATTTGAAAAAAAATCAACTTATTTCCTCTCACAATGCAAACTTTCCTTGTTCAAATTCTTTGTGGAGCTGACTGTGTTCCAAGCAGACCCTTGTCCACCCGGTGCCTCGTCCTTCCTTTATTTCTATCCTGGGAAAGCTGACTGTCCCACATTTACTTGTTCTGTCGCCAGCAAGAAAAATTGAATGTCTGTTAAGCAAACAAGTTAAATTATCCACAAAACCTAGTCCTGAGCTAACCTATATTCTCAGAACTTTTTATAGGACGCTACTAAGAACCTTCTCTTTACCTAACTCCATCTTTTTTACCTCCTGTCTTTCTCAGAATCTTCCACACATGAGAAGAAATTAAGAAGGCTCCTCTAAACAAGCAGCTTCTTTATTTTTTTCAGAGTAGAAACAAAGTCATTTCCAAAGATTACAAAGTCTTGGTTAATATGTCCCCAACATACACACACACACACACACACACACACACACACACACTTGTGTAAGCAATGAACATTTTCTGAATTGAGAATATTCAGTTCTGCTACAGAAGAAATGCAAGTGGATTGATTGATGGAAATCATTAGCTGTGATAAGCAGAGACAATTAAATTATTTACTTGGGAGATATGTTGGATAGAACAAGTAAGTGGAGCATGTATATGTGAACTTAGATACAAAGGAATGGGGGGAAAAACCCAAGAAAACACTAAATATTCATAATACACTAAATACACATGAAGGAAGCACTGAATATGCATTGCATCCTAAATACACATGAGGACATAAAGAACTCAGAATCCATAAGGTCCAACTTTAACCACTCATTAGCAACAGCTATGCATGGTCCACCTACTTAGCTGCCCTGGAGGTGTAAATATACTACACTGCTCATCAGACTGACATACAGGCTGAGGGCCCCGTGCTCCACCAATGCAGGCAGTAAGGACAAGCTCTTCCCTCTTCCTCACCCTCTATTCTGAACCTTGAAATCATACCATCCATAGGAAACAATGTCTGAAACACTGTGTGCCATAGAATTCTGGGAGAGTAGGGGTGGCGCTTCCATTTGCTTACATCATTGGCTCAGTGTACCAATTCTTCTCCATGTGAAAAAAAGTTTACAAGACCTGTTCCATATTTCCTTCTCATCTCTTCTCTGACTTATGATACAAAATTACATCATTGTCCAACAATTCTCTGCTATCCTAGCACCCATTAGGGGCCCACAATTCAGTTCTGACATCTAGAACTGAAACAAACCTTCACAATCTGTTCCACAAGACTGTTTGCCTACAGAGGCCAGCCATTAAGAGGAGTCCTCAGATGACTTGTATGTCTGCCCAGCTAACTACAAATGTCAGGCTGTCATGCCCTTCAACCTGGCTTCTGCCTCTGGTTCACTAACTGGCTAGAATGACATAAAGAACTCAAAAATTGTAATTACAGTTTTATTACGAAAGATACAACCCAAGAAGAGCCTGGAGGAAGTATGAGCAGGGTGGGATGGGGGTGGGAGGAGTGGGAGACAGGTCAGATGGTGCTGCAGAATGGTGCAGTAGGGCAAAGAAGATAGCAAACATTCAGAAAGAAGGGGAAATATTCTATTTTTTCTACTATAACAAAATACATAGCCAAGTGCTGAGGATGCATGTCTATAATCCTAGCTGCTTAGGAGACTGACATCAGAAGATGTCTGTTCAAAGTCACAGACAGAAAGTCTGTGAGACTCTTATTGCTAAAAAGGCAGCAAAAAAGCCAGAAATGAAGCTGTGTCTCAAGTGGAAGAGCATCAGTCTTGAGTGAAAAAAAGCCAAACAAGAGCTCAAAGCTCCGAGTTCAAGTCCTAGAATGGGCATTTGAAAACACACATGTGCTCTTGCATGTACGTGTGCATGCACCCATACACACAAACATACATTTGGTCTTTGTCTTTATACCAGCTCCATTTCTGGCCCAGAGCTACTCAAAGCATTGGAATTTCCTAGACTATAAGCAAGCTTTATGTACTTATGTCCACCTTTCCCATGACTGGCCCAGCCACATTTGGTTATTCCAGAAACAGAAATCTACTACATTTCGCTCAGGAATCAGGAATATGAACTGAAAGACTTGGCCAGTTAAATGATGGTAAACAGAAAGCCAGGATAAGAGCCACAGAAATCCCAAAGTACATTCAACTATAGGAGCAGGGAGGCTATGAAGAGGTTGAAATAGTCTGTCCACAGAAACACGAGAAGGGGACTGTTTCACTAAAAGCAACAGAGGTAAGAAGCTACATGATACCCCAGAGGGGAGATTTCATACACCAAGCTGTGGCCTGCCAATTCCCTCCCTATCCTTGCACATAATGAGACACACTCTTACCATCTTTCAATGAGCCTTCTTTGTAACTTAGCTGCTTTGAATGGTCTTCTGCTTCTGACCACAAATATTCCTTGGGCAAAGGGGCTTAGACGGCAGTGGTATAGGGAGTTTCAAAAGAACCCTAACTAGCAACCTTCCTCTAGCCTTGATTTCCTCAGCCAAGTGAGTTCATTCTATTCTGTGCCATCTTCCCTCCCGAGAGTCTGCCATTTGAAGTAAGGGAGATCAGTTAGGGCTGGCAATCATGAAAGGTCTGTGTTTACAGAATCAGAGAGGGGAAGAATGTGGCAGAGGAGGAGAGTAAGCAAACAGAGAGGTGAAGAGAGAGACATACAGAGAAAGAGAGTGGGAGAGAGAGAGAAGGAAAGAAAGAAGAAAGAGAGAGAGAAGGAAAGAAGAAAGAGAGAGAGACAGAGAGAGAGAGGCTGTCTGAGATATCTAGAGAGCTCACAAATCCCAGTCAGAGCTCCCTTGAAGCCTGGGCACTCTCCCATTGCTCCCATATGAGTCCCTCTACCCTTGAGCTAACATCTATTTTGCTTAACTGGAAAGGCCTCGACCCAAGCATGGTGGCAGTGGTGAACAGAAAGATGCAGGTGCTGTGGCTCACGCCTAAGCTAAGAACTGAAGATCATAGTTCAAAGCCAGCCTGGACAGGGAAGTCCATGAGATACTTATCTCCAATTAATCATAAAAAACTAAAAGTAGAGCTTTGGCTCAGTGCTAGAGTACTAGGCTTGAACAAAAAGGCTCAGAAACTGTGACCAGGCCCTGAGTTCAAAACCCACAGAGGGAAGTGGTAGATCTCAGGTTCCTATTTCCATTGTGTGGGACAAGACTAGAGGTGCTTGCCTTCAGAAAAATACCACCTTCATATTCCATGCTGATGCATCAAGTTTTACCACACAGTGAAAAGGAAGTCACTCTGATCTTGCGATGTGGCCTGTTCACCTTCACATCCTCAATATATGGCCCTCACCAGATTTAGCAGAGAAATGTCTTTGGGAACCATAGATTTCCAGAAGCTTCTTTGCCACAGAATAAAGATTCAAGCTAGAAACTTGTTGTAGGTTGACTACTAATAGGTGCTGGGTGGAAACAGACTCTGTAGCTCTCTTTTGCCTTTCTTTCCTTCTTTCTCTCGTTCTTTCTTTCTTTTTTATTTTTTGGCCAGTTGGGCTTGGACTCAGGGCCTGAGCACTGTCCCTGGCTTCTTTTTGCTCAAGGCTAGCACTCTGCCACTTGAGCCACAGCGCCACTTCTGGTAGTGCTGGGGAATCAAACCCGGGGCTTCATGTATGCGAGGCAAGCACTCTTGCCACTAGGCCATATTCCCATCCCCTCTTTTGGCTTTCTTTAAGGCTTTCAATGAGGACTCTGACACTGCAGGAGAAGGACAGGCATGAGTCACACTGTCCCATGGCTGGGCCCTCTGCCTCTCTACAGCGGCCAGTTAGAAGGGACATCACAGTGACCAGGTAGAAGCTGCCCTGAGCTGGCCAGCAGTGGCCTCTCTCATCCTGCTTTAGCTCTCAGATTGGTGGCAGCCTGGCAGGAGGACAGCATGCTTGCCAACTGTTGTCATAAAATTCATCTTTTATTGAGTACATCTCTGTGGCTTATCCCTTAGGTCATGGGAGGGAGGGGAGGTCTCAAGGCAATGTGTAGGCACCTAGGGTTTAAGGCTGAGCTTATGGCTTCAGAGCATAAAGGCTTTCCTTGGAGTCCTGAAGTCAGTGTATGTTCAGGTCTTCAGAGTCCCAACATCAGGGCTTATTAACGCTGTATGTCTGTAGAGTTGCCTTTGCTTAGCTTCTCAAAAACACTGGCTTCTCTGCAGAGGAAAGGTCTTGCTTGCATCATGTCTACAGGCTGACAGGTAGCCTCTGCCTTCCCTCTCCCCCGGAGCATCTAGTCCTCAGAGCTATAGTCCTCAGGAACTGTTCTCTGGATGAATTCTGTTTCATGTCCTTGACTCTCACTCCCCACACAAGAAAATCTGTGGGACTAGACCTGCTAAGCAGGACTCTAGCCTGATCTTCACCAACACACACCGCCATACAAAGCCCTTTTCTTTTCCTTTTTTCCCTTGTATGTACATTAGTTCTGTATGTAAGGACTCCATCAAGCTTTGAGAGTTGGTGAGAAATAAAGCCACTCCTTTATCTTCCTCCCTAGCAGACAAATTATGCTGTGTTCTCTGTGAGTAAAGAGAGGGCAAAGCAAAGCAGAGCAAAGAATTTTTCTCTGTACCCGGAACTACAACATCTCTGCTCAAAAGCAAAACTGTTTTTGAAATCAGAATGAGGCTCTTTCTCAACCAATAGCCTTCAATAACTAAGTTTTATATACTCTAAAACCTGCTTTCTCTTTCTGCTTAAGGAACTCGTGATTCCTCATGGGAATTTCTCCTTCTGCAAGTGGCCTAATCTGTTCTTTCTCTTTTCACCTTTTGGTATAGTAAGGTATAGTAACATTCCAGTCTATCTCACCCTCTTAATTGTACCTCTCTCTCTGTTTTTATGTGACAGTTATAGGGCTTGAATTCAGAGCTTAAGTGCTGTCCCTGAGCTGTTTTGCTCAAGACTAGGGCTCTACTTCTAGTTTTCTGGTAGTTAATTGGAGATAAGAGTTTCATGGACTTTGCTGTTCATACTGGCTTTGAACCAAAATCCTCAAATCTCAGCCTCCTGAGTAGCTAGGATTATAGGCATGAGCCACCAGTATTCGGCTTGTATCTCTATTTTATTAATCAAGATCTTGCTATGTAGGTTAGGCTGATTTTGATCTCTCAATCCTTGTGTTCAGTTTTCTGAGTGCTGGAATTATAGGTGTGCCCCCACCACACCCAACTTGTATCTCTATTCTTATAAGAATTGTCCTGATGACCTAGGTTTCTTGCTTTGGGAGGAAGGTAAGTCCTTTTCCTTTCTTAAAGGCTCTAAATTCTGTGGAACCTCTGCAGAAGGAAGTGTGTAATTATGTTAGGGAGTAGTAGTAGGAGGTGACAATTTTCTTCTCACCTATAGAAGAGTCCACTCAACTGCATCATAGAGGACATTTCTAAACAATTGCTTCCAATTCCTTTGTCTTCAGTGGACCCAATGCCAGGAGGGCTTCACTGAGTTCCCTAGGGGAGAGTCAGATACAACTGAGGAGTGTCTGGTCTGCTTGAGTGTTACTACCTCACTCACATCCACGTTGTCTTTGTGTATGTGTGTTTGCCAGTCGTGGGGCTTGAATTTGGCTCTTTGAGGATTTGTTTTGGGGGTACTTAATTTTTTCTTTTTTCTTTTTTGCCAGTCTTGGGGCTTGGACTCCGGGCCTGAGCACTGTCCCTGGCTTCTTTTTGCTCAAGGCTAGTGCTCTGCCACTTGAGCCACAGCGCCACTTCTGGCCATTTTCTCTATATGTGGTGCTGGGGAATCGAACCCAGGGCTTCATGTATACGAGGCAAGTGCTCTTGCCACTAGGCCATATTCCCAGCACCGGGACTTAATTTTTTGAGTTCTAAGTATATTTTTGATATGAGGCCCTTGTCTGTTGTATGGCTAGTGAAGATCTTCTACCAGTCTGTGGGTTTTCTATTTATCTATGTCCTTTTGTCATGCAGAAGCTCTGCAGTTTGTTGTATGGCTAGTGAAGATCTTCTACCAGTCTGTGGGTTTTCTATTTATCTATGTCCTTTTGTCATGCAGAAGCTCTGCAGTTTAATGCAATCCCATTTGTCCAACCTTTCTTTGATTGGTTCTGTTTCTGGGTCATTATTAAGAAAGTTTTGACCTAGCAACCCTACTTCTAGGCATTTACTCACAGGATCACAAACAAGGCCATACTAAAGCTACCAGAAAAATCATGTTCATCGCAGCACTATTTACCATAGCTAAGATATGGAACCAACCCAGATGTCCCGCGGTAGATAAATTGATCAAGAAAATGTGGTATATATACACAATGGAATTCTACACTTCCATCACAAAAAAATGGCATCACCCCAGTTGTAAAGAATTGGAAAAACTTGGAAAAAATCATCTCAAGTGAAATGAGCCAGACTCAAAGGAACAGAGATTCCATGGTTTCCCTCATTGGTAATAATTAGTACATGTCTAGGATAGTCCTACAGAGGATTAATAGCTCAATAGCTATGTAAATATGATCATATAAGATGACATTAAATGAAATGAACTCCAAGATATGGAAACAAGAGGTTTTTCATTCTTGTTATTTTTAATGTACAATGTGAAATTGTTTATTTTTTCTTTTGCTTTTCTTTCCCATGGTTTATCCCTATTGTCACTGAACTTGATTTTGGTACCCTGGGTATTGTATTTATGTTTATCTGAATTAGGGAAGGGGAGGGGAACAACAAAATGGTGAGACAAAGGATAAAAGGTGAACCAATGCAACAGTGATACTCACAAGATAATATGTTGAAACTTAACTGTAGGGGGGGAAGGTGGGAGAAAAATGAGGGGGGTAATAAGTTTGACAAGAAATGTACTCACTACCATATTTATTTAACTGTAACCCCTCTGTATAGCACCTTGACAATAAAATTTTTTTAATTAAATTAAACTTAAAAAAAGAAAGATGATATCTGAAATTCACTTGGCTTCATGTACAGGGAAGGAGACATTTCCTTAAGGGTGAAGACAGGGTCAGACACTGTCTGCTTCATGCTGCTGAAACATTCAACTATGTATCTGTCTTGCTAGACATGCTAGGTGTCTGTACATTCTGATCATTATGTTGAAAGATCACTCCTGTGAGCCTGCACATCCCACTCCACCTGCTCACTTCCAAACACTACTCTTGAAGTGGCCTCTGAAAATTCTCATCTGATCTGCAGTGACAAGCAGTAGTGGTACTGGAGAGTTATGGAGAGATACCTTGCTATAGATATAACTCTGCCACTTGAGCCTCAGCTCCACTTCTGGCTTGTTGGTGGTTAATTAGAGATAAGACATTTGGGTTTATCTGCCTGGGCAGCTTCAAACCATGATCCTCAAATCTCAACCTACTAAGTAGCTCAGTTTACAGGTATGAGCCATGGGCTCCCAGGTTGCCCTATAGTTCTTTAGTGATTGAATGGGGACAAGATGCCCTTGAACCACTGTCCCTTGACACTCTTATTAAGAAGAACTTTAAAAATCAATTACCATAGTGTACCCCATAGCAAGTACTGTTTGAAACAAACTCCTCTCAGAAGCCAAGAAAAATCTAGGCCATTTAGTTTTTTAGGCTACTATCAAATGAAAATAAAGCAATACTAATCCAAAGTTACAGAAACAAGGTTTTTAATGTTTATGTTTTACAGATGACCTTTTCCCCTCCATACACACAAAACACAGTGGAGAAAGTGCTGGTGCTAGAAAATGAGTTCCAATGAGTTCCAGTTTTGATGTACCACTGCTCTATTTGAACTCAAAGCCTAGGCACTGCCCCTTAGCATTTTCTCTTAAGGCTGATGCTCTACCACTTCCATTGCAGCTCAGCTTGTTACTTTCTACTGATTAATTGGAGATAAGAGTCTCACAGACTTGCTTATCCCAGCTGGCTTCAAATGGTGATCCACAGACCTCAGATTCCTAAGTAGCTAATATTACAAATGTAAACCACTCACCCATACATGGCCACTTTGCTCTTCTAATCTGTTTAGACGTCTTCTGGGACATGAAGTGTGATATCATTTGGAAATAATTAAAAGTCCATATTTGAAACCCTTTGTCAGAAGATGGTAACAACCTTTTGTTATGCTCTCTGTCACTCCATCCTCCATCAGCCTCTGGTACTCAAGCCTATTTCTACCAATCCCAACTCCTATACTCTGGGCATCCAATTATTAGATGGTATAATAGGATATTTAAAGAAAGCAAAGGCCACCATGATCAAGGGGAAAAAGTAAAGATTCCAGCAACAACTTCAGCAAGGCATTGATGATCCTCCAGGCTCTTAGAGGCCAGCACTGGGGCTTGGATTCTATATATGGGGCCTTTGTTTCATAGAAGTCAGCATTTCCTTGAGTTCACTCTCAGAATTTAATAGAGGAAAGCCAATCATGTCTTGTTAATCACTGAGAGAGTTCATGAACTTTTTTCAAAGACAGCATAGCATCATTACATCATGTAAATCCTATGCCAGTCATATACCTGTGTGAATTTAGGCAAACTGCCTCAAGACTGTGGTTTGGATCTGTCTCCTCAAGTTTATGTGTTGAAAGCATCACTTCCAATGCCACAGTGTTGAGAGGTAAGATGTGTGAAAGGTGTCCAGATCATGATGGGGACCTATGATTCCTGAGGTATCTGCAGTGCTACTGTCACAGGACAAAACCACTTCCTCTCTTTCACTCATGCCATGTCTTCTACCATGTTGTGGTGCAGCTAGAAGGCCAGAACTGGATACAGCTCCTCCATCATGGGCTTTCCAGCCTCCAGAACTACAAGCCAAATAAACCATCAATGTGTCGAAATGACCCACAACCCCAGACCAAGACAGTGTTTTAGTGTTTTCAACTCTAAAATGGTCATACAGATTGGTGATGAGAATTAGAGGGTAGTTATATATGAAATGCTTAGAGAAGCACCTAGTACATAATGAGTACTATATACATGGTGATCATATACTAGTTATGTCATTTTGCACAAGACAGCCTTAGTGTCTCCCTATTTTGTTATTATTATTAGACAAAAAGGAAACTGAGCTGGATGTACTGGTAGACAGAATAATGACCCCTCAAGGATGTTCATATGCCAATCTAATGAATCCTTGAATATGCTAGGTTGTATGGCAGAGGGGAATTGATTGCTGTTCAGGTGTCTGTGAGATGTGAGGGATTACCCTAGATGATCAGAATAGACCCAGCCTAATCAAGGATCTTTAGAAAAAGAGAGGAGGTGAATTGGCCGAGATGTGATAATGGTATAAAAGTATAAGGCAAAGAGAAAATACCTCCATCAAGCAGTAGAAAGGTTTTTTTAAAAAAATTTATTTTTCTAGGTTTTCCAAATTAAAAACCTTTATTCTAGGAGAAAATAATATCTCAAAGGGCTGATAAAATAATGTTGCAAATGGATGAGACTATAAACTAAATTTAACTTAGTTTAGTTTCAAAATTGAACTAATTTTCAACCTGTAAAATCAGTACTAATTACTGTGTTAGCCAGGCAGGTGCTAGTAGCTCATCGTTGTAATCCTAGGTACTCACAAGGCTGTGACCTGAGGATCTCAGTTCAAATCCAGCCTGGGCAAGAAAGTTGGTGAGATTCTAATCTCCAATTAGCCATAAAAAAAGACTCATCTCCAATTAACCACAAAAAAGGGAAGTAGAGCTGTGGCTCAAGTAGTTGAGTTTAGCCTTAAGCACAAAAAGTTCAGGGACAGCATCTAGGCCCAGAATTTAAGCCCCAGGACAGGCAAAACCCAAAAAAATCAGTACTAATTATTGTATTAAAATCTGGGGCTGGGAATATGGCCTAATGGCAAGAGTGCTTGACTTGTATACATGAAGACCTGGGTTTGATTCCTCAGCACCACATATATAGAAAACGGCCAGAAGTGGCGCTGTGGCTCAAGTGGCAGAGTGCTAGCCTTGAGCAAAAAGAAGCCAGGGCTACAGTGCTCAGGCCCTGAGTCCAAGGCCCAGGAATGGCCAAAATAAATAAATAAATAAATAAATAAATAAATAAATAAATAAATAAATAAATAAAAATAAAATAGTGGCTGGGAATATAGCCTAGTGGCAAGAGTGCTTGCCTTGTATACATGAAGCCCTGGGTTCAATTCCCCAGCATCACATATATGGAAAGCGGCCAGAAGTGGCGCTCTGGCTCAAGTGTCAGAGTGCTAGCCTTGAGCAAGAAGAAGCCAGGGACAGTGCTCAGGCCCTGAGTCCAAGGCCCAGGACTGGCAAAAATAAATAAATAAATAAATAAATAAATAAATAAATAAATAAAATAAAAATCTGTATTAATCCAGTTTTCTTTGGAGGGCTATAAATATTCTTGTTCCAATTATACCCATGTTGGAAAAATGGCATTGCTCATTGTATTTTTGTGAGGTTACGAAAAGGATTAATGGCTCTCATAGTTCTTAAGTAATGAAGCCAGGTTGGAGGTATACCTCAAGTGGTAGAATACCAATATAGCAAGTGCAAGGCTGTGAGTTCAACTTCCTAGTATCACCAAAAGAGAGAGACAAAGAGGAGGGAGTCAGAGGGGACTCAAGGGTTTAGTTATAAGGTAGGGATCAGGCAGGAGTTCTAAACATCTCATGACGTGTTAATGGGTAAAACTTGTAGGGAGAACCCGGGCACCAGTGCTCATGCCTGTAGTAGCTACTCAGGAAGCTGAGATCTGAGGTCATGGTGTGGAGACAGTCAGGAAGTTTGGGACACTCCTATGGCCAATTAACAACCAAAAATCCAAAAGTGGAGTTATGGCTTAGATGGTAGAGCATCAGGCTTGAATGAGAAAGACAAAGGACAGCACCCAGGCCCTAGGTTCAAACCTCAGTACTGGTGTGTACTCACACAGAGGGAAAAACAACAACAAAAACAAACAAGCAACAACAACAAAGCCCTTGTAGGGATGGTACAGCTGCTGCCTCTGGGTAGAAGCCAAGGGATACCATTAAAACATTTTACAATACATAGTGTAGACCTTCAAAATTATCTGCTCTAAATGTCAGTGGTGCTCAGGCTGAGAATTATTAATTTCTGTCTTTAAAAGATGATTTAAATTAACAAAAGGAAGAAAAGAAACCAAGGCTGAGGTCCTGCTGGCAGTTGAATTGTAAGTCTTCACTTTGTTTTTTTCTCCTAAGTTAACAACATAAATAGCATTTATAATGGGACTCCTGCCTGAAGCAGAGACTGGATGACTGGTGAATGACAAAAAAAAAAAAAAAAAAAAAAAAAAAAAAATCATAAATGGCTTTGCCAGTCTGATCTCTTTTTCAGAGTCAAAGAGGGAATAAACTGACCAGTAATTATCACTTAAACTGCTATTTTATCCTGTATCAGAGTTACATAGTGGTTACTCACAGACCCTGGGGCTGAAACCACACTAAATCAGGGTCACAGCCAGTGTGAATGGTTAAGGCCAGCCTTTCACCCTGTGTGTGTTAATAACCTGGTTGAACACCAATGGCAAGTTTTCATGAAAAAGCCATCTGAGACCCTAATCTAGAATAAATGGTTCTGTATAGAGCCAGTTTCTCTGTTTTTACTATTCTGTATTCAATGGAGCCACAGCTGTAAACAACTCTCCATTCTCATTTCTCCAAGTTAATTTGCACTGGGTCAGCATTGCAGGCTTTTTTTTTTTTTTTTGCATATGTTCAGGACAGCCGGGTTGGAGCAGGCCTGGAATGAATAATGTTTAGTAAAATCAATAAACCCTATTATTAGTCACTAAGGGGACTGATTTTATGTCTATAAAAGTAAAACAATTAGAATCATATTAATGGCAGATTTATCATAGTAATGTAACGGTGCCAAGTAGGCATGTCATATGGGAATCTTTAATTTACCATTCGGTACTGAATAGATACTCAGCCAGAAAAATGGCATCCACAGTACAAAAAAGCTCCCAACTTGAGATTTGTATTGTCTTCATCAAAGAAAATACTAGCCAGACAAAAGGAAAAATTTCCTTTAGTAACTAATGTAAACCACACACAAATATTTTTCCAGAAAAGGTCTATTGGGGAAACTACTAAAACCACATTGTACTTTGAAACATGTGTCTCTGTATTTATCAGCATTGCTTTCTCTTATAGTAGTAGAGTCAAGCATGGTATAATGTACCTACTTATAATCCACCTCATTTTACTACCTAAGTTGAAGTGATCAAAAATCGTAGTAGGAGCTATATCATTGAAGGCTTATGCCTGTAATTCGAGGTACTCAGAAGGCTGAGATCAGAAGATCACAGATTGAAGCCAGCCCAGGCAAGAAAGCCCCTGAAACTCTTATCTCTAGTTAACTAACAAAAAGCTGGAAGGGAAGCTGTGGCTCAAATGGTAGAGTGCCAGCTTTGAGTGTAAAAGCTAAAGGACAGAGCCCAGGACCTGAGTTCAAGCCATAGTACTGGAGTGGGCATGCATGTTCTTACATACATACACACACACACACACACACACACACACACACACACACACACACACACACTCTCACATAAAAAGCCTTGTAGATAATAAAGATACACCTAGTCATTTTGCAGAAATCTAAGACCAGCTTCCATGTGCATGATATAAACAAGTTAGTATAAAGCTGGGAAATGCTCAGGGAAGGGCCAAGCCAATAACAAGTATATGATTAGTGAAATAGTGAAAGCTTACTTTAGCCCTGCTCCTGGATTTTGCCCATTAGAGGGTTATTCAGGAACTAGACTGGCATGAAGGGCTGGAGCAGACATAGTGGAAATGATATTCTCAACAGATAAACACACACTCACTGAGATATGGTTTAAGAACAGAAAAAAACACTTTCTTTAAAAAATGGTTAAAATAAGTGAGATAGTCTCGTGTAGGAATAAACACATAAGATAAACTGGAAATTAAATAGGAATAAATCATAAATGTGTTTATATATGAATATGTGGATGAAATTTAAAAGAAAAACAGGCTGGGGGCCAGTGGATAACTCATCCAATCCTAGCCATTCAGGAGGTGGACATCTGAGGATCAAAGCTCGTTTGACACAAAAGTTGATGAAACTCTTATCTCCAATGAACCACCAAAAGTCAGAAGTGGAGCTGTGGCTCAAGTGGTAGAGCACCACTTTCAGCACAAAAGCTAAGGGAGAGCACCCAGGCCCTGAGTTCAAGCCCAGTAATGGCACAAAAAAGGAGGAGGAGAAAGTTGAAAAACATTCTCCTATTTCTATAGGAATTCAATCTGTGAGGCAAAAGGCAAAGGCTACAGTCTAAGGTGGGCTTTTTGAAGTAGAAACATTTCTTTGCAATTGCAAAAATCAATTCAACTGTACAGCTGAGGGGTCTAAGTAGAATTAGCCAAGAATACCTAGATAAATGTTACTTAAAAGCACTTTTGTCACTTAAAGCACTTTTTAGTGAACCATGTGGAGGTATGGTCATTAGTAATTGTGGGAAAGTCATAAAAACTGTGAGTTGAAAGCAATCAATAAAATCAATCAGGCTTCTAGCTGGGTGGGGATGGGGGTGTGGGTGAGAATGCATGAGGCCTTCAGTTTGGGATTTATCACTAGCATCCCTTTAATCCCACAAAAAAAAAATCAAGCATACTCTCACCTGAGAACTGCAGGGCTTACTTTCCCATCTCCCTGTTCACATGTGCTTGTATCTCCTTCCACATTTACTAATTGACAAGAACTTAGCAAATGTCCCAGAGAGCTGTTTATTAGTGTGTACCACAAGGCCCTTATGCTTCCTTTTTCTTTTCTGGTAAAGCATTCATTAACCATCTAACATATTTTGTATACTCCTTATAATATTTATATGCTTGTCCTACCTACTAGAAAATATAAGGTATATGATGACAGGAATTTTTTTTCCGCTTTTGTTTATTGTAATGGTATCTCAGATCCCTGGACAGTCCAGACTCCTGGAATAGAGTAGGCCCTCAATAGTGTGCTTTTTTGTGTGGTGGTGGTGGTGGTGGTGGTGTGTGTGTGTATGTGTGCATGTGTGCCCATGTACCTGTGTGTGCCAGTACAGGGGTGTCAGGGCCTCTGAGGACCCCTTCTCCCCTATCTCCCGGGGAAATGCCTGAACCTCAAATTTATGGAAGAAGCTCTGCTCTACCCCTCATACCGGCAGAAGGAACAAGGCGTGTCCCTACCGGACTGCTCCAAGCTGAAGTGGGATGCCAAAATCCCTTCCTCGGCCCCCCATAATGTGTCAGGAGCCGCAGGACAAAGATATCGGGGAGACGGTTGGATGTTTGAATGGGTCTCAAAGGATTTAATTGGGAGGGAGGTTTATATAGTGGTAATGGCGGGAAAGGAGGGGGGCTGGCCAAAGGGCCACTCATAGGCTAAAGGACTGTGTCCATCAGGTGATGTCATGAAACTTCCTTTGTGGGCTGGACAATCCCTATCATGGTAGCACGCACGTGTCTGTCTCCCCCAGGGAGGGGGTCTTCTCTTCCGGTTGAGGCCGGAAGGTGGGAGTGGCTAGCCCCAACACTGTCCCAGGGCTGGGGGAAGGGCAGCGTCTCAGGAGCTCTTGTCGCCCTTCCCCCACCAAGGCCAAAACTGAGTCCCCAACACAGGGGCTTGAACTCAGGACCTTGCATTCTTCCTTGTTTGCTCAAAGCTGGCTTTCTACCATATAAGAGATGTCATGTGGCATTTTGGTAGTTAATTGGAGATAAGAGTCTCATGGACTCTTTTACCCAGACCTGGCTTTGAACTATGATCCTTAGATCTCCTGGCACAAGTATTTGTTAGATGGAAGGAAAAAGAAGAAAGTAAGGAGTTAAAATTTCGCATAAAATAGCCTAGTATGTGATTGTAATCACATGCAGCCGACTAAATCTCTACATGTTTTTAATCTACTGACCACATGTCATAAGAGCAACATCTTCTGCACCACAGATAGTATTGTGCTTCATGTTTAGCGTAAATATCTTCTCAGTATACATTCTCAGTATACATTCACAGAACTAAGTACAGAAGTTGTGTCACATAAGAAAAGGGCACTATATCTCAAATATTATTACTATTTGAAAAGCCCTTCTTTAGGTTGGGTGCTGGTGGCTCCTGCCTATTATCCTTGTTACTCAGGAGGCTGAGATCTGAGGATCACAATTAGAAGCCAACCCAGACCAGGAAAGTCCATGAAACTCCTATTCCCAAACAACCACCAAAAAGCTGGAAGTACAGCAGGGGCTCAAATGGCAGAGTACAAGCCTTGAGTGCAAAAGCTAAAGGACAGAACCCAAGCACTAAGTTCAAGCCCCAGGACCAGTATGCCAATCTTCATGCACACACACAAATAACAGCAAAAAGCCCATCTTTGAACGTTACAATCACTATCAGTCAACCAGAAAGAACATGAAACAGACAGGAAGGCATTATTAAAAAAAAAAAACTTTTTAATTCTGATTGCCAAATTATTTAAGGCAGGTATAAAAAAGGAAAGCATTCAATATACATTTTACATAAAATAAACTAGATTACAGCATAAAACAAGTAACCAGGCAATGGTGTTAAAGTCTCTCTCTTCTAAAACTGGATAATTGTAAACATTAAGGAAAAAAAAGACTGCAGGACTATTCAAGTAATAGAACAATCACAGATGCCTCTGGTATGCAGGCTATTGGGTTATTTGCCATTCAAGATTATTTAAAAAAAATGACACCTCATTATTCACAGATGCTCATTATTTCCCCGTCTTAATCTTTACATTATATACAACACAGTTTTTGTGGTACTGGCAACCCCGTGCCTTCCAAAGTACTTCTTTCCACAACACACAAGTACAAACAGTGACTATAAGAACATTTCACATCCGGGGCATGGTAAACAGGAGCCACCAATTAGACGTCTAAATTGTACCAAGTGGCATTATCACAGGTCGCCTTTCTGAGGGGATTATGGGAAGTAGATGGAGGATATGCTAGGTTCAGGCACACTGATACATAACATTATTTATTTACAATGTAAAAGGAAAAGGAAAAAGAAAAGTAAGCAGCCTTTGGTGGCTAACACTTTGCAACATGACAAATAGATTTTTTTAAAATTTCCTTTACTGAGTGGTTTGGCAACAGACCCTGTGTGTGCGAGCCTGGTTACTGATACAAAAAGTAAAGAATATATTTATATTTATATATATATATATGTATATATACAGTATGTATACGTATATATATATAAAACAGAAGTTAATTACAGCAACATTTGTTACTCTGTGATAAAATCTGTAATTTACAAAAATGAAATGACTGGTTTTTGCCTGCCATTAAGGCATTTCAAATTAACACCATGGAACTGATGTCTGTATAAAGCGCTTCTCCATGTGATCCAGTCACATGACAACGTACACTGCCAATCTTGTTATTCTCTGCAAAAGAAAAGCATATCTTAGCACAAGGCTCCATCAGCATCTGGCATGGAATTCTGATAACAGTGCGATTGAAAGGTTTATTTAGTCCTATTTAACCCATAGAATTCAATTCCAGAGAAAGTAATAGTATGCATTTTGGGGAATTGCTAATTTTTTATTAATAAGTTAATTCATTTAAATTATTTTCCTTCTTTGTTATTTTGTGTTACTGGAGTTTAAATTCAGGACCTCATGCTTAGTAGGCAAATGCTTTGCTGCTGAACCATGCCTCCTGTCCTTTGTGGTACTGAAGATTTATGTAATAAGAGTCTCACTTCCTGCCTGGGGTACATTCCTGGACTGCTGTGTTTTGCTTCCCACCATAGCTGGGATGATAAGTATCTGCCACCACTCTTACTCCTACCAAGATGGACTCTTGCATATTTCTTCCTGTCTGGGCTGGCCTGAGCCTGCAATTCTTTTGATCTTTGCTTCTCATGCAGTTAGGATTTTAAGATATCATAGAACAAACACTGCCTTTAGTATGATAATAAATTGATCCGTTTCAGCTTCCATTTAAAAATACTAAAAGAAGTTGGTTGGCCCCAGTGGCTCACACCTGTTATTCTAGCTTCTTAGAAGGCTGAGATCAGAGGATCATAGTTCAAAGCCAGCCTGGGCAGAAAAGCCCATGAGACTTTTACCTTCAGTTAACCATGTAAACTCATAAGTAGAGCTGTGGGTCAAGTGGTAGACCACTAGCCTTGAGTGAAAAAGCTAAAGGACAGTGCTCAGGTCCTGAGTTCAAGCCCTAGTAATGGTACACACACACAAAAAAGGAACTGTTTTTCATCTACAAGGCCTATATTTGCTTCCTCAGAATCGTTAAGATGTCTCTGTCTGCAAAGGAAATTTCAAATTCCCTATGGAGGGGCTGGGGATATGGCCTAGTGGCAAGAGTGTTTGCCTCGTATACATGAGGCCCTGGGTTCAATTCCCCAGCACCAAATATACAGAAAATGGCCAGAAGTGGCGCTGTGGCTCAAATGGCAGAGTGCTAGCCTTGAGCAAGAAGAAGCCAGGGACAGTGCTCAGGCCCTGAGTCCAAGCCCCAGGACTGGCCAAAAAAAAAAAAAAAAAAAAAAAAAAAAAAAAAAAAAATTCCCTATGGATATTTACCTTCTTTGTGCAGGAAACATTCCTGATGCAGATGCCTGGGCAGCCACCTGCTGAGAGGCAACGAGGGCAGCAGAGGTCAAGCCTAATGGTGGGGGAAAAAATCATAGGGTTTCCATGACATTTAGAAAGATAAGAGTACATACATTGCCAGTGGTAAAGGAGACAAAACCTATCCAGCAACTTGTCCTTTTCTAAACACACAAAATGTTTTATGCAGCACGGGCAGACAGAAAACCACTTGTTCCACCCAACATCCATTTAAGGAATACTCTGTGGTTTCTTTAATAGCTATTCAAAGGGGATACAGCATTCCATCCCTCTAGCTCTGTATGTTGCATGCATTCCTGAATAGAGAGCTCAGGAGAAAAAGAAGATACCAGCTAACAATAGGAATCAGAAGTCACAGAGAATTATAGAAGCAACTTACTATTTGCTTAGAATACTTTTTATAATAACTCTTATCACACTAACACCTTTTTTTTCTCAGTGATTTGAACACATGTATCTCATAAGGTGTAATATGGAGGTCACATCTGGCCAGTGCTATCATTGGCCACATGGCAAGTTGTACGATGTGGTATCTTGTCTTGATGGGTGTGCGGAATTCCTAGAGGAAGGGAAGTCCCATTACCCGGGTGATGGGTGGTCCTGAATCCCTGAATACCTGAACAGGGGTGGGCCTATAGGTTACTGAACCTGTCTGTCAAGTGCTTGGAATTGGGTGCTTCCTGTGACCCAGCTATTTAGGATCAGGCCAACTCAGGTGCCATTATGCCGTGCCACATGTCTCCATGTTCACGTCCTGTGTCCTATCTCCTTGCTCATCTCTTGTCACCATGGTGTCCCAAGTCAGCTCTCCATTAGAGCTGAATTGCTTTGTTGGTATGGTTTTTTGTTTTTTCTTTCCTCTCTGGCCTGTTTCTTGATAGTGTTAAGGGTATGTGTGGGCTGCAGGCCTTTGTAACAACTGGCTGCCTGAGGACTGCTAATGCTCTAATTAATAAAAACTCCAAGATTTGACCTCTCGGATAATTTACACATACATAACAAAAGTATGTGGAATCAATAAATCAAACTTAAAAAGTTTTCTAACTCCAAATCAAAACAGTCTTCAGTAGGAAAGATAAAAATGCCATAGCTCCACATGGCATTAAGCTGTGTAATAGAGAATTTTTATATCTTCTATGGGAAATAGTTCTGGGGAAAATAGAATAATTTAAATCTGAGAGAAAATTATGTTCACTTTCTATATTCTTTACTTGGACATGTCTTCTTTTTTTCCCAGAGATAAAATAAGGCATTATAGCAATAACAGCATATATGACAAAATATGAAAATGAAAAGATGGTATTCATATTCTCATACACACATAGCTATAATATATTAGAAATAAAGCTCTTTTCTTAAAGCTCCTTAAACTTTATAATTCACCTGGGGAAAAGGGAGACTCTCATTCACTATCATGTAACAAGATATGAATAAAGAAAACTAAATGCCATATTAGCACATAGGAGTTCTGTGTGTGTGACATCTCACTTACTGTTCAGAGTCCTCATCAAAACCAATCAGAAAACCAGGCATAGTGGCTTACACCTATAGTTCTAGTTACTTGGGAGACAGAGAACAGGAGGACTGATGGAGGTTGAGATCAACCTGGGCAGAAAAGTTCCATAGATTCTTTTTCAACTGATAGCTGAGCAGAGTAGAATGTACTTGTCACCCTACCTACTGAAAGGGAGTTCAGGAGGGTTGCAGGTCAGACCAGCACAATCAGAAGAAACAAGAAGACAACAATGGAAGAAGCTGGACAGTCATCTCAGGCACAAAGGGAAGCCTAATAGGGAGATTACAGTCCAGGTGCATGTCTGGGGATAAGGGAGACTCTACCCCAAAAATACTCAGCAAGTGAAAGAGCTAGAAGTATGGCACTGAATGTAATAGAGTGAATGCCTTGCAAGGGCCAGGCCCTGAGTTAAAAACCCCAGGACCCCCAAAATAAATAAAAAACCAACCAACATAGTTGGCACACCAATCCCCAACTTCCAGTCTCCAGAACTGAGAGATAAATTTTTACTGTAGAAACCTATGTTATTTCATTATAACTCCCTGAGTTGACGAAGACAACAAGACCATAGGCAAATGGATCAGTTGGTAAAGACTGTCAGCATCTTCCCTTACATGGTGAAAGAATAGGTCAAATACATTCTCATCTAGTACACAATCAACTGGTGACTCCCTCAGGCCACTCCTACAGCTTTTTAACAAAAGCTTTCTCCTTGTAGACCTTCATGTCCAGTAAGAGTCACAGTAGTGAGGGGCGGGAGGAGCTCCTGAATTTGGCTAACATGTGTTAAGCCTGATAAATCCTACCATTATTTGCATGGGAAAAGAGCAACTTCAAAAGTCTACTGATATCAGGACAAATAATTTCACCCAAGCCTCTGGCTCTCCCGGAAGTAGATATCTGATCTTCTGATTGTTATATCCAGTGCCCCAGATACTGGCTACCACCCTCAGCCTGTGAGATAACAACAAGCCTCTGATAATATCAACCACTGACAGTTACTAAGTGGCCGCCACTTCAACATGTGGGAATACACTTATCTGTGTCACTAGGAAATACCAGGAAATATGTTCAAAACCCTCCCTAGTTACAGGAGCCCATAAGGGCTACAAGAATTACTCTGGGCTTTGAGTCGTGGTTTGGCTCAACTGGTAAGGGACCGGTGCCCAGCAAGTTCAAATATCAGCACGTGTGCATGCGGGCCCCCACCCCCCACCCCGAAGCTAACATTAACTTTATTTTAAATTTGTGACAGGCAGTTTTATTTAGCAAATGCTTTTCAAAGCAGTATTTAAAAAGATCTAACAACAAGAGAGTTTCTGACCTTGAAAAGGGTCATATTGACCAGGGATTAGAGGGTAACCCATGCCAACATGGGTGTGGTGGTGTGTGTGAAGGTGCCGCTGACCAAAGGGTGAATGGCGGTCCCGCTCCCTTTCTGCTTCACGTTCCCGCTCAGCTGTAGTCTTCTCCACAGGCTGCAAGAGAAAGAGACATTTTCACCCCTTTAAAGCTTCAAAATCCAATAAGCAAGAGTATGAACCTATTTTTAGCCCTTCAGCAGTCCTGTATCCACAAACCAAAAGTATAGGGAGAAAGCCAGGCACTGGAAGTTCACCCTCGAATCCTAGCTACCCAGAGACTGAGATCTGAGGATCTTGGTTTGAAGCCAGCCAGGACAGAAAAGTATGTGAGACCCTGCTCTCCAATTAATCACCAACAAGGCACAAGTGGAGCTGTGGCCCAAGTGGTAAAGTACTATCCTTAAAGTATTAATTGAAGATAATTTCAAAAGACATGCATTATTTTCCATTGCAATTAAACCAGCAAACAAAGAACAGCTCCACATATAGTAGGCTAAGCAGCATCAGTGTTTCCCTTAAATGATTAAAGAACAATTCTTTCCAGGAACCAATGGCTCACACCTGTTATCCTAGGTACGCAAGAGCCTGCGACCTGAGAATCATGCTTCAAAGCCAGCCCAAGCAGAAAAATCCATGAGACTCTTCAATTAAACATAAAAAAAAAAAAAGCCACAAAGTGGAACTGTGGCTCAAGTGGCAGAACAGTAATCTTGAGCACATGTGTGCACACACACACACAGAGTAATTCTCTCAAATTTTTACATATGTGTTAAAGAAAAAAGAGTAGGGTTAAATAGTGGTAACAAGTATACAAGAGTGGAGACCACACTTGTTGGAGTGGGTACAGGACAGAGCTTTCTATGTCTACCTAGAAAATCCTAGCCTTATTTTAAAAATATCTGGTTAATAAAAAGTTGTTGCCCTGGTAAAATTACTTAAGAACCACTGCCTAAAGCTGTCTTGAAAACCAGTGGGGCGCCAGCCTGCAAAAGCCAGTGTACTTAAAAAGGTAACCAAGGAAATGTTAGGAGATTTCCGTAAAGTCAGGCCTTAGGTTAAGCATTGTTAACCAGTCTGTGCAGAAAGTTGCAGGCAACTCAGCAGGAGGTGTGACATTCTATAGGAGCTTCTGGGAGATAGTGCTGCCTGCTGCACCCAGAGATTCCATTTGGATTAAGATCAAGGACAGCCTGACAGTCATCTAGAAGAGACTACATCATCATGACCACCTCCACCCAGGTGAAAGCATATGGACTGGACTCTGCCTGACTCACGCAGCTGATTCCTGGTGGGAGACTGCTTTGGATCTACTTGAACTAAGACTTTGGTGTGGAACATTCTTTCTGTGTTACACAGATTTGTAAACATTAGTCTGCCTGACCTTGGAAAGAAAGGTCAAAGTCCCCTGACTTTGGGTACCTGTCATATGAAGCCAACTCTAACTGCTAGAGACTCCTTAAATTACAGGAGAGAGAAGCCCATGCAAAGATTCGACTCCCTAACAGAGAAATCAATGATCTGATTTTTATGTACAAAGCAGAAAGGGGGAATGAAGTAAGGAGGTCAGATCTGTCCAGTGCCATCACTGTCCACAGGGTAAGTTGCATTATCTGGCATATTGTCTTGATGGATGTGCCTGATCCTACAGGAAGGGAAGTCCCACCCCTAGGTGATAGGTATTCCAGAATCCCTGGAGATAGGGGTGGGTACTTGGCCTGTAGGTTACTGAACCTGTCAGTCCAGTACCTGGGTCAGAGACTTTCCTGTGACCCAGTGCCCTGACCTGATGCTATTTAGGGTCAGATCAACTCAGGCGCCATCATGGCATGCCACATCTTTTTGTCCTCACATCCTGTGTCCTGTCTCCTGACTGGTCTCTGGTCACCATGGCATCCCAAGTCTGCTCTCCATTGGAGCTGAATTGGTTTGTTGGTATTGTTTTAGTTCTTTCTTTCTTCTCTGGTCTGTTTCCTGACATTTTTAAGGGTATTTGTGGGCTGTAGGCCTGCGGACTGCTAATGCTCTAATAAAGACCCCAAAATTCAATCCTTCAAAATGTGGATTCTCAGATAATTTAGCTCATAACAACAGTTTCTTTTTAAGGTCAAGTTTTCATTTACCCCTTTCATTTTACATTGTGTTTGGGAACCTATCTCATGATTGTAAGACCATCGCTATTCATTGTGCTCCACTGAAACCTATCCCAATATCATGTCAATGTGATCTGTTATTTGTGTCCATGGGTTCTGTATGTGGTTCAGTACACCTTGGGTCAAAAAATATTGAAAAGAAAATGGTGCTGGTGGTTCACACCTGTAATCCTAGTTATTCAGGAGGCTGAGAATTGAAGGTTAAGGTTCAGAGCCAGCTTGAGCAGACAAATTTGAGAGAATCTTACATTGAGTTAACCAGCAAAATACAGGAAGTTTAGGCATGCCTTAAGTGGTAAAGTGCCAGCCATTAATGAAAAAGAGGCTGAGTTCCAGCTCCAGTACTGTCATAAGAAGAAATTAAAAAGAAAATTGGCATATGATACATATACATACTTTGTCATTATTCCTTAAACAATACAGCATAACAACTCTTTATAGGGCACTTACACGGCATATAATCGAATCAATAATGAAGTAGGAAGCTGTAATGGGGGTTCTATGCAAATACTGTCATGACTTTACATTAGCCTTTACAATGTGTGGATTTCATGTAGCCATGGGGCCCTCAGGGCTGTACCCTGTCACATTCTGGTATCCTGCCACATTCTGGCACTCTCAATTATTTCTGAACACTCACAAAGAAACTCCAGGTTCTCTCACATCAGTATGGCTAAGCATTGGGGGTGTCCTATATATTTCTGTTTTAAGCCTAACTAGCCTTTTACTGAAATTCTCTTTCTCACTTGGCACTGTGTCTAAGACAGTGAAATCACTCATACACACACACACACACACACACACATACACACACACACTATAAATCACTTTTTCCACAGAGTATGGTAAAATCACTCACATTGTAGATACTATATTTTAAAATTATTTTGAATGTCCCCGTTCTAGCTAAGAACCAACATATTCTTTCCCGAGTCTTGCTTTACACAACCTTCTTATGGGCAAGTTGCTTTCCCCAAAGACATATGTTTGCATTATTGTAGTGGAGCTGCAAGGACAGGACAATGACTCAAGCATGACACAGAGGAAGCAAACCATGTTCCTTAGCCAAGTGACCCAAACTTGCACTGAGCCAGATTTAAACAAGCAGTTCTTACGTGTGATGCACCCTAAGTATTACTGGGGATGGGCCTCCAACCATGAGCACAGACCATGTGGATATTAAGGGTCCACAGAAAGGTTTGAAAACTCAAACCTCTACTGAGCTCAGGCTAACTAACAACAGAGATGAGTGTGCTGCAGGAGAAGTGGACTTTATTTATACAGAAGCTACCATTTGCATGGGGCTGCTTCATCCATCAATTACTGCCATGTGGTTTTTGGATCAGATTTGCTATTGTCTTAAGGAAGAGAAGGCATCTTCATTTGTGTGAGAAAACTATGATTTGGAAAGTTTTTCTCAAACAAAATATTTTTAAGCTGGATTGTGTTGGCTCATTCTTGTAATCCTAGCTACTCAAGAGGCTGAAATTTAAGAGGATCATGGTTTGAAGCCAGCCCAGAGAGAAAACTATGTGAAACACCATCTCCAATTCACTGCAAAAAGCTAGGCTAGAAGTATGTCTCAGTGGTAGAGCACCTGCAGGGAACAAACTGAGCAAGAGCTCAAGGCCCCGAGTTCAAGCACTACTACTAGTGCAAGCATATACATACATACTACACACACACACACACACACACACACCAGTCCTGGGGCTTGAACTCAGGGCCTGAGCACTGTCCTTGGCTTCTTTTTGCTCAAGGTTAGCACTCTGCCAACTTGAGCCACAGCACCACTTTGGGCCTTTTCTGTGTATCTGGTGCTGAGGAATTGAACCTAGGGCTTCATGTATAGGAGGCAAGCACTCTTGCCATTAGGCCATATTCCCAGCCCCCCATACACTTTGTTTTTCAAAGACGCAGTAGGTCAACATTCGGTTCGTAGCCTCTTAACTACTTAGTTATAAGGGTACTATAATCTCACATGCTTATTTCTCAATCCTTTGTCCATGGTAATTTTCACCCAATGTCATTTCCTGTAAATGGAAGTTTCCACCTAACAAGCTCTTTCATGGGGAAGCAACACGTGCCACATTTTGGAAGATAAAAGTTGACTGATAACAACAATGTTTTCTTCTCTGTGAGAGATTATTTTCCTTTTTATTCTTTATGTATCAGAATAAAACAGCACTCGGCAATGGCAGCTGAGCTCCCAAAGTATTTGTATATCAAGCCTGTGTGGTCTAGGTTGTCCTTGTCTGCCCCTCCCTCAAGCTGGTCCTTTGAGTAGCAGTGAAAGGAGGCTTACTGCAGGAGACTTGCTGCGGTACTGGTTGGCATGCTGCTGGAGCAAGTCCAGCGCTTTGGATTCCGTGGTTGTCTTCGTGTTGATGCTGGGGCTGGTATTGACTTTCTCTGCCTCTTCTCTTCCGGACATCTTCCCATAGACAGGATAATGAAATCCTGGAGAGAGGTAGGCCCCTGCTGATGAACAACAAATGCCACATCAAGTTATAGGCTATGTTTTTTTTTTTTTTTAAGTCATTTAGGTTACATGAATAAGGGATAAGGGCCAGACATCTTTTTTGAAAGAGGGTTATATGAAGAATGGGTTACATCCCTGTTAAACTGTATCTAGGTTCTGATTTTCTTCTCCAATTAATTCATCCTAATGAACAAAGGTTACAAACAGAATTGAGCTTATAGCCACTTTGTATATTTATGTGTCCCCTTGAGGGAAAGAAATAGTTACTATAATGATTATGACAGTAAGTACTTAGAATATTTTCCTAGGCAATAAAGTATCTATCAGCCTAAAGTCTATAGCAGACCATGAAAGACAAAGAAAGCCGTAGATTCCTGACATTTCATTAAAAAAATGCTTCCAAAAGTTTTATCTTTGGGACTTTGAACAGCATAAAAACAAGCAAAACAAATGCCATTCTTGAAGGCCCTACATATGTCAAGCAAATTCTCACAGAACAACAAGATAGACCCAAACACAATCGTAGTGGGAGACTTTAATACTCCACTCTCCAAGAGACAGATCCAACACCCAGAGGATTAGCAAGGGAGCTGAAGACCTAAGTAACACCATTTCCCAAATGGATCTGATAGATCTGTACAGAGTCTTTCACCCTACAGAGACCCAATACACATTCTCCTCAGCAGCCCATGGAACATACTGCAAAATAGATCATGTCATAGCCCACACAAAGAACCTCAGCAAATAAAAAAGTATTGACGTCATCCCATGTATTATATCTGACCACAGTGGAATAAAGGTAACCCTCAATAACAAAGGATACCACAGAGGCTATACAAATACTTGGAGGCGAAACCCATCACTGTTATCTAACACTTGGGTCACAGACCAAATTAAGGGTGAAATTAACGAATTCATAAGCCACAATGACAATGAAAATACATCACAAAGAAACCTATGGGATACAGCTAAGGCAGTAGTGAGGGGCAAGATCATTGCCCTCAGCACTCACATTAAAAGAATGGAAGCACATCAGGTGAATAACCTCATAATGAAACTAAGACATAGAGAGAGATCACAAAGATTAAAGAAGAGATAAATCTGATTGAAAATAGAAAGACCATTCAACAAATAAATAAAACTAAAAGCTGGTTCTTTGAGAAAATAAATAAAATTGACAGACCCCTCACAAGACTTACAAAAAAAAAGAAGAGAAGAGACTCATATCCATAAAATCAAGGACTCCACCGGAAAAATTCCAACAAATACACACGATATTCAAACAATCACAAGGAACTCTTTCCAGATCTTCTACTCACTAAAAAACAATAATTTTACAGAAATGGATCAATTCTTAGAGAAGTATAAACTGCCCAAACTGAATCAAGAAGAAATAAATCAACTAAATAAACCAATAACTTACAGAGAGATACAGGGGGTAATCAAGAGCCTCCCAACAAAGAAAATCCCAGGCCCAGATGGATTCACCAATGAATTCTATAAAGCCTTTAGTGAGGAGCTAATACCAATACTCCTCAAACTCTTCTGCGAAATAGAAACAGAGGGAGAAATCCCAAACTCATTCTATGAAGCTAATATTATACTCATCCCCAAACCAAGCAAAGAACCAACAAAAAAAAGAGAACTACAGACCAATATCACTAATGAACACACATGCAAAGATCCTCAAAAATATTAGCTAACAGGACCCAGAAACTGATCAAGAAAATTATACATCATGACCAAGTAGGCTTCATCCCACAGACACAAGGATGGTTCAACATCTGTAAATCTATAAATGTAACTTACCACATAAACAGAACTAAAATCAAGAATCACATTGTGATCTCAGTCGATGCCCAAAAAGCCTTTGACAAAATACAACATCCATACTTATTAAAAGCTCTGGAGAGAACAGGAATAGATGGAACATTCCTTAAAACAATAAAAGCCATATACAACAGACCAACTGCTAATATCGTATTAAATGGAGAGAAACTAACATAATTCCCCCTAAACTCAGGAACAAGACAAGGATGCCCACTCTCCCCACTTCTTTTCAACATAGTGCTGGAATCCCTAGCCATAGCAATAAGGCAAGAGGTAGACATCAAAGGGATCCACGTCCGCAAAGAAGAAATCAAACTATCCCTATTCACAGATGACATGATCTTATATCTGAAGGACCCAAAAAACTCAGTCCCCAAACTCCTACACCTAATAAACCATTTTGGCAAAGTAGCAGGATACATAATCAATCCACAAAAGTCAACAGCTTTTCTGTACACCAGCAATGTACAAGCAGAAAAGGAAATTATGGAAATAATACCATTTACAATAGCTAAAAGAAGAATAAATTACCCAGGGAACAACCTAACTAAAGATGTGAAGGACCTATTTAATGAGAACTATAAAAATCTAAAAAAGGAAATCAAAGAAGACATAAGGAGATGGAAAGACTTCCCATGCTCATGGGTAGGCAGAATCTATATAGTGAAAACGGCCATATTGCCCAAATTGGTATACAAATTCAATGCAATCCCCATCAAGATCCCAGCTACATTCTTCACTGAAATAGAGAAAGCAAACCATAAATTCATATGGAACAGCAAAAGACCTAGAATACCCAAAGCAATTCTAGCCAAAAAAAGCAGTACAGGAGGTATCACAATACCAGGCTTCAAGCCCTATTATAAAGCCATCATAACAAAAATAGCCTGGTATTGGTATAAAACAGACTGGAAGACCAATGGATTAGAATTGAAGACCCAGAAATAAAACCGCACTCTTACTGTCAGCTGATATTCGACAAAGGAGCTAAAGACATACAATGGAAAAAAACATAGTCTCTTCAAGTACTGGTGCTGGGAAAACTGGGCAGCCATATGTAGAAAACTCAAAGTAGACCCTAGTCTATCACCATGCACCAAGTTCGACTGAAAATGGATCAAGGACCTCAACACCAGACCTGAATCCTTGAACCTACTGAAGGACAGAGTAGGAAAGATGCTAGAAATTATAGGCACAGGAAGGAACTTCCTGAATAGAGTCCCAGGGGCACAACACATAAGGGAGAGACTCGACAAATAGGACTACTACAAAATAAAAACTTTCTGCACAGCTAAATACATAGCCACCAAACTAGAAAGACAGCCAACCATATGGGAAAGGATCTTTACCATCACAGCAACAGACCAAGGCCTAATATCTGTCATGTACAGAGAACTCAAAAAACTAAGCCCCTCCAAGCCCAATAAATCAATTATGAAATGGGCAAAGGAGCTAAAGAAAGACTTCACAAGAGAAGAGATAAAAATGGCAAAGAAACATATGAGGAAATGTTCAACATCCCTGGCAGTAAAGGAAATGCAAATAAAAACAACCCTGAGATACCACCTCAATCCAGTTAGAATGGCCTATACTCTGAACTCAGGCAACAACAAATGCTGGAGGGGGTGTGGGGAAAGAGGAACCCTTCTCCATTGTTGGTAGGAGTGCAAATTAGTACAACCACTTTAGAGAACAGTATGGAGGTTCCTCAAAAAGCTCAACATAGACATACCCTATGACCCATCCATACCACTCCTAGGCATCTATCCTGAACAACAGGCCTCAAGATATCAAAAAGACATCTGCACTTCCATGTTTATTGCTGCACAATTCTCAATAGCCAAAATATGGAAACAACCCCGATGCCCCTCTACAGATGAATGGATCCAAAAAATATAGTATATATACACAATGGAATACTACATAGCAATTAGAAATGGTGAAATATTGGTATTCACAGGGAAATAATCAGAACTTGAACAAATAATGTTGAGTGAGACAAGCCTAGAACACAGAAAACAAAGGGGCATGATCTCCTTGATATATGACTGTTAAGGAGGGGGGAGGGAGAGACAGTAGAGACCAGGTCTGTGAAACAAAAAACTTCTTGTCAAATGGTATTTCTCACAGGTTTGGGTCAGTGACCCTACATTATGTAACTAAAACCAAACAACTACTCAACATATAAAGGTCAAAAATAGACCTCTCAGTGGATCACAATAGCTCAAAAGCTATGTATGTATGTTCATATAAGACAAGGATAAGCAAACTCTATTGTAGACGTTACATTTAAAGTCCTAGGTGAATTTCCTTTGGCATAGTCCACATGGCTACTGTATATGTTTTTGGTACACTGTGTATTGTATATATGTCTACCTGATCTAGGGAAAGGAAAGAAAAACAGGGTGTAAGTTATCACAAGAAATGTACACACTGCTCTATTATGTAACTGTACCCCTTTTGCACAACATCATGTCAAAAAAAATTTTAAATAATAAAAAAAATTTTAAAATGCCATTCTTGAGGCTTCTAATTTATCTTGAGTTTCTAAAAGCTAATATTTGAACATAGCTACAACTCAAGAGCACATACCAGGATAGCTGTGCATTAGGACGGGGGAGACAGCCCGGTACGCAGGGTGGCTAGAGTCATACATCTGAGGGTAAGGATACGCATGCAGGTACTGGATGTACGACTGATGCGGGCTCATGGGTGAGGACACAGCCACTCTGGTCCCCCGAGAGTCCTTCCAGTTCACAGGAGTCTTTCGGTCATCATTTTTCAATTTGTTTTCCTCCACTGACTGAGAATCCAGACGCTTGGCCTCTTTGGGCTCCTCTTTAATGTTTGTTAATGACACAGGAAGGCTGGGCGCACCACTGTCTTTATTTGGAGTTTTCCTTGGACTATCCTCTTTTAATTTCTTCTCTCTGTCAAGTTCTTCTGACTTTTGCTGATCCAGATATTTGGGCTGGTATACATAATGATGCCATGTCCTTGACTCTGGATCCTGGGGTTAAAAAAAAAAAAAAAAAGGACATGTCTTAAATTTTTACTTTTTAAAGCAATCCCCTTAATCATTATGACAACACTGCTATCATTCTCACAGTAAGCCAACATTTATTTTTGTGATAGGCACTGTTACTCTTCCTGTCATAAAATAATGAAGTCCCAGTTAGGCATTATGCAAAAGATGAAAACCAAAGCTGTGTGTTTGGGGGTAGGAGGGGGTGCGGTGATTGTAGATTGTACTGAGGGCTTGAAATCAGGGCCTCATGCTTTCAATTGGCTTTTTTGCTCAAAATTGGAGCTCTACCATTGTAGCTACAGCTTTAATTTTAGCTTTTTGTTGGTTAATTGATGATAAGAGTTTCTTGGATTTGTCTGTATGGGCTGGCTTTGAACCTTGGTCCTCAGGTCTCAATCTCACGGGTAGCTAGGATTACAGGTGTGTGCCACCAATGCCTGGCAAAACCAAAAACGTTTACAGTTCACGTAACATCAGGGTCATATTGCTACCTAACTGTAGAACTGGGCTTTGAAACTCAGGTTTGTTAGAATTCAAATTGGAGCTCTTAATGCCATTTTTCACATTAAATAACACCCTCAGACATATTTAATCCAATCCTCACTTTCCCTTTTAATGTCTCACATAGGTAAAAAGGACTTTTAAACTCTAGGTCAAGCTAACAGTAGTACATTTAAGTAATTACTACAGCTATTAATATCATTTAGAAGAGAAAACTTGGTTTCCTAACACATTTTTTTCATGTACTAACAGCTGAGGCTTAATATATTGGCTCCCTTCTCATTATGCTCTTAACATCTTAATCCAAACAAAATTTCAAATTAATAGCCCACGTTATGGCCTCTCTATCAGAAACAAAGCCCTTGGAAGCTCCCCAAATTGTACTGGGCTGATACAGCCTGGGAACAGTAGCCTCATTCAGGCCTTTGGACGAAGTGGAACTGAGAATGCCAAGTGGCCTTCGTGACCTCCCTCCCTACTCATGGTATCAACCCACAGAGCATTTAGGACCCAAGTGAGCAGTCAAGATGCGAGCCTGAATCCTAACTTTAGGAAGAATGTGTATGGGGAGTCTTCTGATTCACCAGGGTCTAAACACAGCAAGAGTAGGAGGTCTGTGGGCAGGAGGTGTGGAGAAATAACCAGAATTGATGTTCACAAGGCTGTGGTGAGTCAGGACATCTGAACCATAACCAAAAGTGCTGGCAAGTGTGTGGTTTCATGGTGACCAATCTTCAGGTGTTCTCAAGCTGGCTGAACAAGGAGGTTGGGGACAACTCTTATGGTCCATCACCCACCATCTGACCTTCCTCATTAAATGGCTGACACTTGGCTCTGCTTTGAGTACTTAATGCTGAACATACAAGAGAAATCAGGCATCTTCGGGCCCTACGTGAGAGACATATGAGCCCCAAATTTTATTTAACTGATGCATTGAAAATGTGCCTTTAGAAAATCAGTTTTAAAAATCCTAGTAGATGCAAATACTCAGAAATACAGAAAAATCAGTGTAGAATCCCATAGGTTAGGGGAAGTTAGCAATTTTGAGAAGGAATATTTTCGTCATGGATTTGGGATAGACGGTGTGGGACACACATGTGCAGAGCGCATTCTCAGGACCCTTCACTGAACACCATGACAAGAAATGTAAATTTTGGAGTTACACAATAACTCCTAAGAATCTTCTAAGATGTGTTTCCAAGGGAAAGAGGAAAGAAACCCTGATGCTGGTTTCCTGCTACAGAAGTCTAACCAGAGTGAGCGCAGACATGTGCACATGCGTCAGGCTGCTCTCTCTCTGTTGGGGCCACATTCCACAATCTTACTTGTTTAAATCTTGAGGTTGGGTCTACACCTGTCTGCTTCATAGAATCCATGACAGATTTCATTTCTACAGCCTCCTTAATTAGCTGGTGGTTTTCCATCTGTTTAGCTTTGAAGCTGTCGGCCTGAAGCTGCTGCTGGTGATTGGAGAGAAGCTGCGATTTACCTGTCTCCTCATTTTTATTAGGCACTGGTGGCCCTAGTTTAGAATGGGTTTTGTTAGGCTCTGGAGTAGAGGGAGCTTTTGAGATTGTGGCAGATGGCATGTTTTTCTGCTTACTGTCTTCCTTGCTCAGCTCTTTCAAAGGGAGCTCAGACTTCCTTTCACAGTCGCCCCTCCCAGTCTGGGCCATTTTCTGTTCTGCCAGCCTCTGGTCCTCGTAGTACTTCTCGTATTGCTGTCTGTAGGCGGTGTTGCTAGCCATCAGAGACTTCTGGTCCATATAGAGCCCATAGGCATACTGGCCATAATAGAGAGACTGAGCCAGAGCAGGGTGTCTCTGCGTGATCACAGACTGGTGCTGAGGCTGCAGGGAGGCAGAATTGTGCTCCACTTTCTTAGAATCTAATTGCTCCGTCTTGTCTTTCTTCTCTGGATCTTCCTCGGACTCCTTCTTGATCTTCATTCCTTGGCTGCTCCCGTTGTTCCCAGCTGTGGGGGCGCTGATTGGGCCTGGGTGCATGTAACTTGGAGAGTAGTAAGCATCATAGCCATGGTAATAGGGAGAATGGGATTCTTTCAGTTGAGATGATTGTGCCGGAGTGGAAGAATGCCCTTTGGCAATACCGTCCTTACCAGAAATGGTGTCTGAGGGGGAACTGGCCTTTGACCTCATGCCCTCTGACCTGCTGTCCGAGCCACCATCATCAGCAGCGTCAGATATGTCAGAATAGGCCGGGCTGCTGGTCTTGGCAGCTGAACTGTCAGCCCCGTTTGGGGTCAACACATGCAGTGGTGCCATGGGCGCCTGCCCATTCACCAGCGTGTTGCACTCCATCCTGGAGGCACTCCCAATGGAAGGGCTGGGTGCGTTGTCTGTGAAAGTGTAAACCTTATCAGCTTCGGCTTTGATGCTGGCCATGCGGCTCTCCTGAGACTCTGACAATCCATTAGCCAGCCCTTCATTCTTATTGACATGATCCTTTAAAAAATGCCCAGGTAAATCTTTGCCAGCCACCTTAGAGTCCTCTAGTTTCCCCAGCTTAGCTTCTATTTTCGGACTTCCGGTCTCTTTCCCTTCTTTGTCCTTAAGCTTTCGCTTCTCCTTTTTCTTTTTGTCTTTAAGTGACACTAGAGCTGGGTTCACAGTAATGGGCTCTCCCATAATGGTGGGCTTTGGTTGAATGGGTTTTAATGGAGGACTCTTTGGTGTAGCCTGGACAACGGTGGTTGTGAGGGAGGGCAGTCCGGGGATTGTCCCGGTGGTGGTGGTAGTAAAGGCTGCAGTGGGTATAGCAATGAGTTGTGGGGGCGTAGGGGCTGGTGCTGGGGCAATGGGCCGGGCACTTTTCAGTTTGGAGAGGTTTTTATCCATTTTGCAGTTGTTAGCTTTTTTACCCTTTTCTTTATCTCCCAAGTTTTTCTTGTCAATCAGTCCTTCTGCTTCCAGTTTGGGCATTTCAGCCGCCAAGCTGCCATCAGAGACTGAGCAATTGTCTAATGTGGCTGTCATGTTGGAGATGACCGGAAGGTTATTCAGCTCACTGTTGAGACCCTTCTTTTTTCCAGAATTCTTCCCAGTTTTGGAACCAATTAGGGAACCGGGGCCATTGCTCATTAACTCTCTCCTTCCCTTGGGGGTCCCAGGAGGGTTCCCAGGAGACACAGGTGCCTTCACTTGGTCATAAGCTGACACATTTGTGCTTGGCTCACTGCATTCGAGAGCCACATTACTCAAGGCCTCCTCGCAGTCTGAGATCTTGTCCTCACTGTCAGGCTCAAACTCCAGCTTATTTTCCGGGTCTAAATGTGCATGCGCCTGGTGGTACCTCAGGCCATTAATGTGCTTGTATTTCTTGTTGCAGTTTGGGTGGGGACAATCAATTAACACTGGAGAAGAGCACCCATGGTCCAAAAAAGTAGTGTCAGGTTTTCCTTGAGGGGTGGTGGGCGTGCTCCTGGAGTTGGTGCGGATGCGCTTCCCAGGCTTGCTGTCCTCAGAGCTGGAGTTCAAGTCCAGCTCCATAGGAGGCTTGTTTTTCCTTTTGTTGGTGGAGGAAGGGCTGGCTTTGATGTCCTCAGCAGCACAGTTTGGGGGTGTCCTCCGTCCACTGGCGTTGAGGCTGCCTCGTCTCCCTTTGCCATTGGCTCCCCCTCTGTTCTTGCTCTGCAGTCCTCTAGACTCTGTGAAAGTAGCCTCAGAGCCTGGGGCAGCTGCAGCAGACCGGGCTCTTTTTCCTCGGCCCCGGCCTCCTCTCATTTCCAGGTCACTCGTTGGTGAGTCACAAAACCTAGAGAAGCAAGTGACAGATGTTAAAATGAGCATGTCCCCAAAGGGCCAGGTGAAATCAAAAGGTAAAGAATGCAACAAAGAGGAGTCAACACCTTTGAACTTTAGGACTGTGTCCAGCCAAGGGAAGGAGTCTCCATTTGGGATTAGGTTGGTCCCCAGAAAAATCAAAGACAAACAGTTCAGGTAGCTAGCTAGCTTCCAACCAGCTCCAATTCCCATTTTGACAAAGAAGAAAACAAAGGAAGAGGGAGAAGGGGTGGGGAATGGAGCTCTCCTGACAGAAAAGAAAGCCAGCATTTGCATTTTACTGGGCTCAGTACTGAACTGCCAATTTCCTGTTGCCTGGTTTCAATTACAGGAAGACTTTATGTATTAGTAATCTCTTTCTATAGTTTCCTTGCAAAAGAGTGGGTGGGGGAAGGGAAGAAATCAAAGCTGTGTACCTGGGTGGGGCCCAGTCGTGCTTGGTACAGTCCAGCAGGGTCCCCACATAAGTTTTGTTCCTCCATGTGACGTTGACCACTAGGACACCTGTGGGTGGGGGTGAGGAATGAAAAGGGACTGCATTTAACACAGGTTATTTTATTTCCACTTCATTTACTGTTATTATTTTTACCAGCAAAGTTCTGTTCTCATTTGCTTTCAAACACTGTGGTTTTCATTCTTCCTCTTTCTGGTTTCGGTGACCTCAAGTTAAAACCCACAGGAAATTAGTGTGTGTGTGTGTGTGTGTGTGTGTGTGTGTGTGTGCGCGCACACGCGTGTGTATGTATGTATCCCTGCCCATGAGCATGTGGTACAAGAGGGCGAGACGAGACTGTGAGAGAGTGTAATCAAGATACTGCTGACAGAAGGAAATGGTTTTTGCCATGTCCTGCTGTAAAACAGCAACACTCACCTCTTAATTTTTCTATTATTACACATAATTGCTTTCGTTTGGCAGGCAGCCAACATAAACTAAGCACCAGTTACCAGTGCTTAAACCAAAACAAGACTGAAAGGAATTGGTTTGGTTTTCAATTCAGCAACATAAAATAATGTTGATTTTTTTATTAAGAAAAAATTATGCATGTGCATAAAATAGGTACAGAGGGAGAATGTGAGGATTTAGAATCTAGAATGTACACAGACAGCTAGATTTCTCCTTTCTAATCTTTCCCTCCTCCACTCTCCAGACAATGATCAGCCCTGGTACAGTCAGCCAGCCTATGCTTCACTGCTTGGACTTGTTTCATATTAAGGATTCCTAAAATAACCCTCTTAAGAAAATAAATGTGCACAATAGCTTTGCTCTTGGGGTTATCTTTAGAATCAACTTGGATAAGCATTTGTCACAGAGGATTAGAAAAGAAATCTCAAAACCAACACACTTGTTTCCTGCAAGCCATTCTGCTTTTCCCCACTGCTTACAGACAGACAATTTAATTTAGCACTGCATCTGTGAATTACCAAACTTAAGTGCACTTAGTATACCAAATGCCACAGAGAAACAAAATATGGCATCCTCTTTATTTCTCTTGAGGACAAGAGCCACTTAAAAAAAAAAAAAAAACATCTTCCTTTAAAGCATATGTTTAAAAAAAAAAACTCGATTGAGACATATATAACACACATAAGGGTAAATAAATAAAAAAAGTAAGTGAACCTTTGTTTTCCTTCCTGTGCTCTCCTCAGCCCACCCTTCCACACGCACTTCACAGACTGTGTCTGGCTATGTTGCTCACTTGTACTACCACTGCCATTTTGAGTTTTCTTTTTAATACATTAGTTGTACAAGGGAAGGCTACATTGTGACATCTCTACACATGTATATATTGTATTCTGAACAATCCCATCCCTTCTATGACCCTCTCCTATCCCACTCCTGTCTTTTAAAATAATTTCACCATCTTTCATTGTCCTATTTTCATATGCAAATAAACCATATCCATTATTCAGCCTCTTTGTTAGACCACCCTGTGCCTGGTGGTCTCCCCCATCCCCCATCAGAACCTGTCCAGTAGGCGTGTGTGTGTGTGTGTGTGTTTTAATGGCACCAAGGGATCTTACTTTAATATTTTATATTACTCTAGTATTTGCTCTAGTATTTATATTTTGCTCATAATAATCCTTTCTTTCTCCGCCCTTCCCCATCCCCAACCCCCTATTAATCAACAATTTTCATTGAGGTTCCTTACTCAGTCTTCAAAAATAGTTGCAGCTGTATTTTGAAAGTTCACCCCCCATTTTTCTTTTTCCTTCACCCGTCCTCTCATCCTCTCCTAATTAGAATCATGTTTCATGTATATTTAAATTTTACAGAAAACCTGAACTAAACTCATTCATGGCAAGGGAAATCTCACAGTGTAAGACCCATTTTCCTAAGAATCTTTTAACAACAGGCAAAGCATTCCAATGATTGGGACACAAGCAGTGGGGAAAGATTTTCTTTCAAAAGCATTAAAAGGAGATTTTAAAATTGTTTCCCATATGGTCTATGTTGTTATTGCTTTTGTGACAGCTGAATTTATGGGGAGTAAATTCAACCTCTAGCAACAGTCTAGTACAGGAAGAAAAACTTGAAGAGAGCAAGGCAAGCATTTCCTCATGTCCTGGCTGAGCCGTTTATAATTCCCTCAGGAAATTTTCATTTTTTAAACCATTTACTATAGAAATTCATATTACGATGAGAATCAGTGGTAATTAGGCATTTGGTCAAAGTCACTGAACAATTGGAGGAAAGGATTCTTTATGAACATATCCCTTCAGGAAAGGGGAGGGAAAGACTGAGCTGGTTTTCTCATCATCTGCTCTCTGGGGCACTGTGTGTGGTGTCAAAGACCTTCACAGCTGCTTAAAATTCGTTAGCATGTCAGCTATATTTACAGTGCACGAATATATCTGTATTGCCAGAAGGTTACTGTATTTTAGTTTTAGATGCAAGAGGCTGAAATCACTGAGTTCCAGAGTCCCTGATGTAGCACAAATGTATAATTAAAATTGCTTGAAAGGAAACATGAAAGAAACAACAAACCCTCCATTCTTGCAGTAATAAAATTAAAAACAGGAAAAGTCTGCACAGACACTTAACATTTGTCTGCATTGAAAGGCTTTTGTTATTGCTTTTCCCCTAAGGGCTTGGCGGTTCCAGCAAATACAGTCAGCCGATTGGCCAGCGCCTTCTGCAAATGTTCACATCTGATTGGCTGGGCTAGCCCTCCAGGTTCGGCCTGGGAGAAAGAGGCTGGGTGTGGGAAGGGGGTAGGAGGAGGGAAGAGTGGTGGGGGTTTGGCAGGGAGGGAGTTGGTGGGAAGGGGGCTGCGGGCAGGCGGGGAAAGGGGGGTAGGAAGGGGACTGGGGGCAGATGGGTAGGGGGTGGTGAGAAGGGGGCTGCGGGCGGGCGGGGAAAGGGGTTGGGGAGGGCACTGGAGGCAGGCGAGGAGGGGGCGGTGAGAAGGGGGCTGCGGGCAAGAGCAGGGGAAGGGGGATGGGGAGTGGGCGGTGGGGGGAGGCGGGGAGGGATGCTGGGGGAGGGGAGGTGTACCCGTCTCCCCGGCCCCCCAGGATCCATGTGGACCCTTCATCGCTAAGGATACCCGCTAGCTGGAAGGGAGCCCTGGTCCCCATCACCCCCGGTGTCCCCTCCGCCACCCATGGGAGCCGGATGCGGCGGCCTACAGAGCCCTCTGGCCTGGAGCAAAGGCAGGAGGCCGGCGACCAACGCAATCTGGGGCCCTGTTGCTGATGGCCTGAGAGGCCCAGTTTCATTCACTTTGTCCTCAATCCGAAGCCCCCAGCCCACTCCTTATCCTTGCCCTCGTAGCGGGAATAAATCCCTGTAAAGGAAAGCCCATTTCCAACCTTGGAAGACCCGGAAAAAAAAAATCTCTCTTATTTTTGTAGACATACTCTGTATTAACAACAACACACTCTCCAGGCCCAGGGCTATCCTCCACGCAGCAGGGCTAAGTAGACAGGTGGTCTGTGTCTGTCTCCACACATAGCACGCACCGAAGTATTTAAATCTGGATAGAATCCATGTACAAATACACACACACACGTTTACACAGCCAGATCTCCTGCTTAGGTAGAAATGAGGTCCCAAGGAATGTTCCTAGTATAAACCACACAATGCTATGTTGCTTTGTAAGAAGGTTTAGGCTTAGACAACATCCCATTAGGAGTGGCCAACTACTAAGGTAATATTTAAGTGACAAAACATGGAAATGTTTTATCATTCTGCTGAATCTCAAATCTTGAATGTTTTATAATTCACAGCATTTTAACGTAGAAGATTCTTGTAGGCATAAATGTTGAGAATGAAAATTAATCCTCTAAAATTACAAATCTGATTTTTATAAATCTGTACTTAAAGTTGCATTTCTTGTTTATATAAATTGGAAAAAATGTATATTCATCTTTAAAAGATGCAATATTTTGTTTCAAAGAACACTTACACTTCAAATGTCTAGCCTTTTTACTAGGCACTGGAATCTTTATTGCAGTGCTTTGAATATTCTCTAGAATCCATCAGATTATCATCTTCCTCTTTCCCTCTTGGATAGAGCACAGTCTCTTTCAAGGAGCTACAGCCTGCTGTATCACATTTAATATTTCAAAATAAAACCCTGAGGCTTACTTCTAATAAAGTAAGAATATAGCAAACTGTACAGTGGACAGCCTGAGAGTGTGCTTAACCACACTTGGTGTTCTTTGTATTGCTAACACTGGGTCTCAGATACTGAAGCAGAATCTAAGATGTTGGGCCAGAGAGAAATGTTACCTATGAGACTTTTAAACAATCACAGTATTTATTATATAACCCAAGACCCTTATCTCTACAAGCCAGAAAGGCCCTGAGACCTTAGAAGGATTCCATCAAGCATGTGCTGTGTCCATTGGGGGTATTATACATTGGAGCTCTTGAATTGACTGAACTCTGTTCAAACTCTTCACTTCAAGACTCTGCAATCTTAAAAGCAACACAGGTGTATACCAGAGTCCAGAACCTGAAGTACAGGTTAGTATTGACAGAATAGGCCTTTTATTCTGTGTCTTAAGTTCCTACTCGGAGGGTAGCCGGAGGTGACAGTAATCCTACCTCGGAGAATCTGACTAGATCAGTGATGGGCACCTGAATCTCAGGCTGGAAAGCTGTGTTAGAAATATGGAAGTAGGTTCCCGGAAGTTGGTACAAAGAGAAGCTGAAAGGATGAGAGACACACAGTGGATTAGAGCCCCCAGAATGCAGTAGGTATGGGAGGAAGAAGCCACATGTTAGACCAAAGCTCGCAATATGTCTCTGTATAGGGGTGTGTCCCTTTTTTTCTCTGGCATTGTCACTGACAGAGGATCTCCTCAGTATCCACCCAAGACTACCTATGTACTTTTTGACCATCTTATATTAAGAAGGTATCCTTGTGTTAACCTCAGAGTTGGATTGAGTACCCTGGCCCTGGCCGTGCCTGCTGATGCTCCAACTACCACTCTCCACCTCACAGATGGCATTTTCATACCCACAGGTCACCCTCTTTTTTGTTCTGCAAACTAGGTAAGTTTCTTCACCTCTTCTTTCTGTCATTTTCTTTTAATCTCTTGAAAGAAAAACTTAAAATAAAATTTCTTTGTTCAAATCCCAAGAAGAGTGAATTTTCTCCCCAGCCATACATAATCTATGTATATCATCATCCTCTAGTAAGTGCCCAGTCTCACCTGGATCCCAAACTAGACTCCTTATACAGTTCTCCAACTAATGGTTACTCCATAGAATCCAGTTTCCTTCTTTTACTGAGCCATGGCTAGACTCTTCCTCAGTCTTCCCACCACTGGCCATGTACCTGCTTCCAAATGATGGAAAAGCAGCGAAGGAATGAGGGCCATTTCCAGGACTGCCTCCCAAAGACCATTTGGCATGTGCTGCCTCCACTCTCCTGGAGTTGGCTGAGATGGAAATGATACCATGACCTCCTTGAAGGCCAAAATGTTGAAGGAATCAGAGTCAATCTTCTTCCTTTGTGGCCCTAAATAACAAGGAGACCCTCTGTGTTTGTGTGTGTGTGTGTGTGTGTGTGTGTGTGTGTGTGTATGCTGGGACTGGGGTTTCAACAATGTCCCTGTCCCTTAGCTTTTGCACTTAGGGTGAGTATTCTACTACATGAGCCACAACTTCATTTCCAGATTTTTGGTGGTCTCCTAGATTTTTCTGCCTAGGCTGGCTTGCAACTGTGATTCTCAGATCTCAGCCTTCTGAAAGGCATTACAGGCATGTACCACTGGTACCCACCTAAAAAAGAGCTTAAAAAATTTTTACTTAAAAAAAATTTTAAATCTAACTTTAGTTTTCAGAGGTAAAAAACTTTTTTATCCTTCCAATTTCCAAGGAGGACCTTGAACCATAAGAAATAACCAATTGAGTCTATGAGGCAAGCAGCAAATCAACTGTCACCTTGTTTAAGCCTGGTCGAGGCTATGTCTCTTTCTCTAATCCATAGTCCCTTCACTATTTCATTCCAGTGGTAGACAAAGTGAGCCTGTCTCTTTCTAACATGCCCTACACAACCCCCAAGAGTAAAGTGCCTAGAAAACTGAGTTCATTGAATACTTAGAACTGACTGGAATCTCAGACAACTCTTACTGTTTCACTACTACTAAACTTTACTATATTACCATACTTTTCCAATAAGCTTACTCTCACTAGCTGGTAGATGTTAGGCAGCAAGGTCTGTGGAGAGAATTTCATTCAAAAAAGGTTATAAATGTGGCTTATGAGTGATTATTTCTGGCATTTGGGAAACTATTTCCTCAAGAACTGGGCAAACATTATTTCCCAATAGATCAGCATAACTGTTTAAATTACAGTTTAAAGACTGTGTCAGTCTTTCAAGTACTTCATCCCTAAGACAAAGTTCTTTGCCAAGCACTGCAAATGCTGAATCTAGAACCAGACACTTTTCTTTTTTAACTCTTATTCAGATCAGACCATCACATCTAGAGTACCTTGGTGAGCGCTCAAGGAGAACAGAAAAAATTCATTCAAACAACACCCAACCTCATTGACACCATAGACTTATTTTCTAAGTTGATGCATTTCTTTCCTTTTTGCAATTTGTTCCAGTGCAACATTCGTGATAGTGAAGATGACACATTACACCACTTCCCTGAAGAAAAGTACAATTCTATCTCAGACACATAGCATGCCACACGTTCACTCAAGGTGATCACAGCAGAGCTTTCCTCTGCTCAGCATTCCTGTTGCTGATACAGCATTGTTTTTGTTTGACTGTATTCAAAAGTGGTGGAGATTGAGATCTGAAGATGGAGGACTAAAGCCCACCAGGACATTAAAAAAAAAAAAAAAAGTCGGGGCTGGGGATATAGCCTAGTGGCAAGAGTGCCTGCCTCGGATACCCGAGGCCCTAGGTTCGATTCCCCAGCACCACATATACAGAAAACGGCCAGAAGGGGCGCTGTGGCTCAAGTGGCAGAGTGCTAGCCTTGAGCGGGAAGAAGCCAGGGACAGTGCTCAGGCCCTGAGTCCAAGGCCCAGGACTGGCCAAAAAAAAAAAAAAAAAAAGTCTGTGACATTCTTGACTCCAGTTAGCCAGCAAAAAGCTGAAAGTGGAGGTGTGGCTCAAATGGTACAACATCAGCCTGGAGAGGAGAAAGCCAAGCACTAGCACAAGTCTCTGAGTTCAAGCCCCTGTTCTGACAGAAAATTAAAAAATAATTTAAAAAATAAGAAAAGGCAATACTGCTGTCCTGTTCCAAAATGAATAAGCATTTTTACTTATTTTTCTGGCATCAAATCTGGTCACGTTCAGAAAGATCCACCTTCAAAAGACAAAGGTCAGTTTGTAATTGGGAAATTTTAAAATCTACCACCAAGTTTGCCAGTTGAAAAGAAGAGCAAAGTGACTTCCCTATTACTTAAGACCAAGAGTACAGGAAACACAGGGCAAGAAAGTAAGTGATGTCACATGCCTATAAGATGCAGTATTTTTTTTTTTTTTTTGAAGGGCTCTACTGCTGAGCTGAATGTTTGAAGAGTCACTTGGACTACATCCTGTAATCAAACCATCTGGAACACAGGGCTGCGATTAGTCACCCTGAACCCTGGGCTTTATCTGAACAAATAGTGTATGGCAATGGAGTTTGGGAGATAGGGCAGCATAACAAAAGGAAGTGTAATGAAACACTTTATGCCCTAGTGTGCCTGCCGCCACCCCAGCTCTACACCCCAGAGACAGCTGCCTAATGTTAATGCACTGCCTTGTGAAAGCACACTGAGCTTAGAGATAAAGAGACTGAGGACTAAAAACAGCTGGTTCAGAGAGAGAGATGCTCTGTTTATGCAGCTCCAATATGTTGGCATTGCTCTAGCTACATTCACTATGAGCTCTCCTTGACAATTCACCTTTCTACCTAGGTTTTGGTGCTATTTTGAGGACATCAGGACAGGATTTATTTATAGGCACAGAGTTCCAATGCTTTATCTGCCAGGAGTTAATCTGTACATTAAGATGTTCTCTTGGGTTCATCTAAAGCTATCAACAAATGACAAGGAAAAAAAAAGAAACCTTAACAAATACCAATGAGCAATGGCAAAAATGGTTCTAATTTCCATTTAAAAGGAAGGCATACATTCTTACTCAATTGTGCTTATCTCTTTAAAAGAGTACATTTGGGCATCAGCATACAATCTACGGAGATGAGATTTTTTTTTTTAAGATCTGAAAGGATTCCCTTCCCCCATACACTGAATAAGCCCTTAAAAAATACACTGCTAAAGAAATCTTGTTTCCCCATGGGCCTTATGGTTTAATACACAAAAGAACACAGAGCCACTTCCATCACTGTCGCCTCCCCAGCAGCCTTTGTTCTGAGGCCTGATGAGCTGTATTGATTTGGCAAAATCATTGAGCTTCTTGGAAAACTAGACTCTCGGCTATGCGCTGCCATCTATTACTTTCCCATGAAGACAGGTGGTCAATATCCAGTTGACTGGTTGGCTCAAAGAAGCTCTGGCTGCTTTTCTTTTCTAGCTTCCCTAGTAATGTTATCCTTTCCCTCTTAGGCAAAATACAATGGAGCCTGTGATGAGGTCCAAGGGTAAATACCCTGAGCAGAATAAGGCTTTTGTCAGGCACCACCAGGAATGCTAAATGCTGTCCTTTACATTTGCATGGGAGCCTGCATCACGTGTGATAATGGGATACAGTATTTTCTCTAGCCAAATATTATGCAAGCGTAAGCACTAATGAGCACTGTGATAACCAAAGACATCCTTTTGAGAAAATATGAGATCAAAACGGATCATTAGAGACCAATTAATGTTGGTTGCAGAGATGCATTTCTTCTTTTAAATACTCAGAGCTTACAGCAAGCAAGTTTCCCAGTTACAAATGTCCTAGGTGGCATTAAAGACATTTGATGTTACAAAGAGCATGGTGGGGGAGTGGAGATTTGTGAAAGTAGTTTTAAGCATGATCAGTAATAAAACATTAGCACTGAAGTTAGGCAGAGAGACAAATGGTCAAGGTGTGGTTCCTGAGGCTCAGTACATGGAAAGCAGAATATAGGACAAAGAAAGATGTGGGGGAGGGGCTGGGAATATGTCCTAGTGGTAAAGTGCTCCCTTCGTGTACATGAAGCCCTGGGTTCGATTCCTCAGTGCCACATATGTAGAAAAGGCCGGAAGTGGCACTGTGGCTCAAGTGGCAGAGTGCTAGCCTCAAGCAAAAAGAAGCCAGGAACAGTGCTCAGGACCTGAGTTCAAGCCCCAGGACTGGCAAAAAAAAAAAACAAAAAAAACAAAAGAAAGATGGGGGAGGGGTGAACTGGGACCTGAAATTCATTCATTAACTTAATAAACTAAACAGGTACATGTAATCTATACCTAGTGTCCATATGCTGCCCTAGTATAAAGCAGTCTCACTTCCCCTAAGTAACCACCTTGAATTTTGGTGCCCTGGAAATAGCTGCAGCACCATACTGGTTTTTTTGCGGGGGGGGGGGGGGGTAAGGGGGTCAGTGCTGGGGATTAAACTCAGGGTCTTGCACTTTTCTGGCAGATGCATTGTCATCTGAGTCATGCCCCCAGTCCTTTTAAGCAATTTTTCAGATAGGGTCTCATTTCTGACTGGACTCTTCCCACCTATATCTCTCACTAGTTTAGACTACAGGTGCATACAACCAAACCTGGCTTGTTGGTTGAAATGAGGTCTTACTGACTTTAGGCCCTGGCTAGCAATGTACTTCAATCCTTCCAATCTATGCCTCCTGAGTAACTGAGATTATAAATGTGAGCCATTACATCTGCCTCTACTGCCTCTCGCAATTCTGAGGCCCATTTCTAATTTGAATGTCCCAGACAATCCAGGTTTACCAGAAATCTGATGGATTTAGGATTACTTCTAAAGCCGCAGGCAGATAGATTCCTCACACCTAGTCCCTCTTAAAGCATTATTTCCACACTAAAAGAACAGCATTGTTTCTTTCCCTTTTTCCTCCCCTCCCTTAAAGCACCCCCCCCCACCCCAGATCCCATCTCACAAGCTTTTTACTAGCTCCAGAGTAGACATTTTTCTTCCTTTATATAAAAGCATTCAAAAGCTGGTGGTCGGTTATTTTATAAATATTGGTTGAACTAGATTAACTGAGCCACAGCCAGGATTTTTTCCTTTCTGAAGAGTGTTATTTAGGAATAAGTAGGTGTGTAAGTGGCCCCAGGCACAGAGCACATTGCCAGGGGCTCTAGAGTGTGGAGAACAACATCTCCCCAGTCTCACAGTTAAAACTTACCAGACACTGAAGATAAGAAACTGAAAGAATGCCCGATGCCTCTCATTCTTTCCAGTACTTCAGAGTAATTACAGAATTGCTCAGAGTAGCCTCCCATCCCAAACTATCATCATTTTGAGTTGCAAAACAGTCAAAAAGAGAGCAGCAAAACAGGACAGAAATCAGTTGTCTCGAGTTGGGATGGGTGTGAGGCAGAAAGCCCCCATGATGCCATTCAACCCCAAAGGAGAAGCTGGGGGCCCAGGCTGGAGCCAGAGGCCACACACAAGCCATTCTCACTTCCCCATGGCTTCCTTCTCTTCTAGATCAGCCCCTGGCTGAAGCTTGAGCTCCAGGAGGGGGTGGCTCTGAGGAAGGCAAAGGAATCATCGAGATGAATCAAACCAAAGGATGCAAAGGAAATAAAATGCAAGTAAGACAATCTGCACAGATTTGGGGGTGGGGGGTGGGGAAGAGGAGGTCTTTCTCAAATCTCCACTCCCTGACACTCTCCCTCCTGGCTTAAGACCAGCTGAGATCATAGGTGTGGAGAAGAGTTTCAAGTTTAAATACTATTGAACTGCTTGTCAAAATAGTTGTAACACAACTATAGATTACAAGACTGTGTTTTCAAGTAAGAAAAAATATATATATATACATATGTGTGTGCATCTCTCTCTCTATATATATCTATATCTATCTATCTATCTATCTATCTATCTATCTATCTATCTATCTATATATATATATATCCATCCCCAGTCCTTGAGTTATAAGGAGACAGTGGGAACCAATTGACAATTATTCTGCACATCAAAAAGCTGCTACTGATCTGTGTATCTCACTGGGATTGAAGAGCCAGGCTTCCTATAAATTATGATGCTTTATTTAAAGTCAGAGCATTTATTTGCTTTTGTGCCAGCTCTGGCCCCTTTTCATCTCCAGCTCAGCAGGCTCAGGAGAGCACACATTCCTGCAGCTCTGCTGGCCACTAGCTGTGTCCTCTGTAAATCATAAAACCTCTGAGGGAGCCATTCTTTACAAAGGCCAACAACATTTACTGGAGATGATCACTCTGCTATTATTCTACTCACTGAAATTTAAAATAGCAATTTACAACAGCCGCTAAAACAGGGAACTGCTTCTCTTAACTGTGTGTGAGGGAGAAAAGGGAGGGAAGGAAGAGGGGGTGTTCAGGCACAAAGCACACAAAGTATATTTGTGGACTGGGAATGTGGCCTAGTGGCAAGAATGCTAGCCTCGTATACATGAAGCTCTGGGTTTGATTCCTCAGCACCACCTATATAGAAAATGGCCAGAAGTGGCGCTGTGGCTCAAGTGGTAGAGTGCTAGCCTTCAGCAAAGAAGCCAGGGACAGTGCTCAAGCCTTGAGTTTAGGCCCAGGACTGGCCCAAAAAAAAAAAAAAAAAAAAAAAAAAAGTATATTAGTATGTCACCAAAAGCTACCATTTTAGCCAAACTGAAAAGGAAACAAGGAACGTGGATGTCAGTCCTATCCAGTTGTGGAGAGGAGGGTTCCCCTCTCTGGGTCTCACGCTGGCCATCATCTGAAGGCAGCTTGGGGTTCTCTTCAGAATTTAACATCAGGGCAGTGGTGGGATGGGCAAAGGATGAGGGAACAAACTCTAGTCCCATTTAGTCTGCAGTCTATTGTGAAACTAAGAAGACTGCTTAAGAGTGGGGATCAAGCTAGGCATTGTGGCTCATGACTGGAAGCCTAGCTACTCAAAAGGTTGAGATCTGAGGATCATGGCTCCCAGCCAGCCTGGGCAGAAAAGTCTGTGAGTCTCTCAACTCCATGTTCCCCCAAAGGGGAGCTGTGACTCAAGTGACAGTGGACTAGCCTTGAGCTAAAAAGCAAGGGGACAGAGCCTAGACTATGAATTCAAACTACTGGCACACACAGAGAGAGAGAGAGAGAGAGAGAGAGAGAGAGAGAGAGAGAGAGAGAGAGAGAGCGCTACTTGATCTCATGCTGATGCTCTCTGGGCTCCACTTCCATCATCTCATAGTCAGCACCATGGTTAAGCATCAAGTCATTTATAAAAAACATTTAATGTGGACATCAAATATTCTTTCAGCAAATTCATGTTGGCTCCCACAGCCTTTACACTCTCCTGTAACCCAGGACCCAATGAAGAAGGGACAGTCTTTAATACTGTGGAAACCAAGTGAGGTTTCCACAAATACAAGGAATTCCAGCCACAGAAACATGGCCAGCAGCATTCTTTCCCATGAATTACTTTTAGTGAAGCAGCTCCACCCTCATCCACCGGTGCAAGCCTGCTGACCAGGCTGGGTTGCTTTACATTCCTCCTTGGCTGCACATCCCAACCTGGCCTCTTCTTTGATTATCTCTCTCCACACCAATAATTCCTATCCATATGAACTTTTATCTTTCCTAACAAACATATTCATTGCTTAAAGCAAACATTTCCTCATCTTACTACTCAACCATAAAGTGAACTGAGAAATGCAGTTCAAAATCACCCATACAGAATGATAGAAGGGTGACAATGAGCAAGCTATAGTGTACTCATAAATTAATGTGTTGAATTAAAACTCTTCTGTACATTACTTAAAGATAATTTAAAATATAAAGGCCAACATGCAAGCATCTAACTTCAATAAATGCCGATTCATACAAAGACAAAAAGAGAAAACAAAATCACCTGAAGCCTGTTCTTTGAACTACCCTCTGGACTTGATTTTAGGGTGAGGCCTCCTCATTGCAGGTTTTTGGAAACAGCTAATCAAATGGGCTAACAGTTTTTTTCTCCAAATGACAAAAGGCGAAACTGTTGCTTCCCAGTTCAAACCAACGGAGAGGAGACCCATTAGCAGGGCTCTGAACATCCAGCTAGACCCCGAGGATTAAAAGTAAATCACCTTCCCACCTCACCAGCAGAAGAAAATTCTGTTTTCGAACAATGGTCGAGGCTGTTCACAACTCTCCCCCCTTTCCACATTCCAAAGTTCTTAACTTTCAGGGAAAAAGAAAAAGAAAAAGCACCACAGAGTAGCAAGTATTTCAATAACGTGCTTAGCAAGCATCTCTTTTCTGTAAACAAGACTAATAAAATGTGACTAATAGTGATCTCCTAGAGGAGGAAGATACAGGGCCTTTGTTTAGCACTTACTGGTGCAAAGTCATCAGTGAGGAAGGTGAGAACCAAACTTGCTGGTTACCAACTGACCAGCTCTGCTCAGTGAATGGCTGTTCTATTTCTAGAACATTCCTGCTTTCCATGGACACAGAGGCGTCTGCTCACACGCCATCACACACAACCATTTGAGCTAACTTTTAATTCTGTTTCTCAGCAAATCAGATGCCGTATTCCAGGCATGGAGTGGAAATTGAATTCCCCTCAGACATTTATCTCCCTCAGTCCTTGGTATTACCCAACATCTCTCTCCATGTTGTTGGCACCTTGGACCCCAATTTCAGAACTTGTAAGCAAGCACACATGCCTGAGGATACTTGGTGATGGTTTCCGAAGCCACTCAGATTTCATCTGACTTGTTGGTTACATTGAGGTGATACTGGCTTTTTTTTTTAATAAATTAAAAATGACTGATGGTTCCTTAACCCTTTTCACAATCGATATGTTAACTGCTGGATGAATAATCCATGATGATTTCAATTCCCTTCTTCAATGAAGCATTATCCACATACTCAACAATAATGGCTATTAGCAGGAAGGGCTGAAGTTTGCTTGACTTCTTTCATGAACACAGAGGAATTCAAGACCAAATCTGCTTTCCTAGTGAATCTAAGCACAAGTTTCTGAATAAATTATTGACTGCACTTTGGCCTCATCTGAACCATTAGCCCCACTGGCTGATAAGTTCTGACCCCGGGTGGCACATCCTGCCCTCTCAGAAGAGGCAGAAACAGCAGTGCAGAGCACCAGGACTAAGGCGTGGGAGCCAATCAATCAAACTCTCTGACAGCTTTTACAGCTTCTGAGAATTAGGACCCAGCCAACCTCCAAGACTCCTATTGTTCCCGTCACTCTCTTCTTCTCTGGTCTGATGAAGTTGGGGTTTAAGTCCAAGTCTTCAGTTGAGAGAGAAAGGCTATTGTTAGTAATTCAGTCTTTAATGACTCTGACCTGCAGGGCAGGGACTTCAAGTCATTTCCAGAAAGTAATGCACTGTTAATTGCTGCTTATCATCAGGATGGGTTTTACACACCTCTGCTTACTGACTAAACATTTCAACATTCTCTCTCTCTCTCTCTCTCTCTCTCTCCCGCTCTCTCTCTCTCTCTCTCACACACACACACACAAAAAAAAAACAAACAAACTGTGTCCACAACAGTTCCCAAATTACTGAATCTAGTACTGGTATAAAAACACACACGGAACATTTGCAGGAGGATGCTGACATTTGGGAGTTGGCTAGAACACTGAACAATAAATAAGACCCCCCCCCCACCCCCCGCACCTCCCCGCTAGCAAATGGCAGCAGGGATTAGTATCCTGGATGGAAAAATGCCTGATGGAGGAATGATGCACAAACCCATTATTTCCTTCTGATGTCCTTTGCTTAAAATGACTACAGATCATTATCAGCTAAAACTGGTAGCAGCATTTGTGAGCAGCAGGACAGACTGCATGGCCTCAGCATGGGGAGTCCAAGATTCCACTCAGGCTTCTTCCAACAGTTCAACACTTTCAAGGGTTGCAGGATTATTAGTCAAAAGCTTCTGTCTCTCTGTGAAATAATGCACAGGCTGTCCATACACTTTCCTTACCCAAGCCGCCATCTCAAGGGAGGTTAGCACCAGCGGCTCAGGTCTGTTGGCCCAACCAGGCAGGCCTACCACACAGCAGCCCTCAAAGCCTCTTTCTCGCCAAGCAAGGTCAATGAAGATGAACATGGTTGAAGGAAATTGTTTCCATGTAAAAAACTAGAACAATGAAATTTGCTGAAGTAGTTTTAGGAAGAGGGAAAGGGAAAGTAATACAAGAGGTAAAATTAAATGGAATACATTGTATCTATGAGTGGAAATATAAGTAATGTATACCAATAATCTTTTCTAAAAAAAAAAAGTAAGTGGCTCTGCCATACCAACAGGAGCCCATCATTTTTATTCCACTCTGCCTCCAAAGGACATTGTGCCTTCCTCATAACACTAGGGTACATACAAACTTCTCAACACATAAAAATCTATGAAAACACAGGAAAAAAGCTTCCAAAATCAGCATCTGGGGCTATGGCCTACTGGTAGAGTGCTTGTCTAGCATACATGAAGTCCTGGGTTCGATTCCTCAGTACCACATACACAGAAAAAGCCAGAAGTGGTGCTCTGGCTCAAGTGGTAGAGTGCTAGCCTTGAACAAAAAGAAGCCAGGGACAGTGCTTAGGCCCTGAGTTCAAGCCCCTGGAGCTGGCAAAAACAAAAAGCAAAATGAACAACAATAAACATCTCCAAAATTAAAAAGAAAAACAAAACCATTTTTAAGAAAAGTGAAAAGGGGATAAGGAAGAGTTATAGGTGTCATTTGAGCTGTGTACATAATATGCATATATGCATATGCCACAATGTTTTCTCCCTTATATAAAACTTATATATGCTTTAAAAAAATCTTTGTTGTCCAAAAATGGCAAACATTACACTGGAAATCAATACTTTTGAATACACAGCTTCTGATTAAGAAATTTGGCCCACAAAAACCTTTGCACATTTTGCCAGTTGATTGTATTACTTCATGCAGTCCATCTCAGTAAGGAATTCACATATATAAATTAATGTACATTTTTTTCCAAACAAGGGAGAACAGCCATTTTTTCCCTGGCCATTTTAAAATTCAAATCCATGTGCATGCGGATAATACAAGGATTAATGAGAAGCTTTCTGGAAAGGACTGCTGAGAACAGGACTGTCTGTCCTGATGGTGTCTAAGTGTAGTAGATGACATTTCCCAGTACTGTTGAGTCAATTCAACTGAACTTTACAGAGAATGAGACAAGAAAAGTTAAAATTTGAATTTCTTTTTCCTAAAATTAGTCATGAAGGGATGAATGGGGTTGTGAGAAATGGGGGAGAATGAAGGAAGGGGTAACATTGATTAAGATGCATTGTACTTAAAAAAAAAAAAAAGATGCATTAGTGGGGCTGGGAATATGGCCTCGTGGCAAGAGGGCTTGTCTCCCATACATGAAGCCCTGGGTTCAATCCCCCAGCATCACATATACAGAAAATGGCCAGAAGTGGCACTGTGGCTCAAGTGGCAGAGTGCTAGCGTTGAGCAAAAAGAAGCCAGGGACAGTGCTCAGGCTGAGTCCAAGCCCTAGGACTGCCCCTGCCCCAAAAAAGATGCATTATACTCATAAATTGATATGCTAAATTGAAGGTCCTTTGCACAACTACTAATTAAACAGTAAAGAAACAAAAACCTCCTCAAAGGCAATAAACAAATAAATACATCATGCCGTATCTGTAGCTTAAATTTTGTTTTTAGAGTCCCTCATTGGTAAACCACCGAGTATTACTTGGTCATAGCAAAGTAAATGCACAAATACAATACACTAAAATTTTTTTTTATATTCCAAACAAAATTTAATTGCAGCTTGTTCTCATGTAGAACCTTTCATGAGTTTCCTATTTTTTTTTTGAAGCCCAGAAATATGGTCAGAAATGAATAAGAAAAAAAAATCAACTGTAAAACTCAAGTAGCTGCTATATTTATTAGTTATCCCCTGGTTTCCATGGGAGATTGGTTCCAGGAAAGACCTCCACACCCTAAACACAGACACCAAAACCCCTGGGTGTTCAAGTATATTATGTAAAATGTACAGTATTTGCAAAGCACCTACTTACATCCTCTTAAAATATTCAATACAACATAAATGCTCTATAAATATAACTGTTATATTATTTAGAGAACAATAACAAGAAAAAATGTTCTAGACATGTTCACATGGATAATTTTTCCAACATTATTGATCCTCAGCTTGTTGAATCTAAGGATATGGAACTTGTAATATGCAGGGCCAACTATGAATTATATAAGTCTTGAGTCAATAAAACTTAAAGCTGCAAGGTGAATAGTATAATTTGAATGTACCCATCCCAAAATACAAGTGTTGCCCATGTGATCTTAAGAAATGAGGACTTAAGAATCTATTAGGCTATCGCTCTCTTCCTTTATAAATGAGTTTGGGTATCCTCATAGCAGGATTGGACAAAGGGAACTTACTCCCTTGCTTGTCTGACATTCCACCTTCTACCATGGGAAGAAATAGCAAAAAGGCCCTTTCCAGATGCCAGACCCTTTGATCTTAAGACTTCTCCTCACTGTGAGAAAATAAATCTGTGTTCATTATAAATTATTTGATCTCAGGTAGTCAGATACAGCAATACCAAATAGCCCAACGGAGACAAAAAAGATACTGCTGAAATATTTAAACCTAGGAATAACTGAATTCACTAGAAGCAAGCTGAATCTTCAGGGAGTATTATTTGTGGCCTCCTCTGAAGTTTCAGGGCAATTCAAATCTAATAAAATGGCATTGTTTTACACACTAAGTAGTTAACATTTGTGTTACTGTCCCTAGAGGACACAGGGAACTAATGGGGAGATTTGCTATGTGAAGGTCACTACAATTAGTGCTTTTATACAGATTATCTCATTTATTCCTCAGTGAGTATGAGTGATATTGGAAGTGATCATGATATTACCGATGAACAAATTAACTCACGAGCTTAATACACTGGCCCAAGTTTGAATATCATAGATTTGCACACAGGCAGTCTGTCTTTTCTCACTGTTTCTACATGCATTAAGTCAGGTTAAACATGAGTTAATAAGTAGCACAATTTTATGAAGGAAGCACACACACACACCAGAAGGGACCCACAGGGGTAAGCCTGTCTCCACAGTGACCAGCAGTGCGCCAGAGACATGCCCTGAAGATGTCACACTTCCCAAGTCTTGTTTAGTAGCCCTGCACTGGTAGCTTAGATGGCAGAAGGTGGCCAACAACCACAGACCAAGGCTCTCCTCTGTGGCCCCAGTCATTCTTCCCTCACACAGTCTGGGGAAAAGCACCAAGTATGAAAACCCTGCCTTATTAGGGTGTAACTGCTTAGATGGTAACAAAAACTGAGGGATATGATTCTCACACTATAGACTGAAGTTCTAATGTCTTATGAATTGGAGTGTTGTTTCAGAGGAGTCACGATTCACAGTCCCAGGCTTCTCCTTAAATGCTCACATCTCATCTCAGGAGTCACCCAGCAGTGCCTGCTTTGACCTCGTTATATCTCCTGACACCATTTTCTCCTCTTGATCCACACCAGGTCCCAAATTAGGCTTTGGCTAAATCCCAGCAGTTACCATGTCAATCTCCACTGCCTTACACTTTAACATGCTTTCCATCTCCCATGAGCACACACTGCTTCATGCCTCCATCTTCTGAATGGAAAGTAGTGGTCTGCCTCTTCTGGCTCCCTCTATGGAGTCCAAGTTCAGGGGCACCAAGCTCCATCCAGGAAGCTTTCCCTCAACCCCTGATAATCCATGGCTTTCCTGTGGATACTACTTCTGCCAAAGCACTTACCATAAGGTGCAGAATGTCTGAATTCTATCTGCCACTCTCTCTTGCTGACTAAGCATTCTTTTTAAATGTCTGGCAAAGAGTAAGCATGCAATGATTTAAAACAAAAAAATTAAAATGAAAGCAGACATAGATGGCTTATGCCTGTAACCCTAGCTATTCAAGAGGCTGAGATCTGAGGATTCTGGCTCAAAGCCAGTCCAGGCAGAAAAATCTACGAGACTCTTCTTTCCAATCAACCATCAAAAGCCAGAAGTGGAGCTGGGGCTTATATGGCAGAGCACCAGCCTTGGGGGAAAACACTCAGGAACAGGGCCCAAACCCTGAGATCAAGCCCTAGGACTGGTGTGCACACGCAGGCACCCCCCCCCCCCACACACACACGCTCCCATGCACATTAAGATGTATGAAGGTATAAAAGAGTTTTTGTAGTATCATTATACACACAGGTCAAATTATACTGCAAAACCAAAATTATTCATTAGCTGGCTGGGGTAGCTCCTGAATGAAGGAGCCATCTGAAGGGATTCTCCACTTCTAAAACAATAGGAGTGAACAATAGAGGGACACACAGTTGCCTTGGTATATGCCTCCCCTTTTCCACCTCCTTCTTTAATAGAAAAATCTTGTGGCATAAGTGGTCTTCCAAGTTAAAGAAGCACCCACCCTTCATCCGGGATTCCAGAGGCCGTCCAATTTTACTGAAGGATTACAAAGCAATTGATGAGGCACATTTTTCACTCACCTGACATGGAAGCCTAAACACAGACCATAACCTGCCCAGCTGCAGCAGATGCAGACCACTGGCCTCTCCCACTACTTGTAATTTAATGAACAGTCATATCCTACAAATCTCCTCCCAATAGCCTGCCAGCGCTTATGTACCCAGACTCTGGGCCCTAAAGAGAAATTTGTCATTGTTTAAATAAATTTTACAGATGTAATAGATAAAAGCAATAAAGAAAACAGAGCTTTTATAAGACAAAGTTGACAGAGCAGAAAGCTATCTCTCTGTAATAGGTGAGTATATTTGTGCATACTAAGCTGCTGTGTGTACCAAAGGGAAACAGACAATGAAGGTCAGGAAGCATGAAACGACAGCCTTCTTGCCTTTCAAGGAACGTAAATTTTATTTGCTAAATGTAAATCTTAAAGTGGCTTTCATTCTGCATGTGTGATCACCAGAAATTGATATTGAGGAAGTAAAAACAAATAATTTGCCACATTTGCAATGGAAATCTCAAGGTGCACATAGCAAATGTCCATTCAGAGATGTGACCTGGCACCAGAGACAGCTCACCAGCCTTGGATTGACAGGATGTGCCTACAAATGGGCCTGTGCCTCACTTGCCTAAACACATGGTCCAGGCTTCTAACAGGAGCTTTCTTGGTGCCAACTGAAGTATCAAATGATGATTTCCCAATATGCTTTCCAGTATCTCATGTTCTCCAAAGACAAACACAGTCGTTTCTTTTTAAGTGTCAGGTTGCTAATCTATTAGGAATCATGTATCTGTCCCTAATATAAAGGGAAGACACAGAAAGGGAATAAGTTAATAGCCTTGCCTTTATGATATATAATAAAGGCACATTCCCCCTCTCCACAAAAGGCTGGTAACTCATTTTGACTAATCTCTTCACCACACAAATGATCAAAATACAAATTAGGTTTGCTCTGTGTGTGTGTTTAATCTGTTTAACAAATTATGGCCTTTAATACTTAATCCTAGTTAATTAAATTAGTTTAAATTTATGTTGAGGGATGTTTTGAAATAGCACCTTGGTAAAAAGGAAGAAGTCTTAATATGCAAGCACAAGTATTTTTTAAAATAGAACAGTGGAAAAAAAGCTAAAAAAGGTTTCAATGAAAAGCATAAAAACAACCACAATGTAAAGCCAGTAAATGACACATGAATTAGATAAGATCAGTATGCATGAGGAGTGTCTGAACCTTCTTTGGAGCAGGGAATTACAGAAATGTAGATTCCATTCACTGAAAATGAATGAACTCCCTGATCCCTGAGTCCAAGATGTATTGAGGGTCAAGCATTCAAGATAGCATTGACTTAGACTGTATTTATAACTCCAGCCATTCCATGAAAGAAATAAAAGAGAAACATTTCTTAACATGGCTTTGGAATTTGGGATAACAGGAGGGATGGTGAAAACTATATAACCACACACAAACAGACATTTACACACACAATTTTTATAAATAAAGGATTGCCCCTAACTACACATTTTCTCATAGTTACTTTGCAACTAATCCCAGAGGAAAGCTGTATCTGACTGCCCTTGGGCCAGGAGCAGTACTTATTCCTGAGGCCTAGCTGTGCACTGGCCCCTGACCACAACCTCGTAGAAGACATTGGTGCTGAAAACCTGGAGAATGAAGTAACAATCCTGGTCCTCAACTCACAGAATTGGTCCCTAACCCTTACTTGTTAGTTAGAGTGCTGCCTGTTAATACAAGTTAATACAGACACACAGTAAGCTTCATTAGCCCATGCAGATTCCCAACAAACAACAATGACAACAACAACAAAATAATGTCATTCACAAGCACAACAAAACCTTGGATCACCTTTCAAAGTTGGTTCTAGATCCTACAACTAATAAGAACAGAGCTCAGCCTGGAAACTGGTAGCTCACACAAATAATACCTGCTACTAGGGAGACTGAGATCTGAGGACTGCATGGGCAAACAAATCTATCTGCAATTAACCTGCAAAAAGATGGAAGCAAGCCATGGGGTCAATTCCTCAGTACCACATAAACAGAAAAAAGCTGGAAGTGGTGCTATGGCTCAAGTGGTATAGTGCTAGCCTTAAGCAAAAGAAGCTCAGGGACAGCCCTGAGTTTCGCCCCAGGACAAGAAGAAAGAAGGAAGAAGAGGAGGAGGAGGAGGAGGAGGAGGAGGAGGAGGAGGAGGAGGAGGAGGAGGAGGAGGAGAAGGAGGAAGGGGAGAGGGGAAGGGGAGGGGGAGAGGGAAAGGAAGGGAAAGGGGAAGGGGAAGAGGAAGAAGAGGAAGAAGAAGAAGAAGAAGAAGAAGAAGAAGAAGAAGAAGAAGAAGAAGAAGAAGAAGAAGAAGAAGAAGAAGAAGAAGAAGAAGCAGAAGCAGCAGCTGGAAGTAGAACTGTGGCTTAAGTGATAGTACCCGTTGTGAACAAAAACAAGTGGAGAAGTGTTCAAGTCCCAGAACCAGCAGACTCACAAAATAATAAAAATAAATAAAATAATAGAGCCCAAACCAGGGCAAGCCAAACCTGGTCTCTAACCTTCTCCTCCCACAGTGCCCACATGGAAGCGCCTGGTGTGAGGAGCAATCAGAACACAGCCAAAGTGCTCAGGGTGCCTCCCTCCCTGAGGGAGAATGTGGTTTCCATAAAGCCCACCACACAGCTGACCCCCAGCCAAGCCCTGTGTGGTGTTGCCCTAGTGACTGGAATAGGAGGTGCAGCAATGAAAGGCTTTCTGAGGTCTGGATAAAGAAGTCTGTTGGCAATGGCCAAAGTACTGTGGTGGGTAATCCAGGAGTCCTAAACATCCAGGCTACTAATGGCTGGAAGGGGGAGCCACATCTGGAGGCATCCACGTGTGCTGGGATCACACAGTGCCCAGGGGCCTGGTAGGGACCAGAGGAGTACCCCATGCCCACACCAAATGGAGGTGGAAGTAAACTCTATAGGCTGTGAGGTTCTGGCTTTTTTGACGTATTAAGAGTCAGGGTTCTGGAAGTGGAGATGTGTCTCAAGAGGTACAACACAGCCCAGAGTGAAGATTCAGGGCTCTTTTTCTCATTTTATTCTATTCTTTGTGCTGGTACTCAGGCTGGACTCGAGACCTGGGCATTGTTTCTTAGATTTCTGACAAGAGGCTGGCACTCTGCCACTGATTCACAGCTTTACTTGAAGATTTTTGGTGGCTAATTGTAAATAAAAATGTCATGGACTTTGCTCCTGGGCTGGCTTCAAACCAGGATCCTCAGATCTTAGTCTCCTGAGTAGCTAGAATTATAGATATGAGCCACCAGGACTTGGCTTGGACTCCTTGTCTGTATGAAGTATGCTTCTAAGCATGGGCTTGGGCTCCTTGTCTGTATGAAGTATACTTCTAAGCATAAGTACCTGGACATACTACTGGGGATGTAAACCTCTCCTTTCACACACACACACACACACACACACACACACACACACACACACACACACACAGAGTATATAATTTCAAATCCAGGCCTATCAAATTCTAATGTATTTCCAAGTTCACTGTAGTATAAAATTATTGGAATACTCATTAAAAATATGAACTGTGAGTTGGGGTGGTGACTTCAGTAGGAGAGTGACTGATTAGCATGACCAAGGCCTTAAGTTCAAACCCCAATACTACAAATAAACAAAGTGCTAACTCTACCTACTTTACCACACTAGGCTCACAAAAATTGTGGAAGAATGTATGCCATCTAAAATAATATAATATATAATAATATATGAACTATGTTGATATTTTCAGGAAAAAAAATTAGCCATGTCATGACTTTGATGAATTATTTGCCAACATTCTGAGGTGAGGGCTTGGGCAGTATTGCATGTGACAGATTTACCCTTTGGAAAAAGTCCTAAAGGATCCTGAAAGGAGGCTAACTTTTTATCTGCCTGAGCCCTAGACAGGAGTATTAATATCATAGCTTTACTTGGTTTAAGGAAAGAATTATTCCACCATCCTTGCTAATCTCTTCTGGCAAGAGGCAGAATGTTGCTGTGGCTGCTCACACAAGATGATGGAGCCTAGCAATCCTTTCTTCTGGGAGGGGAATTTGAAATATTTCAAAATGTTAATATAATCTCATTATTAAGATAAAACGATGTGCTAAAGCACTGGAAATTCTCACACTACATTAGCTATCTATTCTTTTCCTTAAAAAAATCAAAAAGGATCTATATTACATCCTGAAATATTAACATCTTTATGCTATGCAATTGCATGCTTTAGTTACATAAGTCAAATAACCGAACTGGTCATGGTACAGGATAAAATAAATGGCGAAACTCAAAAACAAAATAAATAGTAATGCCCACTCCTTATTCTAAGTGTAACTCTTTGGCTCTGTATTTGAAGATGAGTGTACTTCTAAATCCATCCTCTCCCAGTGACTCTGTTTATCACCAGCCTCGCCATTAAGTTTACCAATGGCCCTGAGTTTTCTTTTCCTTTAAAAGGATAGAAAGAGGTTGCAGAGGTGGGGGAGGGGGAATGGCGAACAAGCCTGCTTTTTCTACACCATTCCACCACAAAAACCTCTTGTGAGGTCTTCAAAAATAACAATTCAGCAAAAAGTGACAGCAGGGCCACCAGTGAGTGAGCCCTAGCAAGTCCTTTTCAAATAGCTGCTTTCAGTGAATCAATTTTCAATGTTGCTTCAGTGATTCTTAGAGAGAAAACTTTCTCCCTCTCCCCTTCCCTTCTCCTTTGGAAATTTGGTAACCATAGTTTCTGTGTCCTGCTGTGATGTGATATGTAGAGCTGGGTCTTACCTGCTATTAAGCTGCTGATAGCAGTGTTTCCGCTGCAATTTATGAGAAATGTCAGCTGAAGGCACACAGAATTGTACACACTATATTTTCCCAGCTGGAGGTCTCCGTGAATGGAAAGCAAAAACATGAATACACATGCACTGTGAGTTTGATGGAATAAAAAGGCAGAGGGAAAAGTCAGCGGGCTAAAATCAGGTGGGTGGTCTTGATTATGAACCAAGTAGATAATAAAATATTCAAAGGAAGCTCTAGCAAAAATGGTCAGAAAACAGAGATACATAATGTAGAGAAAAGCCCATAGGGTGGAGGGGGAAAAAAAGGTATTTTTCTGTCTGTAGCTAGCCAGCCTAATTCTAGATTCGTACTGTGCCAAGACTTAGCTTGCTACTCAGCTGCCATATCCAAAGGCCAGCTGGTACTACAAGAGTCCCATTCCACAGTAGGTCTCTAATAACTATTACAGCACACAGTAATTACAACTGATTCCACTTCCCATCCTTTCTTCCAAAGGATACTTTAAAGGATACATACTACCTCAAATGGCAAACCAAAATACCTCTTAATCACAACTATTCTCTCTGGCTGCTAGGCACTCAGTGGCTCATGCCTGTAATCTTAGCTACTCAGGAGGCTGAGATCTAAGGATGAAAATTTGAATCCAGTCAAGGCAGGAAAATCCATGAGACTCTTAAAATTAATTATCAGAAAGCTGGAAGTAGAGCTGTGGCTCAAGTGGTAAGCACCAGCTTCAAGTGAAAACGCTACAAGACAGAGCCTAGGCCTTGAGTTCAAGGATCCAGGCTAGGATTTCAGTAATTCAATCCCAATGTGTGTGTGCAAAAGTTTCTTTTGGTCTCTGTAAGAAATACTTAGGTTGGTCATGATTTGCTAAAGAGTTGTAATACTGTATCTTCCTTTGGCTTGTTAGGAATATAATGATTTATATCCTGAGTTGTTGCACATCATATTTTTGCAACATTAATCAATCTTAAATCAATTGGAAAGCTAAAAAAAATTTATGGAGCCAGACATATAAGCATCATATAGCATTCTTGTATTTTTTTTTTTTTACTCACTGAAGTATGCAGAAGAGCAAATGCATCTCGGAAACCCAATTTTGCAAAGAAAGGATCACATAATGAAAAGAAATCAACTTGTATAATCAGTAAAAAGGTTCATTCTTTCCCTAAAAACATCACTGAAAAATACAACATAAAATACTCTGAGGGACCTAATTAAATAAATTTCATTGAACTCTTTCTTAGCTAAATAAAATACACAATTGCTTTGTCTGTGTCCCTGGTTCCTAAAATTGCTGTATATTATAATGAGAGGAACTTTACTTTTCTTAATGAACCATGTTATGGACTGACCCATAAATATTGTAAATCAGCTGATCTGGGCTCCAGGGTAGGTTTTAAGAGACAGCATTCAACTGTAACCACCCCCCCTAACATTATCAATAAAGATAAATTTAATTTAAAAATGAAAAATAAATAAAAAACAACATTCTAGCTTGCTGCCAATACCTCACAACTGTAACCATAGCTACTTGGGAGGCTGAGATCTGAGGATTAAGGATTGAAGCCAGAAAGGGGCAGAAAAGTCTGTGAAACTTTTATGATAAAATAACTAGCAAAAGTGGTTAATTACGAAGTGGAAGTAAAGGTGTGGTTCAAGTAGTAGGGTGCCAGCTTTGAGGAAAAAGACAGTTCAAGACCTGGTACCAGCACCACTCCCCTACCCCAACAAAAAAAGACAAGATTCTAATGTGTAGCCTGAGCTGCAAACCACTGGCCTAGTTTCTTCCCCCACAAGATGACTAAAACACTAGTGGTACTTTAAAGAACTAGCAAACTATTCTGAATCAGTCCTCAATTGCTTCAGGCTGTATTGACTAGAAACACTGTCTCCAGATACTAACTGATAAATGTGTGGAGTAGTGAATAATTACCAAAAGCAAAATGACCCCTCCTCCCTTACTTTCACTAGAATATAAACATTTAAGATTCATCCCCAAGAACACTGGGATAGCTCCTCCACCTGACCATCCAACTGTCTCTAATCCAAATACAGGTGATTTGATTCAAACATTCATCTCACAGTACCAACAATATAAAATAAAATAAAAAAAACTACTGAGCCTATTAAATTTATTAAGCTCGGAGCTAAAGCAGTGGAAAAAGTAATTACCATTTAAATAGCAACATGAAGTTCTTTGAAGGAACAGCCTTTTGATGTTAGGTCTCAAATGTTAAAAGGCAAAAAAAAAAAAAAAAAAAAAAAAAAAAAACAACTCAGATCCAATGCTTGAAAGTATAGAGAAAAACAAATATGTCTCCGGGAAATTCTTTCACTGGGAACAATGAGTCCAAGTCATTTATCATAGGCCTACAGTCCAACACTGGGTGATAATAAGGTAAGACTAAACAAAGTTGACTCTAAGGAAAAAATAAGAAGGGAATGTAACCAACAAGCTATTTTCTTTTCTTTAATTTTCCTTATTACTACCAGGAATAGAATTCAGGGCCTGGCTTCTGTCTTCAGCTTTTTTTTTCTGCTCAAGGCTGGTGCTCTACATCCCTACTTCCGTCTTCTTGGTCTTCCTTGCAGATGAGAGTCTCAGGAACTTTCCTGCCCAGGCTGGCTTTGAACCTTGATACTCAGGTCTCAGCTTCCTGAGTAGCTAGAATTACAGGTATGAGCCACAAGAACCCAGTTTCAAAAAGCTCTTTTCAAACTGTGGGGGTTAAGGTGTGTGTGTGGGTAAACTGAGGTCCTGGACCTGTGAAGGTAGAAACTTCCTGGAGCCCCACACAATGGAGGTTTCTGAGGGTGACATTCACAGCATAGTACCGACACTTGCACATTCCTTCAGATTCCACACAAAGTTGTTTACTATTAAAGAAATATTTAGCAACATTAAAGCATTTGATACGTACAGGGGGATACACATACAGAGCCCTTACTTTTTGCACAACCAACTAGCCAATTGGTGGACTAAGCAAGATAAGACATGATTAATCACAAGAGATTGCCTTGTACTTCCCACTTTCTTTTCTAGTAGTTCACACAATTCCAGGCACAAACTGAACTTAATAAATTCTATTGAATAGGCTTGGCTTTTTGTCTGTGCTTCTTGCTTATTTCTCTTTCATTTTTTTAAAATAAAATGCTATATTTTAGGGTGTTTGGTTTTGTTAGTACCAGGGTTTGAACTCGGATCCTCTTGCTTACTCAGCTTGCTGTTCACATCTGGTGCTCTCCAGTTCAGCTACTTCGCTGGTTATTTGGTTATTTGGAGCTGACCTCAAACCATGACCCTCTAGATCTCAGCACCTAGGATTGTAGGCCTGAGCCACTCTCATCCAGCTACTGGAGTATCTTCACAAAATGAAATAGTGCAAAACACAAACCAGATAAGTTCAAGTTAAAAAAAAAAAAACCCACAAAAAACAAAACCACACAAGGCAAGAAAAATAAAGAGGAGGGAGAACCCTCACATGTAATGAGTCTTTTCATCAGTTTTGGCTTTTAATTACCTGTGATATCTTTCTTCTTTGTAATATGGAAGAGAATTTGCCATCTTCCTATGATCAAATGCTATCTCTAAGTAGGCTGTTTATTTCAAGGATTTACACAGCATGTGACTTGCGATGATTTAACTACAGAAAGAACGCAATTATAATTGTTCTCTGAAAGGGCATAATTGACACCTTTTGCTGTTTTTATATATTTTCTTTAAATATCAAAGTTTTTTGTTGTAATTATTCAAAAGATAGAATGTGCCTGTAAAGCATGTTTATAGGCTCAGAGGCAAGCCAAATATTTTAGCCTCGCCAATAATACAATAGGAAAGGCAATAATACAATAGGAAAGGCATGTCCACTGGGCCATCTGCCTCCAACTTCCATCACAGAAAGCCCATGGCACCTCCTTTGCACTGTGCTTGTCTTTGTAGATTCAGAATACGATGACTGGGAATCTGCACTTTTGTAAGCATTACAGGCCAGGGCAGGAAAGGATTCATCTGTCTCTCTCACACCCAGTTCAGGAACTGATTTCAAGGAAATGCAGTGGCTCAGAAACTCCTCCATATGAGGGACTTCTTGGTGGTGGTATATCAACTTAAAGACTGGACACAGCAACTCATGCCTGTCATCCTAGCTATTCAGGAAGGGAAACTAAGAGGATGGAGGTTTGTGGGCACCCCAGTAAAAACTTCTCCAGACCTCATCTCAACCCATAGCTGGGTGCCCTGATGCATGCCTGTTGTCCCACAAATGCAGAAAGTAAAAACCACAGTCCAGCCTGACAAGGGCAAAAATGAAAACTGTATCCCTTTTAAAATAGCTAAATCAAAAAGGGAATAGAGGCATATATCTCAGTAGCAGATAACCTGCCTGACAAGTATGAGGCCCCGAATTCAAATCCCAGTAGAACCAAAATAAACAAATATCTTAACCTGAATCAGAGTCTGAGCAGTGGGACCCTCAGTATATTTTACCTTTCCTAGATGAGCCCAGTGGTTGGCGTGCTTATGAGCTATTTTACCTTAATAAGTCTTCAACAAACAGGAGGAAGTTACAGATGAATAATAATAACTTCTGTCAATGCCTAAAACTCCACTTTAACCCAAATGAATCAGAGTATTTTGCCCTGAAACGTGAGCCCTGGCATTTATTCTAGAAGTGTTTAGAATGGACTGAGAAAAATGGTTCCATAGACTAACAAAATGGATTTAAATTATAACCTATTTTCTTTTTTCCTGTCAGTCATGGGCTTGAACTCAAGGTCTGTCTAGGCCCAGTCTCTGAGGTTTTTTGCTCAAGGCTAGCATTCTCCCACTTTGAGCCACAGCTCCAGATTTCTGGTGCTTAGAGTCTCATGGACTTTCCTGCCCAGGCTGGATTTGAACTATGGTTCTCAGGTCTTAGTCTCTGGGGTAGCTAGGATTACAGGTGTGAGCCATTGAGGCCCAGAAAATAAGCTTTTTACAGAAGCACCTTTTCTCTGCAAAACACAAACTACAGTTTCAGTTAGATGAAGTTAAAAAGCAAAGTCAGACAAGCATCTGTGGCTGGCACCTGTGAACTTGATGAAAATCCTTGATTCTGACCTGGATTTAAAGAATATGTTCTCTGGAACTTTCCAATACGATTACTGATCTTTGAAGGCTGTAGCTTTTATATCGGGAAAATTCTGTACACATCTATCATCTACCTGTAACACCAGGCATTTGGGAGATAGAGATAGAGAATCTTGGACCAAGAGTTAGGAAGACCTCTATCTCTAAAAATGATCTGGGTAACATGGCTCACACTTGTGATTGCAGTTACACAAGAGTCATAGGTAGGAGAATTACAGTCTAAGATCAAGTCCTGGTTTAAAAAAAATTCCAGTCCTATCTAAAAAAATGAAACTAAAGCTAAAAGAGGTGGGAGTTTGACTCAAGTATTAGAGCACCTACGTAGCAAGTGTGAGGCCTTGAGATCAAACCAGAGTAACACACACACACACACACACGCACACGTACACGCACACACATACAGAGTCGTTTACTAGCTTACTCAGTAGACTCTGATCTCTACCAAGACTCATTGACTGGAACAACAACCATCATTTATTTTAAAAATATCTTCTGTTGCTTAAGTAAAATTAATTTTCTAAGCACAATTTCATGTGCTCCTCCCAAGGAGTGAAGCAGTCCAATGGAGACAGAGCCAGGTCCTTACGGACAAAACCTCATAGCCAGTGGCACAGCTGAGACATTAAATACCACATCCTTGAATAAGTGAAAGAAGGGCTCTGGAATGGAGAGGAGTGAAGGAAACACCTGGGCTCAGAGCTGGAAGGTGGCAAGGCAGGAAAGTGCTGGCGGTGCAGCAAGAGGAGAGGCAGCCACAACAGGTGTGTACTCCGCTTAACCACAGCTTGTCTTGAGAGGCAGGCATGAAGAATGGTAAATACTTATTGAAAACCTAGGGTATGTTCAACTTTATACAAAACCAAAGATCTGCCATCTGAAGCTTGTGATGGATAATCAGGACCCCACAGAAGTCCTGGAGGCTACTGAAAGCAATTATTATTCCATGATCTGCACAGGTGTGGCTCATGCCCCTAATCCTAAACATTTAGAAGACTGAGAGGTAGAGAACTAAGGTTCAAAATCAGCCTGGGAAGAAAACTTTGCAAGACTACATCTTCAGGTAACTAGCAAAAACACTGCACTGGAGGCATGGCTCAAGTAGAAGAGTGTCAGCTATATGCAAGTGACCCAACCAAGCATGAGAGCCTGAGTTCAAGCCCTGGTATCAGTGCATATGCACAAAACATTCTATGAAGCAAAGGCAGAGAAGGGTAATCAGTACATGGAAACAAGTTAAGCTTTTCTTGATAGGAGTTTTCTTCTACTGTTTACATTTTTTTGATCTTGAAATTCCACTTCAGTCCTCAAACTGTAGTGTTAACAAATATTAATGAAATGCATTTCACAGTCACAATGACTTTTATCTGGACTGCTGTTGAGAGAGAAACACAAAGATACTGTTCCTTTATGCTGCTATGTAAACACAGGCCTTTTCTTTGAAGTGTGTAATAAGCCTTCATTTTATAATCTCTAATTTCTGAAATATTTTGTGACTGTACCCTCTTAGCAAAACAAACATTAAGAAAAAATACCAGCACATTGTTTAAAGTAGATTGGTTTGTTTAAAACCTGGTTTGGAAACTGGAAGATGGACAAAGTTCAAAATAGTAAAGAACTAGCCACAAGCCAAAAGTCCCTGGATATTGGAATGAAGAACTGATGGTGCATTAAAGAATCTGATAGGGTAAAGACAATGAACTCCATTGAGCTGAAAGCCAAGTAAGTGCTGGATATGATTCCATTTATGCAAAACCAAATATTGTATTATTGAGGAATTTAGAGATTTGTGATAAAACACAAGAATAGAAATACAAAATTCAGACTAGCAGTTATACAGACAGTAAACCAGGACCAGATGGAGGGAAGGTCACAAGAGGTTTTCTACTTTTTACTGTAAGTGCTGGGAAAATCTATTTTTTTCCTATTTCTTTTTACATTTTATGTGTATATTAAAAATATCATTTTATTTATATTCAATATTTAGAAATATTAAGTGTTTTTAGCTGGGCACTAGCCATTCAAACATGTAATCCTAGCCAGTCAGCATAGAAGTTCAAAAGTCAGCTCTGGCAGAAATGTCCACAAGAGTTCTCCAATTAATCAGCAAAATGCTGGGCTGGAGACATGACTCACATGGTAGAGCACCAACTGTTTGCAAACTTGAAGCCCTGAATTCAAACCTTGGTACTGGCAAACAAAAAAGAAATTGTTTTTAACCTGATTTACTTAGTAACCATATCTTCTTTCACTTAAATGTCACCCTTGCTTACTTGACATTTGTACACAAATTTCTTCTTCAAATTTGTTTAACATCGTTCTTGTATTTATTCAATATTTTAGTAAAGGCAAACTGAATAAAAGGAAAAGGACTCCAACTACATGAGAGGCAAAACACAGTGAAATTTAAAGTAAATTGTGAATGATGACAGTTTTCCTTTGAAAAGCCCTGAGAAACTCAAGTGCCCACTTCTGTCAGGGCAGAGAATCTTCTCTAATGTCCTGAGCTAATTGACACATGACACAGCCCAGACTCTACAAGGATTTACTTTCTCCCTGTTTAAAGGCAACTACTAAAACACATACACAACACACACACACACATGCACATACATATTTATGGAAAATAAAACTATTACATAGCCATGCAAATCAAAATTCATAGAACAGTGGCAGGTAGCCAATCCAACGATGTCAGGTCTGTTATTCCATCTGCTTGCCTGTTAACTGTTGGAAAATACAAGCAAATCACTTCTTTTGCAACAAATTCTCAATAGTGCTTCTAAAACCCAGACTCCATGATGCAACTTTAATAAGATAGAACCGCTTATTATGATCAATAAAGCAAAGCCTTCCAGCAGTTTTGGAGCCAGAAATGCCTCTTGGGTGGACAGCAAGTAAACAGAATCCCTGTCAAGAACTGCTCAAGGCCTAGACTGCCAAAAGGGCCCAGACTCTCAGATACCATGAAGAGGATCCATCTTGATTCTTCTCTGCAGATGAACCCACCGGCTTTCTCTTCCTGTTCTATTTTATTAGCCCCCATATGTGGTAATTAATTTACTGCAGGCTCTTAATTCATAAATGGATCAAATAAAGCTGGCCATGGCTTTTGGCAGCCAACCCTTAGTAAATTATGGGGACTGCAAGTCTGTTCCAAGTCTTTCCATCAGCTCTTTGAGCTTGTAAAGTTCAATTAGAGAGTTCTTAGCTTATTGTGTGCCCTAAACCTCCAAGGAAGGCATTATTTGTGCTTTTTTTTGCATTGCCCAAAGAAAAAAGCTGGCAACAAAGTAGCTCCTAAAATGTTGATCTAAGCAATACAAAGAAATTTTAAAACTTCAACTCTCAGTGTCCAAAGCCCTGTGGGTATTTTGGAGGGGGGGTGGGGATCCCAATGAATAATGATGGAGGAAAATTAGTCTAATTAACAAGGAGAGCTATATAATCTGTATTACATACATAATTGTGGAAGTTCTAACCAAGAGAACACTTCTGTATTTCTCTCTCTCTCTCTCTCTCTCTCTCTCTCTCTCTCTCTCTCTCTCTCATTCTCTCTCTTGGTGTGTGTATCTGTGTGTGTGAGTATGTACACGTGCACACAAGTTCATGCTTAAGGTTAGTGACCCATCGATTGAGCATCATCTTCACTTCTGTTTTGTTGTTGTTCTTCTTGTTGGTTAACTGGAGATCAGAGTCTCCCCAACTTTTCTGTCCAGGCTTCAAACCTTGATCTTCAGATCTCAGCCTCCTGAATAGCTAGTATTATATGCAATTTATATTTTCTTTTGAAGTGCCATTGATAAGTAAGCACAGACTAAATATCCTACTTTGGACTTAAGTGGAGGCCAGGAAAGAATAGCTTGTACCAGCATCTTTACTCCAGGACAGGCAGTGCCTAAGCTACCACAGAGGGCATATCTAGATTGCTTGCTGACCTGAGCACAAGATCTGAGTACAACTAGCATCTTCTGAGGACTCTCTTTAGCAATGTGTGTATTTCTTTGTTTGCTGACTGCATATGGCAGAGTGCTATCAGCTCTGTCCAAGGTTAGAAGACTAAGAACCTTTCCTCTCATGTGTCCCTTCTGGGCAGCAAGGTGACTGGCCTCTAGATCTTCAACCTCTTATGGACTGTGGCTGT